>NW_027182290.1:9723757-10241257 GCF_029961685.1 Aristolochia californica | reverse complement strand
ATGATTAGAAGATTGAGTTACAATCATAAACAATCAAGGAAACTCTAATAAAACATGAAAAAAATGAGGAAAAATCTAGAATAATGAAAAAAATAAAATTTTTACACTATAATACAAAAACAAAGGATCACAAGATGCAAAAAAATCAACTAGAATTACTCCCCGATAATGGCGCCAAAATTTGTGTGTTGTCGCAGTCAACTAAAAATAAAACCTATACTCCTAAAAACATATGTTGCAGTACGAGTAAGGATTGTACCCACGAAGAGTGATTAGTCTAATTTTATGCTCCGTGAACAAGGATGGGGGTTTTGAGTATAATGAAAACACTATTAAGAAAAAAAACTAAGAAACAATTCAAATTAAAGGATCGAAATCAATCAAAAGAAGAAACCTTGATCTAAGTCAACATCCACCATTGGAATTTCACAACTGATCATCGATGCAAGCATATAGCAATTCACATTTGAGTATTCACCATTGGAACTATCTTCCTCTCTCTCTCCTTAGTTGTAGCTAATTAGAAAATAAGTGATCCAATTAACCCTAACTACTAAACAACCCAAGACAAGCGCTAAAGGTTTAATCAAGCAACAATCTTAAGAATTAGAAAGATCAATGAAACTAAACAATACAAGCACAAGTGGCCGTATTTAATTTAGTCCAGCATTCTTCTTAAGAACAATAATTCCTGATGCATCAAATTATCAAATCTCAATTGCTTCACAAGATAGAGGAATCAAACAATTATGGATTTGACATCTAACCTAGCAGTAGATTGCAATGAGTAATAAACTGGTAGGCCTCCTAGTGATTGAACAAGACAAGCATGAAAAAAATTATAGAAGGACATCTGATACTCAAAACATAAATTGAACGATGAAAACAAATCAGATCTCACAATTTTATTAATTCTGAGGCTTCAATTTCCTTTCACCAAGTTTGAAAGTTTAGCCATGCAAGGCCATGAAGAAAATTGAAGGAAAACTAGAGAAAAGAGGAGGAAAATCTGGAAAATGGAAAAAGTGGGGGCGGTTGACAGAACTCTACTTGTGCCTCCTTCTCTTCTTAGTCGCCTAGGGTTTAGGGTTTTCCTTTTTTTATTCCCCCGCTTTTTCCCCTTCTAGGACGTCATAGTGCACGTGTTGCGACTTCAAGCCAGATTTAGACCTAGATGCAGCCAGTATCTCTAAAAATTTAAAACATAAAAGTTTTAGAAAGTTTTCCTGGCGTTCCATATCATCTTAAATAATCTCAAACAGAGCTCATATGAGAGAGTTATGCCCAGATTACGAAGCATGTTGAAACTGTCCAAAATTACCCAATTAACTACGTTTTGCACTTAACGCCTCCATTTGCATCCTAAAGCAAAATATAAGAATAATGAGTATATTTAGGCACCAAATAATTATAAAAACCTAAGCATTAAGGGAGAAAAATACGACATTTTGCATTCTCTTCAAATTCCCCCACACTTAGCTTGTCCTCGGGCAAAACGCAAATTCACTTTCCCGAAAACACCAAGGTTGTAACGCCATCAACTAAGAACAACCAAGCTCTTAAAAACTCATAAAATATCATGATAAAATATTCCTAAATAGCTTAAAATTACTTACTAAGCATTTTCATTCAAAAATGGAGTAAACTAAATAAGTAGACCCTCGTAAAAATAAACACTCGACTCTCATGTGTTTGAGGGATATGTATTTCGCTCAAATTCATTCCAATGGAAATGATCTACCATAGGCTTGCATATCTTCTCATTCTCCACCACTCAGGTCACATGCATCACACAAATCATAAGGACTTTTCAAGGGTTGTAACGGGGTTTAGGATCAAGGTGGGAAATATTTAGGAATGTAGCTCAATAGCCATCGAAACTAGTGGAGAAAAAATGAATCAACTCAAACTCGAATATATAAGACATGTAAAACCAATCACTCCACTCAGAAACTTCTTCAATTTGTATCTATCTCGTATAAATAGACCCCTTTCTTGGAATTTTAGGACGAATTATGAACACGATCTGTTTGTAACTTTAAAAGCCATTCCCTCCATCACTACCTTTCTTCTTTTCTTTTTCTCTTATTTTTTTTATTTTTTTGAAAATTAAATTAACAATGGAACTCATGAATTGAGGATGAAAACATGTTCCATTTCACCGGTGATAGCCATACCACAAATCCAGACACCCCCACACTTATTTCTTGCACAACCATACGAATCATAATGATGAACAATGTTCCACTAGCTCTACGGCTTGGGTAAATGTTTTTTTTTTTTTTTGGTTTAAAGCTTGTAACATGGGTTCACAAAAAAAGGAAAAAAAAACCTCGAAGGGGTTCAACAAAAGGAAAAAAACTGTTTTGAGTACAACAGGTAGCAACAGTTTTGCCTTACACAGAACTGATAAAATATTTCTTTCAGAATCTTAGAAATAAGTTCAAGAAAAAGAAAATCACAAAATTTCATGATCGGCTAGTTCCATGGACAACCAAATTGGTCCTAAGTCCTATCAAATACGCAGTTAAACCAAGGTTGAATAGCATGTAGAAGACATACAGAGGACGGTATGGCTTGCTGACATCCTGAGGAGAAGTAGTCACACCAGAGGGAAGCGTCATGTAGATCACCATGCAGAAATGCATTCTTCAAATCCATCTGATGCAGATGCCAGGACTATGAAGCAACAATAGCTAAAATATTGTGAACCATGTTCATCTTGGCAACTGGAGCAAATGTATTCTCATAATCAATCCCATATTCCTGCGTGTTTTCCAAAGCTACGAGGCAAGCTTTGTACTAATCCAAAGAACTATCTAATCGAAGCTTTACAGAGAAAACCCATTTGCTCCCAAAAGGCTTAATAGTAGGGGGGAAAGTAACAACATCCCAAGTGTGATTCTCCTCAAGAGTTTGAAGTTATGTTTGCATTGCCTTTTGCCAACACTCATGTGCCATTGCCTATTTGTAGAAAGAGGGAATGGAAATAGATGATAAAGTAGCCACAAGAGAGACAGTGGAGTAGAAACCATACTTATCAGGGGGCAACAAGGGTGAATAGACCAGCGAAGAGTGGTGGAAGCAGGAGCAGGAGGAGGATCAGGAGCAGGCACCAGGTCAGGATCATATGGGGGCACAGATGAGGTGGAACTAGGCTCATAAAGTCTAGGGAGAATAGATAAAGATGTAGATGGCAACACAACATGAGTTGGAAAGAAATATTGATTTTTAAAGAAAACCATATTCCGAGAAACACATAGATGATGATGATGGGGATCATAGCAAACATAGCCTTTTTGAGATATAGCATAACCAAGAAAAACACACTTAATGGATTGGGCTGTAAGTTTATGTCATTCATGAGCAAGTAGATGCACAAAACTAACACAACCGAATGTCTGAAGATCCACATATGAAGAAGAATGACCAAATAACTTAAAAAAATGATGAAACATGATGCAATGTAGGAGAAGGCAAGTGGTTGATTAAATGAACTGAAGTATACAGTGCTTCACACAAAAAATGAGGAGGAACAGATGAATCAAGTAAAAGAGTTTGTACCACATCAAGAAAATGATGATTTTTCCTCTCAGCAACGCCATTTTGGTGCGGTGTCAAAACATGAACGCTAAGAGATGATACCTTTGCTTTGAAAAAAATCCTGAAACTCATTAGACATGTATTCGCCACTAGAATCAGAGCGCAATACCCTGATGCTGGCAGAGAATTGAGTCTGCGTTTAAATATGACAAAAAACTTCAGACTTAGCTCATAGGAAATAGACCCAAGTAAAATGACTAAAGTCATCGATAAAAGTAACAAAGTACTTATAATGCACATGAGAAACAATAGGAGCAATTTCCTAAACATCACTATGAATAATCTCGAAACAGTGTGAGGCATGAGATGCATGATGAGGAAAAGGTAAGACTTTACTTTTGCCAAGTTTACATGATGAACAATCAAATGAAAGATTAAGAGAAGAACAAGTTGTACTTTTTAATAAACCAGAATTAAACATGGTACAAAGTACATCAAAGTTTTGGGTAGCCGAGACATCTATGCCACATCTTAGTTCCAGAACTAACAAAATTACATGCAAAGGAAATTAAAGGAGTACGAGGAATACTGGTCGAGAGAAAAACTTGAAGGGGAAATAGTCGTCCCACATTAAGCCCCTTCGTGATCATCTTCCCTGACGCTTGATCCTTCATAACACAACCAGATCGAGAGAACAAAACATTACAATTATTATCAACTAACTGACCAATAGAAATAATATTTTTGGAGAGATCAGGGGACACAAAAACATCTGTTAAGGTAGGAGAAAGATCACCAACAACACAAATAGGCAGAGAGCTGCCATCAGTAGTGTTAATTTTTAGATTTCCATCATACTTTCTGACATTGGAAAGAGAAATAGCAGTGCTGGTCATATGGTTAAAAGCTCCAGAGTCAACATACCATGGCCGAGTAGAGACTTTATTCTTACTTGATAGCCCAAAAGTGGAAAGGGCAGAAATGATCATCTATTGTGCCATTTCAGGAGTGAGTGTACTCGGATTTGGTGGGGCAGTAGGAACAGTAGTCGGAGTAAAATGATCATCTACAGAACATCTTAGAGAAATCCCGAGCAAAATGACCAAACTCTTTACTGTTAGAGCACTGGACAAACTTCATGTCCCTACCCTGGTTTCTCCCCTGTTCTGCATAGACCATAGTAATAGGGGCATCAGTATTAGTCCGATGTTCCATGCCAATTTGAGTGGCAATACGTTGTTCCTCCCTTAGAAGCTCACTCAAATAGATATCCAAAGATGGTACAAGATGACGATTCATCAGATTAGAACGTGCAATTTCAAACTCAGAACGGAGCTTCATCAAGAATTGAACTCTCTTGTTTGTCTCATGCTCGGCTTGAACAACAGAGAGAGCAGGAATTGGAACATTCTCATAAATAATCTTGGCATAGTCGGCCCAAAGGTTTTGAAACCCAGAATAATATTCTTCAATGGAGAGGCTTCCCTGTGTGAAATGAGCCATCTCATACTCCCATTGAAATCGGTGAGCCGTGCTATTTTGGTTGTAAATCTTGTGGAGGTAATTCCACATATTAGCTGCATTTCTATAGGGCCACAGATTAATAACAAAGTGTGGCTCAACAGAGCTAAGTATCCAGGTCATTACCCTAACATCCATGGTTGTCCACTTTGACAAAGCTGAGGCCTCTCGAGGTGCCGGATCACTTCCATCTATATGACCACATAGCTCTTTTCCCATAACAAATAAATGGAATTGAAGTGCCAATGTAGGGTAGTTCTTACCCGTGAAATGAATAGGTAAAAAATCTAACTTGTCAGATGACATGATAAAATACAGATAACCACATAGAGACATAGCAATTTGAGGGCAATCCTTGCTAAAACGCAAGCCTTGAGTCATCAAAAAATGCCGAAACCCACTTTCTGAAAATTTCTGAAATTGGGTTAAATCCCCGTGAGTCACCAAACTTTCTTAAAAGAAACTGAAACCCCTTTTGTTAAAAATTGTTTTTCGAGAATAAATTATGAAACCCCTTTGATGAAAACACCAACTCAAAGTCAAAACTTGGAACTCCGAATCAGAGTCCAAACTCAAAATGCCAACTCTAAGTCCAAATTCAATGTCACCCAACAGCTCAAGCATGCCAAGAAAAATAACAGTAGCACCATGAAAAAAAATCTCTAGATGGCGGTGTGAGCCAAAAAGGTTCGGTGGTCGCAGTGCCAAGGCGGTGCCAGAAAGACCATCACACCGAATTAAATCAAAGCTTGTTCAAGGTGGTGCGAGCCGAAGAAGTTCGATGGTCACAGTGCCAAGGCAATGCCATAAATTTTTCCAAGGAAGGAGTTTTAGAGGTTACCGGAGCCGAAAATTAGAGTCCGCGATGGTGTCAAATGTCGCTTGTGAGACGAATCTTGATACAGGGAGCCCATCTTTCCAGTTCACCAGAGAAGAAAAATTCCCCTTCTATCCGCGTTTGGGAGTAATGGACTGTGGTGAAATGGTTCTGGAATGGCGATTTCAGGATTGGCAGGTAATCTCTGATACCATGTCAATATTTTCTAGCCCAAGAGTGGCTACTAAAACAGCCAAACTGAGTTTCTGAAGAGAAGAGCAACGACCAAGGATTTCCACCAAGAGGAGCTACTGTGAACAGCCAAAATAAAGAGCTTCAAGCTCTGAATCTACCAAGAGTAGTTGCTAGAGGAAGCAACAACAACCAGGAAAATCTACCCGATAGGCTCCTAGAACAGCCACAACCGAGAGCTCCAAGCTCTGAGACTGACGATCACACCAACACACAAGAGAAGCTAAAAAATCGGGGGCCCTCTTCCCCTTCCTTTATCTTCTGTTTAAACATAGGGTTAGGTTAAGTACAAGAAAGTCCATGGGCTTAATTACAATCCAACCTAGCCCATTAATCCTTGCTTATTAACCTATATACATATAAATATCTAAACAAGTAACATTAATATTACTTATAACTTATATGAATTTCAAAAGATGGTAACAGAGACATTATTATTGAAGAAGTGGTTTTGAGTGTTGCTTCGGTTGGGAGTTTGTTGGAAGATGGGGTCAGACCCACAAGCTCAAGGCAAGAAACTCACACGTCAAATGAGTTGCACATGTGTGAATTATGATACTTCACTTAAAGATGGCATAGAGGTGTACATATGTGTTCTTTTTATGTCTTTTATTTCATCAAGTTGTAGCCTTAAGGGCATTGTAAAGACTATAAATAAAGGTATTGGCTAAGAGGTAGAACATTGAAGCACTCTTTTCTCTTTCCATAAATTCGTCCAGCCCTCACTTTCACTTTGACGTAAACGTCTTTTCCCTTAATCCAAACTCTCTCCTTCCATGTCCTTCTTCTTCTCCTCTCCTTCTCTCTTCTTCTTCTTCTTCCTTGTTGATCTAAAGCTCCTTTCATGAGATCCTAAATTCCACATGGTATTAGAGCAAGGAGTTTAGGATCCCTCTTGATGAAGTTATTATGAAATTTGTTCAAGAAGTTGTAAAAGAAGGAGTTCAGTCATGTAGAGATAAGTTCATTCTCTTCTTATTTACATTTTATTTCCTTTCCTTATTTACATACCCCTCTTTAATATTTTTTCCACTTCTTGAACTTTGAATCACATCAAGTCAAGATAAATCTTTATATGTTGTGAAGATTAATTTTTATGACTAAATTGATGTTATAATCTTGATCTCCTTGTAAATAAATTACAAGCGTGATCAAGATCATTTGCTGTTTGCGTCTTATTAAGATTGATGGGTGAGATTCAATTACCTTTATGTAACTTGGATCAATTTCATTTGAGGTAGAATTCCAACACATGTTGCTTTAACTTCTCCAACTTAATGATGCTCATGGGTTTGTGTTATGTTGTTGGATGCCCACTATATGTTTGGTGAAATTTCAGCAGCCATTTACCCTTTGTAGTTCCTTTTGAACTTCAACAATTGATTTTTTTTAACGTTGAAGTATCCCATGAGCTGAAGATAAATTTCTTCCAAGTATCTTGATTTGACTTTAAATCTTCTCTAAATATTTTCTCTATCTCTCAGTTTGTTTTGGAGTTTGGATTAAGACCTAATCGGTTGCATCTACCTTCTTCTCTTTGTTTTTAAGAATACAAGAGGAGTTGAGTGATGACTGGATGTTATTCTCACTTGCTAAAAGCATAAATTTGTTGATAATTTGGTGCTTGCTCTCATGAAATAAATTGGTTCTTGTTCTCTTTTTTTGTGACTGATTTGGTCCACGGGTTCTTCAAATTACATTGAGTAATTGTTCTTTGAATAAGGCCCCTTCCCTTGACCTCCACATTTGACTTGCCTCATCATGGAGAGTGGACACAATAGTAATAAGAGTGATATACTCCGTATTACTACAATTCCACTTAGAGGTCTCTCCAATTACATGAGCTAATCACAATTGGTTCAGAGGGTTCTTATTACTCGTGACCTCTTAAGCCACATTATTAAATTTCCTCCTCCAATTGATGAAGAAGATGAGACCTACCACAAGTGGGTTAAGCATGATAACATGAAGATAAGTTGGCTCATCAATAGCATGGAAGAGCATGTGGCCAACCATGTGGTCCACTTGGAAACCGCCAAGAACATATGGGACACTTGTGCTAAGCTTTACTCAAGTACTGCATCATTACAAAAAATATATGATGTCTTACAAAATATGCTGCATACGAGACATGGAGATAATATTTGCGAATTTTTAGCACGGTTTCGAGGCCTTCTCCAAGAATCAAAACTAGCTCAGCCATACTCCACTGATATTGTAGTTCAAGAATGACAATGAGAAGCTTTGGCAGCAGCCATTTTATTATTGAATATTAAACCTTACCTTGAGGTTGCCAAAACTCAGCTTCTGAGTTCTTCCGCTCTTCCATCTTTCGATGACATTAGTGTTACATTACTTCGGATACTGGATCCATCCCCTCCTTCTCCTATTGATGCCCCATCGGCGATGTTCTCTGGCAATCAGGGTACCTTTTCCTCATACCGGGGACTGGGCAAAAATATGAGAGGGGGGTCGAACTATGAGAGGGGCTAAAAATAGAGCTGGTAGAACGGGTCCGAATTCTTCCCATACTGAGCCTTGAATTTGCACTTACTATGGTGGTCAGAACCACCTTGTGGCAACATGTTGGAAACTTCATGGCAAGCCTGATTGGGCGACAGCTAACCCAGTCTTTGTTAGCGTTGAGAAACAAGAAGATAAGGCTGAGTCATCCTCGGAAAATGTGACTCTTACTTCTGAAAACTATGTTGCATTTCAGAAAATGAAGTCCTTCATGGAATCCTCTATTCCCTCATCATCTAGTGCTGCCACTACTAGTGCATCAAGTATGCTTTCTTCTTCTTCTTCCTTTTCCTCTTGGATCATCGACTTTGGGGCCTCCGAACATCTATCAGGTAACGAACACTTGTTGCAATCCTTGTCTCCTTGTTATCCTCAGAAATTCGTTACTATTGCTAATGGTACCCAAACCAAGGTCCTGGGAAAAGGTTCATTCTCTCTTACCTCATCTATTCCACTTCAAGATGTTTTGTTTGTTCCTTAATTTCCTTTAAATTTGCTCTCGGTTAGTCAATTAACTAAACAATTAAATTGCTCTATCACCTTCTCACCGTCTTCTTGTATAAGCAGGTGATTGGTGGCGGCCATGAAAAGGGGGGTTTGTACTACTTCACTCTTCCAACTTTAGCTGCATTATCATCCACTACATCCGAGGCCCAACTTTGGCACAACCGACTTGGTCATTCGTCTACCCCTTCACTTCGTTCTTTGCTTCCGTCCTTAAAAGAACTTTCTAATTTTAGTTGCAAGGTTTTTCAATTAAGTAAACATATTAGGAGTACATATTCTCCTCGTCTTACAACTACAAGTACTGCTCATTTTGAGCTAATACATTCTAATGTATGGGGACCGTTATGTGTCTCAAATATTTCCCAAGCTAAATATTTTGTCATTTTTTTTTATAATTTTACTCGAGTGGCTTGGTTATTATTTATTTAAAGAGCGTTCAAAAATTCTTCCTTTGTTTAAAAATTTTCATGCTATGGTCTTGACAAAATTTGGGAAGAAAATTCAAATCCTTAGATCTGATAATGCTAAGGAATACATGTCTCATGAATTCAAATCATTTTGTGAGAGTAATGGGCTTATTCATCAAACATCATGTGCCTATACTCCTCAACAAAATGGTGTTGCTGAAAGGAAGAATCGCCATCTTCTTGAAGTTGCTCGGGGCCCCCTCTACTCCATGAAGGTACCCTATTTCTATTGGCTTCATGCTATACTTACAATATGCTTTCTTGTTAATAGGTTACCTTCATCAGTCCTTCATCATAAAACTCCTTACTCTATGTTATTTAATGGTGAGGATCCTTTTTCTCTTCCTTTTTCTCTATGTTTTGTTCATGTTACATCCCTACATAAAAATAAACTTGATCCTTGGTCTATGAGGTGCATTTTTTTGGGGTACTCTCACACTCAGAAAGGTTATGTCTGTTACAATCCTACCCTTTGGAGGATGCTTATCTCTAGGGATGTGACTTTCTTTGAGGACACCTCCTTCTACTCCTCCCATGATGCTCCTCCAAGATGGACTTGTCCTTCTACTACTCCTTGTTCATTTGTGCCTTTTAATCTTGAAGTTAACCCATCCCTTAATGCACCGGCTGTACCTTAACCTATGGAGTTGTCGGATCCACCAGAGGTAAGTCCTTCTCCTCCTATGTATGGGCCTGAATTTGATACTCGGCCTATTAGTTTAAGAAAGGAACGTCGTTCTTGTACTACTTCACATCCTATCTCAAATTTTATGTCTCACTATCACTTGTCTTCCAAGTATTTTCAGTTCCTTTCGTCTCTTTCTTCTACTTCAATTCCACAGTCGTATCAGGAGGCTCTGAGGCATCCAGGATGGAAGGCGGCTATGGATGAAGAAATGCATGCCTTATACGAAAATCAAACCTGGTCCTTAACATCACTCCTGAAAGGTAAAAGATCGATTGGTTGTAGATGGGTTTTTTTGATAAAAAATAATCCGGATGGATCGGTTGCTCATCTTAAAGCTCGACTCATTGCTAAGGGCTATATGCAGTGTTATGAGGTAGATTATGAGGAGACCTTCACTCCTGTTGCAAAATTGAATTCAGTACGCATCATCCTGTCTATTGCTGCTAACTCATCATGGCCCGTCTATCAATTGGATGATAAAAATGCTTTTTTAAATGGTGATATAAGTGAGGAAATTTATATGGTCCAACCACCTGGTTATGTGGTTGAGGGGGAGTCAGTATGCCGGTTAAAAAAATCTTTATATGGGCTTAAGCAGTCTCCTCGCGCGTGGTTTGATAAATTTAGTAAAACACTTCTACGGTTTGGTTTTCATCGGTGCTCGGTTGATCATTCCGAATATTATAAAGATACAGTCAAAGGGAAAATATTAATGGGTGTATATGTGGATGATATTATCTTAACCGGTGATGATGCTTTGAGCATACAAGAGGTGAAGAAGATGATATGTCAGGAATTCAAGACTAAAGACCTTGGTATGCTTAAATATTTTTTGGGTATAGAAGTTCTTAAATCCAAACATGAGATAATATTATCTCAAAGGAAATATGTCTTGAATCTCCTTGAAGAAACAAGAATGAAGGGTTGTAGACCAGTTGACACACCTATGGATAAAAATTTAAAATTATGTGCCACAAATGAAGAAGATATTGATATTGGCAAATATCAAACACGCGTGGGAAAACTGATTTATCTCACGGTAACTAGGCCAGACTTATCATATGTTGTAAGTGTGGTGAGTCAATTCATGCACAAACCACAAATTACCCACTGGCAGGCTTTAGAGAGAATATTACGTTACCTAAAAGGAGCTCCAGGAAGAGGATTGATGTATAAAAAACATGGGCACTTCAACATAGAAGGCTTCTCAAATGCAGATTGGGCTGGATCACCTGATGATAGAAAATCTACATCAGGATATTGTACTCTGGTTGGAGGAAACTTGGTTATATGGAAAAGTAAGAAGCAAAATGTGGTTGCAAAATCTAGCGCCGAAGCAGAATACAGAGCTATAGCTCATACCATTAGTGAACTTTTATGCGTTAGGACCCTTCTTACCGAACTAAGTTTTTATAAAAAAGGGTCCATGGGTCTGCATTATGATAATCAAGCAGCCATTCATATGACTTCAAATCCAGTTTTTTATGAAAGAACTAAACATATTAAGGTGGATTGTCATTTTATATGGGAGAAGTTTCAAGCAGGAATAATCTCTCTCAAACATGTGTCATCTCAAGAGCAAGTAGCTGATATTCTCACTAAACCCGTTACTTCTAAAATCCTATCGTTTATATATGGCAAGCTGGGTATTTATGGTGTCTTTTCTCCACCAGCTTGAGGGGGAGTGTTGGAACATGGGCTCACGCCCACGAGCTCAAGACAAGAAGTCCACACGTCAAAGGAGTGGCATATGTGTAAAATATGGTACTTTCCATAAAGATGGCATAGAAGTGTAAATATGTGTTCCTTTTATGTCTTTTGTTTTAACAAGTTGTAGCCCTAAGGGCATTTTAAAACTATAAATAAAGGCATTGGCTAAGAGGTTGGGCATTGAAGCACTCTCCTCTCTTTCCACAAATTCGTCCAGCCCTCATTTTCTTTTGACGCAACCTTCTTCTCCCTTAATCCAAACTCTCTCATTCCACGTTCTTCTTCTTCTCTTCTCCTTCTCTCTTCTTCTTCTTCTTCTTTCTTGTTGATCTAAAGTTCCTTTCATGAGGTCCTAAATTCTACACCAAGAAAGATGGATTGATATGGATAAGGAATTGGAAGAAATACGAGCACGATTAGATGCTTCCATTGACCGTTATGCAAGGGAGGAACGCGTTGCAGCAGCAAAACAAGTCACACGACCTCAAATCTCCGACCACATATGCGCACAAGAGGTAGCAGACAGGCCAAGGGCCAGAAAAATAAACATATTAAGGTGGATTGTCATTTTATACGGGAGAAGTTTCAAGCAGGAATAATCTCTCTCAAACATGTGTCATCTCAAGAGCAAGTAGCTAATATTCTCACTAAACCCGTTACATCTAAAATCCTATCATTTATTTGTGGCAAGCTCGGTATTTTTTATGTCTTTTCTCCTCCAGCTTGAGGGGGAGTGTTGGAAGATGGGCTCAAACCCACAAGCTCAAGGCAAGAAACTCTCACGTCAAAGGAGTTGCACATGATTGAATTATGATACTTCACGTAAAGATGACATAGAGGTGTAAATATGTGTTCTTTTTATGTCTTTTATTTTATCCAAGTTGTAGCCCAAAGGGTATTGTAAAGACTATAAATACAGGTATTGGCTAAGAGGTAGAGCATTGAAGCAATCTCCTCTCTTTCCACAAATTCATCCAACCCTCACTTCCACTTTGACGCAAACCTCTTTTCCCTTTAATCCAAACTCTCTCCTTCCACGTGCTTCTTCTTCTCCTCTCCTTCTCTCTTCTTCTTCTTCTTTCTCGTTGATCTAATGCTCCTTTCATGAGTTCCTAAATTCCATAGAGTTTAAGTCCATCATGTATACATATGGGTGTTTTAAGTCCATAGAGATTTTTTTATATATATACCTATGGTTTTTTTATTGTCGTCTTATGAATGACAGACATTACCCACTTTTCATGTTTGATAGTCGGTGCCTGAGTTGGGACACCATGATGGAGGAGCTTATTACTACATATATGTCACCCCCTTAATTGGCATTTATTACTCCTACAACTTGAGAGTCATTGTCCTGTGGAGGGACACGGTGGTGGAGAAGTTTTAATACACTTCTGAACACTGCGTATAGACCCACTACCTGAGAATTATAGGAGTGTGCCCTACATCTAGCATGGTGTTATGGACTCCACAGCATCACGAGTTATCCACAGGCATAGGAATTAAATTATGTCAATTTAATTTTAATGTAATTCCATTTGGTTTAGTTTAGTTTGGTTTGGTTTAGTTTGGTTTGGTTTATATGTAATATGGCATGAACCAATTGACCCATGGGTCTAATTTGTAGTTCCATCCTCAACCCTATTTATGGCGACGTCAAGGTGAAGGAAAGTAAGTATTGAGAAAATTAGAATTAAACAGGTCAGATTCTCCCTCAGAGGTCTAGGTCGGATTCTCCCTCTGAGGTCCAGGTCGAGCTTCCTTCAAAGCTCAATCATTCCATTCCGATTTCCATCATTCCACATTCAAGAAACAAGAATCCTCTTCCAGCGTCAAGATTCAATAGGGAGGGAAGAGAGGAAAGAAGGGTGATGCGATCCATGGCTCGGGAAGAACCTATCATCTTGGTATCAGACAGGTCCACCCTTGGGGATTCCTTTTCCCCTGAGGATTTGTGGCAATTAGTTGAAGATAATCGCTAGAGGATAGACGTTCAGGCTCAATCCCTGGAAGAAGTGTGTCAGCCCACATCTGACCTACATGAGTCCATCAAATCCATGGACGCCGCCATCCAAGCCCTCCTCCGGCGACAAGATGACAGTGGTCCACAAGCACCGCCGGCGGCAGCCTACTCTCCACCGGCTGACCACCATCACTACCAACCACCACCTCCTCCACCACCACCAATGCGCCATAACTATCCCCATCTGGGGCTGGCCGCACAGGGACCAAATACGGTTCCCAGGTATTTCAAACTCGATTTTCCTACATATGATGGGTCTAAGGACCCCTTGATTTGGTTAACCAAGTGTGATCAATTATTTTATCATAAAAAAAACACATGCGGATGAGAAGGTTTATTTGGCCGCATACCACATGCTTGATGAAGAGCTCCAATGGTACCACCAATTCCGAAATGACCAATTGGTTCAGGATTGGGCAACATTTAAACAATCATGCATGATGAGGTTTGGTCCCCCAGCTAGTAGCAATCCATTGGGCGAATTAATCAATTATAAGCATAATGGATCACTAGAGGTGTATCAAAAGACCTTCCAGGAATGTTTGGCTTGCACTAATAAGTTTCTTAGTCACACCCAGTATGTTCACATCTTTACTACTGGTTTGACAGAAGCTCTACGGTTGGAAGTTGAATTACATGGTCCTACAGATTTGGACCACGCTATGAATTTAGCCAGGTCAATTGAGCATAAACAGCGAGTTCTGAAGGATTCACTGGTTAGAAAACCAACTTGGCCAGGAAGGCACATTGCCACTGTGCCAACACCATATTCTGGGCCTCCACGTTCTGGAGCCAGTGCAGCACCGTGCCCAGACAGTTCTAACTCTATTCCACCAGCTCCTTGCTTCAAAAAACTGAACAGACAAGAAATGGAAGTTGACAGAAGCTCTGCGGTTGGAAGTTGAATTACATGGTCCTACAGATTTGGACCAAGCTATGAATTTAGCCAGGTCAATTGAGCATTAGCAGCGAGTTCTGAAGGATTCACTGGTTAGAAAACCAACTTGGCCAGGAAGGCACATTGCCATTGTGCCAACACCATATTCTGGGCCTCCACGTTCTGGAGCCAGTGCAGCACCGTGCCCAGACAGTTCTAACTCTATTCCACCAGCTCCTTGCTTCAAAAAACTGAACAGACAAGAAATGGATCAAAGAAAGGCCAAGGGCCTTTGTTTTAACTGTGATGAACAATATGTCCAGGGTCACATATGCAAAAGATTATTCAGTATATGTCTGTGGGAGGATTGTGAGGACATACTACCAGAGGAAGAGATTGTGGAGATAGACCAAGAGGGTCCAGAGATTTCACTTCATGCCATGAATGGTCTGCGCAGTTCTAATACCATGCAAGTTAAAGCCCAGTTACATCATCTACAATTACTTGCTTTAGTTGACTCTGGCAGCACACATAATTTCATCAGTCAGCCAGTGGCCGAACAACTTGAGTTAGTCGTCCAGCAATAGACAGGCCTTTCTGTCTCAGTAGCCAATGGGGTTAAAATTACCAGTGTGGGCATCTCTCCAGCCACACACTTTGATATTGAGGGACACGGCTTTATTGCAGATTTCCTGGTGATTCCACTGTCCGGATTTGATTTGATACTTGGAATTAAATGGCTACAACTTTTGGGGCCTATTTTACGGGATTTTCAGGCTCTGACCATGACCTTCACAAAGGACCACCGTCAGATTACATTGCATGGCACCCAGGCACCAGTGCCCTTCACCCTTCAGACTGTTCAGGTCCATAGCACTGACAACTGTAAGTTATCTCAATTACTTACAGACTTTGAGGATATATTTCAGGAACCTACTGGTCTACCGCCTATTTGGCACTGTGATCACCGCATCCGTTTGAAAACGGGCACTGAACCTGTAGTGGTGCATCCTTATCATTACCCCCACTTATAGAAGGATGAGATTGAAAGGCAGTGCCAAAATATGCTCGCCCAGGGTATTATTCAGCCAAGCAGGTCTCCTTTTTCCTCCCCAGTATTATTGGTCCGCAAGCATGATAAGTTGTGGAGATTTTGTGTGGATTACAGGCAACTCAATGTGCACACCATTAAAGACAATTTTCCTATACCAGTGGTGGACGAGTTGCTAGATGAGTTACATGGTGATACTATATTTACCAAGCTAGATTTGAAGTCTGGCTATCATCAAATCCGCATTCATCCATCAGATGTGGAGAAAACTGCATTCCACATGCACCACGGGCATTTCAAGTTCCTCGTGATGCCATTTGGTCTCTCAAATGCGCCTTCCACATTCCAGGCCCTTATGAATGAGCTATTTTCCTCTCTCTTGAGGACATACGTTTTGGTATTTTTTTATGATATTTTGGTATATAGAAACAGTTGGGAAGAGGATCTTTAACACCTTCACCAGGTATTTACTCTTCCCCGCTCACATCATTTGGTTTTAAATCAGTCCAAATGTTCTATGGGTACCATAGAAGTGGCATACTTGGGCTACGTTATTTCAGTAGTTGAGCTGAAGGTAGACCAGAGTAAGATTCAGGCCATCACAAATTGGCCTCCTCCCACCTCCATTACAGCCTTAAGGGGATTTTTTGGCCTACTTGGGTATTACAGGAAATTTATTCGTAGCTACGGCCAGCTTGCAGCATCACTCAACAACCTACTCAAGAAAAATGCCTTTACCTGGTCCGAGACAGCGGCTCATTCCTTTCATAAGACTGGACTATGGAGAGATGTCATAAGACTTGGAGTGATTTTAATCTCACTTATCTTATGCCAGTTGGGCCTCATGGAAGAGACCAGCAACGTGAAGGGTAGTGTTGGAAGATATGGAGGACTGCCATTAGAAGATCCGATACACCATTTGCAACAAGTTAGGAGTTCATGATGTTCTCTCATCCCCAACTTGAGGGGGAGTGTTAGAAATGGGCCCAAGCCCACATGACCAAGGAAGATGGGCCCAAGCCCATAAGATATGGACCACAATGATCACGAGTTGGTGGGACCCACCATGATCACGTATATTATAAATAGAGGTTCATGTACTTTGATTACAACAAGTCAATGAAGTATTTCTCTTTTCTATAAATTCAACACCCCAGATGACAGAAAATCTACTTCGGGATATTGTACAATGGTTGGAGGGAACTTGGTTACATGGAGAAGGTAGAACCAGAATGTAGTTGCAAGGTCTAGTGCAGAAGTAGAATACAGGGTCATGACACACACAGTTAGTGAGCTTCTATGGATCAGATCCCTTCTCACTAAACTGGGATTCTATAAAGAAGCCCCTATTGATCTACATTGCGATAATTAGGCAGCAATACATATCACCTTAAATCCAATCTTCCATGAGAGAACAAAGCACATTGAAGTAGACTACCATTTCATATGAGAGAAATTCCAAATCGACATATTATCTCTCAAACATATCTCCTCACAAGGCCAAGTTGCAGACATTCTCACCAAACCAGTCACTCATAAGATCTTGTCCACAATTTGCGGTAGGCTGGGATTTTACGATGTTTTCTCACCCCTAGCTTGAGGGGTAGTGTTAGAAGGTGGGACTCACCATGATTACACTAGCTGGTGGGACCCACCATGATAACGTGAGGTGGCATGATAGGTCATCACATGAGCTGGCATCCTTATCACAGGAGATGGAAGATTTGGCAATCAAATGGGGCCCTCCATGATAACATGATGTAGCATGATGGGTCATCACACGAGCTGGTATCCTTATCACATGAGTTGGAAGATTTGGCAAGCAAGTAGGACCCACCATGATAACGTGTCTCATAGAAGAGTTTTAGTTTAAATAAATTTTAGTTATGTTAGTCTACTGTTTATGTTGAGTTATTTAATTATGCGAGGACTTATCTTTAAGTGTTAGAGTTTGGGTGTAATTGGGACAAGGGTAGTTTAATTGTATTTGGATTCTACTACTTTCCTCTATTATAAATAGGGGTTCATGTACTCTGATTACATCAAGTCAAGAAGCTCTCCACTTCTCAACTTGTGAAGAATCTTTCTCTAGCATAAACTCCTTTTCTCTCTTTTCTCTTCTCTCCTCTCTACCCTCTCTCTCTCTCTCTCTCTCTCTCTCTCTCTCTCTTCTCTTTTTCTTCTGCCTCTCTCATCTTGCTCGAGATTTCAATCATGGGGTTCTAAATTCAACATGAATGAAGTAGATCATTCACTTGAACAACCTAAAGAGTTAAGTGGGTGAATCATGTTATAGTCCCTAGCCATGGATCGAGTAACTCGGCGTGGGATTTGTGAATCCAGCATTGTAATAGAGCTGTTGCTCTCTGTAAGGATGAAAGGAGTCTCCTTTCTTTGGCTGTTCTCGGATAGGAGGAAAGCAGCCTCCTTTGTGAAGCTAGGCTGTTGTTCTCGGTAAGGGTAGAGAGCCCTTTCTGCTGCTGCGCAAACAAGAAAGGTCCCCTTTGCTTCTCACTGTTGAGAGGGTTTAGAAACCTCTCAGCTGCTGCTCGGGTTAGGGGCTGAAAAGCGTCTAACTTGGACAGTCCTTGGATCAGAGGTTAGGGGTTCCTAACCTTGCTGCTTTCTGGCTTTGAGGTTGAAGCACCTCTCTAGAGGTTGCTCTCGGTTTGGGGTTGGGAAACCTAGGTCCTTGGTCAAAATGAAGGAGAGAAGCCCCCTCGTGCTGATGTGGACGTAGGAGAGGCTACAACCTCTGATTGAACTCGGAAACAGGAAAACAATCCTTCTCCCTTGGCTTCAGTAAGATCAATGCAAACCAGAATTCAAAAGGAAAAGAATAAACCCAAAATCAAGAGAGAACTATACCTGGAGCTCGTCAAGGAGACCTCCCAAACACTAGAGCTTGTTAAGGAGAACTCCAAACTCTGTTTAACCTAATTCAATGTTTGCCTTTCTTCTACTTCTCTACCTCTAAATAGGGTTTGACGTCATTAGAGTTTTAGGGCTTAAATTGACAATTCTGCCCTTGCGACTTGGATCCTTCCATACTTAATGAAAAGCTATACTTAAAAGCAATATAAAATATGAAATTTAAAATTAACTAACTCAGTGAGTCATTTCCGCCTCCTTTGGGTGATTCGGTGAGCTATTGAGTCCTCAACAAATCAGGACTCCCACCAAAATCTTGATTCATCCACTTGAATTCGTCGGGATGCATTTTTTTCCGCACGACGGTCTCTTTCTTCCTCTCAAAAAATTTCCTCTCCCTCTCGCACCTGCTCTCTTCTCCCTCTCACACTCAGACTCCCTCTCCCTTCTCCCTCTCGCTCTCAGCCTCCCATCGTGTTGCAACCTCTCGCTCTCGCTCTCGAAAATTTTTTCTCTCTTATCTCCCTCTTGCTCTTGGCCCGCAACAACATTTCTCTCCCCTCGACCTTCCTACCCTCTACGTCATCTCCGACCTTTCTCCCCTCTTGCCTTTACCTCTTTTTTTTCCCCTTCTCTCATTCCTCACTCTTTTCCCCTAAAGAAACCTCTCGATTTCCTTCAATTTTCCCCATTTGAATTTTGATTTCCTTCAATTTCCCCCATTTCGGTGTCGATTTCTTCAATTCTACTTCGATTTCCCTTAATTTTCCCATTCGGCTTCGATTCCCCCATTGGGCTTTGGTTTTCCCCAAATTTCAGAAGGTAACCCTAAACCATAATTTTTTTAATTTAATTTATTGTTGTATTTGATTTAATTTAATTTTTGTATGTGGTATTTATTTTATTGTTTAATTACTGCATAATTCCTGGATTTAGGGTTGGGGTTTATGGTATTTAGGGTTTAAATTCCTCTTTATAGATTATAATTTCGGGTTTAGGGTTAGAGTTTAGGGTATTTAGGGTATGGTTAATGGCATTTAGGGTTTTGGGTTAATGGTTTATGGTATTTAGGGTTTAGTTTTTTTTTTTTTATGGGTTCTTGGTCTTAAGGTAGGGTTAATAGAAATTAGGGTTTAGGGCTTTAGAGTTTGGGTCTTTCAAGGGGTTAGGGTTTAGGGGTTTGGGGCTTAGGGTTTTTAGGGTTTAGGGTACTGGTTTAGTATGATGTACTTTCTGGAATTAGGGTTAGGGTTAGGGTTAATAGAAAATAGGGTTTTTGGAGGTTTTCAAGGGTTTAGGGTTTAGGGTTATTTGGGTGTACTACCTCGAATTAGGGTTAAGGTTAATAGAAATTAGGGTTTGGGTTTAGGGTTTAACGCAAAATTCATACAATCAAACTTGTTGATTCCGAGTGCCGATCCTTCTTTACCAACCATTGCTCTCAATCACGAACCCAAGCTCTAATACCACTTGTTAGGATTTAGACGGCCTAATTCCAAACTAATGAGAGCAATAATAATAATCACGGAAGAACGGAAAAGCATGCAAAAGAACAAACAACAAGATTTATATAGGTTCACCTCAAGGTGAGACTATATCTTGTCTTCTGCAGTTGTAGTAATCCACTATGAAGATAAAATAGTTTACAAGAGAAATCACACACACTTATAGGTGTTTATCTCTAAAATCTCTCAGGCCGCAACAGATGGTTCTCCACGATGATGATACAACCCTAACATAACCCCGCATGCCCACCCAATTATAAAGAGAAAACTAGGGCAACTACTTTATAAGAGTGAAATTCCCAAACTGCCCCCTTCCAACCCCACAATGACTTTACCGTCGATCCGCATACCGACTTAGCGTAGGGCGTTGATTAGGTATATTGTCACAACAGAGATGTTTGATAGATCAAACTGGACCATAAGTAGGTATTTTAATAAGGTGTTGGATGTTGTTCTCAAACTTCACTCTGATTACATCAAAAGGCCTTCAGAATGCACTCATTCGAAGATTTTAAACAATCCAATGTTTTAATCGTACATTAAAGTAATATCACTTTCCCTCTAATGAACAATTTTTGATTAATATACTAATTTATGTTTGTATTAATTGAAATGGTATAATTAGGATTGTATTGAGGCTATTGATGGAACTCATATCAAAGCGAACGTCCCACTTGAGCAACAACAAAGGTTCTGGAACAAGAAGGGTTATCTCTCACAAAATGTAATGGTAGCATGTACATTTGACATGCAATTCACTTATGTACTTGCTAGATGGGAGGGATCAGCAGCTAATTCCCATGTATTGAAGAACGCATTGACTCGCCGAGATAAACTCTTTGTACCTGAAGGTAAATAATATGTTTTTATGCAATAATTTTTTTAT
Organism: Aristolochia californica; assembly: GCF_029961685.1. Taxonomy (NCBI): domain Eukaryota; kingdom Viridiplantae; phylum Streptophyta; class Magnoliopsida; order Piperales; family Aristolochiaceae; genus Aristolochia; species Aristolochia californica. The sequence goes on along the minus strand of NW_027182290.1, from coordinate 10,220,016 downwards.
CTATTATTATCTTCAATTATTTTATGTGGAATATATTTTCTATTGTACGTAAATATTATCTAGTCGATGCTAGTTATGCAAATCTTCCATGATTTTTGGCTCTGTAATGAGGAACTCGTTATCATTTGCAAGAATTTGGAGACAATCTTCCTAAAAATGATAAAGAATTATTCAACCGAAGGCACTCGTCTTTGAGGAATACTATTGAGAAAACTTTTGGTGCTTTAAAAGCTAGATTTTAAGTGTTGAAGGCACTCCATTTTCTTTTCAGATCTAGATAAAAATTGTAATTGGTTGTTGCATATTACGTAATTATATACGTAGAGAGGATTAGAGTGATACATTTGAAATGGAAGATGATGTTTTGGGTGATGAGCTTGGTGGATGAGGCGATGTGTTATGGACTCAATAGCTCACCGAGTCACTCAGAGGAGGAGACAATGACTCACCGAGTCACCTACTTTTACTTTTATTATTTATGTTGCTTTTAATTTCGAATTTTATTGAGTATGTAATAAGACTTGAAGGTAAGGGTATAGTTGGGATTTATAAGCCTAACCCTAACCTATCTTGGCATGAATGACCCTATTTCAAGGGTAAGGAAGGAGAAGTAAAGGTAAGTTTGGATTTAGATTAAAATAGAGTAATTAGGTTCTTGCTAGTCTCCCTATTCTAGGGCTCTTGGCGTTAACTCACTTGGTGGTTTGTTGCATCCATTGAAGAGTCCTTGAGGAGATCGTGGGAGGAAGAGGAAGAGGAATCACCCTTCTCTTCCAAGCTGCAAGAGCAATCTATCTCTGCCATGAACCAACAGCAAGACGAGGAGGTTTGTGTGAGCCTTATCATCAAAGGAGGAGGCTTTTGAGTCGCTGGTTGGAGGAGATCTTCAAGAGGTATTTCTGATTACCTTTTTCGAGTTTGGAAAGTCTTCTCTGGTCTCTTTTAAGTATAAGAGAATAGATGCATGGTTTTAGGGATTTATACCTGTTGATGTGAGTCATAAAATACGGGTTTCATATCTGAGTGCTTAAATATTCCTTTAACTTGCTGGTTGTATCTATAATTGAGATAAGGAAACTCCTTTTCAATCCTAACGTGAAAGGAGAAGTAGAAGAGAGTTCTTTTCACAAAAACGTGTTAAGAAACCCTCAAACAGTGCTGGATCCTTATTCAACTCGCCGAGTTACTAGATCCATGGCGAGGGACTATAACAACTTGATATCAGAGTAGGGTAACAGCTATCCTCAAAGGTCAGGCAGAAGACAGGGCAGAGAATGAGAGAAGATTTGCTGGATTGGAGGAAAAGTTCTCTAAAGTTGATATCAGTATGGAGACTTTGAATGGAAAAATGGACTGCATGGAGGCTAGTCTGGCTACTGGAAGGAACACAACTCCAGAGCAAAGAGGAGGGCACCATTCATATAACAGAGGGGGAGATGAGTTTACGAGGCGCATGAGTTTCTCTGGCCAACAAGGACCCTTCATTTATGGGGGACCCTTCAACCAGGGAGGAGGCACTATACCCAGGTATACTAAACTCGAAAATCCCACTTATAATGTGTCAGAAGACCCTTTGGTATGGCTATATTGATGCGAAAAAAAATTTGGCCATCAAAGAGTACCAGCGTATGAGAAAGTGGGGATGGCTATTTTCCACTTACTGGGAGAAGCACAACTCTGGTATCAACAGGTAGAGGCAGATAGACCGGTTGTTGATTGGGAAGAATTTAAGAATTTATGCTCTCTTCGTTCTGGTCCTCTTGCGTACAGCAATCCTTTGGGTGATTTGGTTCTGTTATGACAAACTGGTTCCATGGAGCAATATCAAAAACTGTTCCAGGAAAAATTAGCATGAGCAAACAGTATGGTACTAGTGGACTAGCAAGTGGCACTATTTATAGCACGCCTGATGGAGGCATCAAAGCTTGAGGTAGCTCTATGCACCGATTAACTTATCCAGTACGATGAATATAGCCCATGCTTTAGAACAGCGACAAAAGGCCCTGGACAGATGACCCACGTTGTCTGGGGAGAAGAGCACTTCCTCCACCTGGCAGAGCAGATGCAATTATCCTCCGGGGCTTCAGACCACAACCTCCACCTAGACACACTCCAAGCACCACTTTACCAGGGGATATGAAATCGAGCAGTCATCCACCTCAGTACATAAAAAAATTGACAAGTGCTGAGATAGCGGAAAAGCGGTCCAAAAATTTGTGTTTCAACTGTGATGAACCGTATCGGGCTGGTTTCGATATGGTGTTCAGAATCAAATGGTTACAAACATTGGGACCCATTTTTTAGGACTTTTCTACATTGACAATGAGTTTTGTCCTAAGTGGTAGCCAAGTACTCCTACAAGGAAGATAGACAGAGACACAACAACACATTCATTCTCTGACTGCCCCGGATATTTTAGCAAGCAGTATTGTGTTATGGACTCAATAGCACACCGAGTCACTCAGAGGAGGAGACAATGACTCTCCAAGTCACCTACCTTTACTTTTATTACTTATGTTGCTTTTAATTTCGAATTTGATTGATTATGTAATAAGACTTGAAGGTAGGGGTATAGTTGGGATTAGTTGGGATTTATAACCCTAACCCTAACCTATCTTGGCATGAATGACCCTATTTAAAGGGTAAGGAATGAAAAATAGAGTAAGTTTGGATTTAGATTAAAATAGAGTAATTAGGTTATTGCTAGGTTCCCTATCCTAGGGTTCTTGGCGTGAACTATCCTTGGTGGTTTGTTGCATCCATTGGGGAGTCTTTGAGGAGATTGTGGAAGGAAAAGGAAGAGGAATCATCCTTCTCTTCCAAGCTGCAATAGTTATCCATCTCTTCCACGAACCATCAGTGAGGGAAGGAGGTTTTGCGTGAGCCTTAGCATCAAGAAAGAGATTTTTGAGTTGCTGATTGAAGGAGGTCTTCAAGAGGTATTTTTATCTATCTTTTCCGAGTTTAGAAGAGCTATAGACTGTCTTCTTTACATACAACATTGGTAGTTGCATGAATTCAGAAACCCTACTCATTGACATGAGGTATAAAGTGGGGTTTCATAATTGGATCCTTAAACAGTCTATTGATTGATTTGGTGCATCTATAATTGAGAAAAGGAAACTCCTTTTCAATTATTACATGAGAGGGAAGTAAAAGAGAGTTTCTTTTTAGAAAAAAAGTGTTAAGAAACCCTCTAACAGTGCTGGATCCTTATTTGACTTGCTGAGTTACTAGATCCATGGCTAGGGACCAGAACAACTTGGTATCAGAGCAGGGTAACCCAGCAGATATCAGCATCCATGAATTGCTTGAAGCTATCCTCAAAGGCAATGCAAATAATGAGAAAAGATTTGCTGAATTGGAGGAGAGGTTATCTAAGGTTGATATTGGTATGGAGACCTTGAATGGAAGAATGGAGAGCATGGAGACTGGTATGACTACTAGAAGGAATACAACTCCAGAGCAAAGAGGAGGGGATCATTCATATAACAGAGGGGGAGATGAGTTTACGAGGCACACGAGTTTCTCTGGCCAGCAAGGACCCTTCATTCTGGGGGGGCCATTCAACCAGGGAGGAGGCACTATACCTGGCCAGCAAGGACCCTTCATCCCAGGGGGACCCTTCCACCAGGGAGGAGGCACTGTACCTGGCCAGCAAGGACCCTTCATCCTGGGGGACCCTTGCACCAGGGAGGAGGCACTGTACCTAGGTACACTAAACTCGAATTACCCACTTATAATGGGTCAGAAGACCCTTTGGTATGGCTATAGAGCTACGAAAAGTTTTTTGCCCATCAGAGAGTACCAACGTATGATAAAGTGGGGATGACTGTTTTCCACTTACTGGGAGAAGCACAACTCTAGTATCAACAAGTTGAGGAGAATAGACCAGTTGTGGAGTGGGAAAAATTTAAGAATTTATGCTCTCTTCATTTTGGTCCTCCTGTCTACAGCAATCCCTTGGGTGATTTGGTTCTGTTATGACAAACTGGTTCCGTGGAGCAATATCAGAAACTGTTCCAGGAAAATTTAGCATGAGAAAATGGTATGGTACGAGTGGACCAGCAAGTGGCGTTATTTACAGCAGGCATGACAGAGGCATTAAAGCTTGAGGTGGAGCTCTATGCACCGATTACATTATCACACGCGATGAATGTAGCCCGTGCTTTAGAATTGTGGCAGAAGGCCCTGCACAGACGACCCACATGGTCTGCGGAGAGGAGCACTTCCTCCACCTGGCAGAGCAGACACAATTATCCTCAGGGGGTTCATACCACAATACCTCCTCCCAGACACACTCTGAGCACCACTTTACTAGGGGATATGAAATCGACCAGTCATCCACCACAGTACATAAAAAAATTGACGAGTGCTGAGATGATGGAGAGGCGGTCCAAAAATCTGTGTTACAACTATGATGAACCATATTGGGTTGGTCATCAGTGCAAAAGATTGTTTTTAATTGATACGGTTGAAGATGATGATATCAAGGTGACAGAGGATATGATAGAGGAAGCACCACCGAAAATTTCCTTGCATGCAATTACTAGGCAAAAGTCGCCCAAAACCATGCATGTTAGAGCTCAAATCTTTGATTGGGAACTCGTGGGCCTAGTGGACTCAGGGAGTACCAACAATTTTCTTAGTTTGATGGCTGCCCAGCACCTGTAGTTACAGATTCTTCCCCATCCGACAGCCATAGTCTCAGTGGCCAATGGGGAGAAGGTTCCTAGCTACGAAATCAGCAAGGCGGTAAATTTTACTATTGGCACTACTTTGTTTCATGCTGAGTTTTTTGTTATTCCTCTGGCTGGTTTTGATGTGGTGTTGGGAATCAAATGGTTACAAATATTGGGACCAATTTTGTGGGAATTTTCTGCATTGACAATGAATTTTGTCCTACGTGGAAGCCAAGTGTTCCTACAAGGAAGTCAGACAGAAACATAGGAGCACATTCATTCTTTGACTGCCCCGGATAATTCAGCAGGTAGTATTGATGGTCTTATTGATGAGTTTTCTGACCTTTTATGTGAGCCTACAGGGCTCCCCCTGCTCAGACAGTGTGATCATCGGATATGTTTGAAAGCAGGGTCAGATGTGGTAGTTGTTCGTCCGTATCGGTATCCTCACCTCCAGAAAGATGAGATTGAAAGACAGTGTCAGGCGATGCTACAACAGGGTCTTATTCATAGCAGTAGGCCCCCCTTCTCTTCACCAGTTCTGCTCGTGAAGAAACATGATGGGACTTGGTGTTTTTGTGTTGATTATCGTGAGTTGAACGCGTTGACAGTGAAAGACAAATTTCCCATTCCAGTGGTGGAGGAGCTCCTCGATGAGCTACATGCATCATGGGTCTTCACAAAATTAAACTTACGGTCTGGGTAACATCAGATTCACATGCATCCAGCAGATATTGAAAAGACGGCGTTTCGAACACATCACAACCACTTTGAATTTGTGGTCATGCCTTTTGGGCTATCAAATGCTCCTTCTACTTTCCAAGCGCTGATGAATGAGGTATTTAGCTCTTACCTTCAGAAATTCGTACTTGTTTTTTTTTTTATGATATACTCATATATAGCAAGTCTCGAGATGACCACTTAGCACATTTGAGAATTGTATTTTGATTTATTGTGAGCACACCAACTATATTTGAAGAAGTCCAAATGCTCCTTTGGGGCATCTCATGTTGCTTACCTGTGCCACATTATTTCCCATGAGGGGGTCACTGTTGATCCCGAGACGATTCAGGCCATTAGTGAGTGGCCATAGCCTCAGTCTTGCTCAGCATTACGTAGATTCTTGGGTTTGGCAGGCTATTACCAAAAATTTATTCAGAGTTTTGGTTCATTGGCAGCACCATTGACAAACCTCCTTAAAAAGAATTCCTTTCAGTGGAACGAGGAGGCTTCCATGGCATTTGACGCACTCAAGAATGCTCTTGCATCTACACCGGTGTTACAGCTTCCAAATTTTGATGACTTATTTATGATAGAATGTGATGCTTCTGGTGGCGGCATTGGGGCAGTGTTGCATCAGAACTCCCACCCATTGCTTATTTCAGTCGATAGTTGGCCTCTCATTATCAGAAATTGGCTGCATATGAACCCAAGATGATTGAGTTGGCCAAGGTGGTCCAATACTGGTGGCCGTATTTATGGGGCCGTATTTTTCTCTTCTGTATTGATCATGATAGTCTCAAGTTCTTACTTGAGCATCGTCTCACAACGAAACCAGAACAACATTGGATTAGTAAGTTGATGGGCTTTGATTTCTCAGTGGAGTATAGTGCGGGCAGATTAAACAAGGCAGCGGATGCCTTGTCCAAACATTTTGAACATCAGCAGCTTGTCTATGCCATCAGCCAAACGCGTTTTCTCATTCTAGACATGGTCCGTGATGCGCATGCCACACTTCCAACACTACAGGAGCTGCACCACAAAATTTCTAATGGGGAGATGGATTCTAAGTGGTCCATTCATGATTCACAAATTTGCTATAAGCAGTGGATTTACCTTCCGACCACGTCTGAGTTGCTTCCAGCCATTCTCTCGGCTTATCATGATTCTACCCATGAGGGGTTACAGAAGACGTTGTGGCGTATTCGGGTGGATTTCTATTGGCCGGCTATGAAGTCCTCCATTACTACATATGTCTCTGACTGTCAGGTATGTCAAAGGAACAAATCAGATCATTTGAGTCCTGCAGGTCTTCTCCAGCCTCTCGCTCTCCCTACTCAGGTATGGGCAGATATTTCGATGGACTTCGTGGAGGGTCTTCCCCTCTCAGTTGGGAAGTCTGTTTTGTTTGTGGTGGTTGATCGTTTCTTCAAGTATGGTCATTTTATCCCGATGGCTCACCCCTACATGGCAGCTCGCGTGGTACATACCTTCTTGAAGCATATTGTACGCTTACATGGCATTCCTGAATCTATTGTGAGTGACCGGGACACTGTTTTCACAAGTACTTTCTAGAGGGAACTGTTTCGACCGAGTGGAACACAATTGAAATTTTCCTCCGCATATCACCCTCAGATGGATGGCCAAACCGAGGTGGTTAATCGGACCATCGAGGAGTAACTTCAGTGCTTAGTGGGAATCGACTGAAACAGTGGGTTCAATGGCTACCCTGGGCAGAATACTGCTATGACACTTCATTCCACTCGGCCTTGCAGTCCTCTCTTTTTCGGGTTCTTTATGGGAGGGACCCCCCGAGGCTTCTCTCTTATACTAGAGGCACCACCCGTGTGGATGCCATTGATGAGGCACTCATAGATCGAGATCAGGTGTTGAAGATGTTTACAGACCGGCTACAAAAGGGTCAGGACCGAATGACTACGGCTTACAACAAGGGCCACCGGGATGTCTCATATGCGGTTGGGGACTATGTGTGGCTACGTCTTCTACAGTACCGACATCACTCTCCCGCCGGGCCAACGTGCAATAAGCTCTCCCCCAAGTACTTTGGGCCCTTTGCTATTATTCGACACGTCGGGCAGGTGGCGTATCAACTACAATTGTCAGACACAACGAAGCTACATGATGTGTTTCATGTCTCACTACTGAAACCTCACAAGGGGCCAACCCCTTCTTCCCCACCATTCCTTCCTCCAGTGGACAATGGCCACGTCATTTTGACACCCTACGCGGTGTTACGGGCGCATGTGACAAATGACCAGTGGGACATCCTCGTGCAGTGGACCGCTACAGACCCCGAGGCAGTGACATGGGAGCGGTTAGAGACCTTCAAACAGGTTTATCCAGCTTATGAGTTTGAGGACAAACTCTTTCTCCAAGGGGAGGCAGATGTTATGGACTCAATAGCACACCGAGTCACTCAGAAGAGGAGACAATGACTCTCCAAGTCACCTACTTTTACTTTTATTACTTATGTTGCTTTTAATTTCGAATTTGATTGATTATGTAATAAGGCTTGATGGTAGGGGTATAGTTGGGATTTATAACCCTAACCCTAACCTATCTTGGCGTGAATGACCCTATTTAAAGGGTAAGGAATGAGAAATAAAGTAAGTTAGGACTTAGATTAAAATAGAGTGATTAGGTTCTTGCTAGGTTCCCTATCCTAGGGTTCTTGGCGTGATCTATCCTTGGTGGTTTGCTTCATCCATTGGGGAGTCTTTGAGGAAATCGTGGAAGGAAAAGGAAGAGGAATCATCCTTCTATTCCAAGCTGCAATAGTTATCCATCTCTTCCATGAACCAGCAATGAGGAAAGGAGGTTTTGCGTGAGCCTTAGCATCAAGAAAGAGGTTTTCGAGTTGCTGATTGAAGGAGGTCTTCAAGAGGTATTTTTATCTATCTTTTTCAAGTTTAGAAGAGCTATAGACTGACTTCTTTACGTACAACATTGGTAGTTGCATGAATTCAGAAACCCTACTCATTGACGTGAGGTATAAAGTGGGGTTTCATAATTGGATCCTTAAACAGTCTCTTGATTGATTTGGTGCATCTATAATTGAGAAAAGGAAACTCCTTTTATATTATAACGTGAGAAGGTAGTAAAAGAGAGTTTCTTCTCACAAAAAACATGTTAAGAAACCCTCTAACAGTGTTGGATCCTATTTGACTCGCCGAGTTACTAGATCCATGGCTAGGGACCATAACATATTGATGGTCTTATTGATGAGTTCTCCGACCTTTTCTATGAGCCTACAAGGCTCCACCCGTTGAGACAGTGTGATCACCGGATATGTTTGAAATCCGGGTCAGATGTGGTAGTTTTTCATCCGTATTGGTATCCTCACCTCCAGAAAGATGAGATTGAAAGACAGTGTTAGGCGATGCTCCAACAAGGCCTTATTTGCAGCAGTAGGTCCCCCTTCTCTTCTCCAGTTCTGCTCGTGAAGAAACATGATGGGACATGGATCTTTTGTGTTGATTATTAGGAGTTGAACGCGCTGATAGTAAAAAATAAATTTCCCATTCCGGTGGTGGAGGAGCTCCTCGATGAGCTACATGGATCGTGTTTCTTCACAAAATTAGACTTACGATCAGGTTATCGTTAGATTCGCATGCATCCAGCAGATATTGAAAAGACAGCGATCCGAACACATCACAACCACTTTGAATTTTTGGTCATGCCTTTTCGGCTTCCTAATGCTCCTTCTACTTTCCAGGTGCTAATGAATGAGGTATTTAGCTCTTACCTTCAGAAATTCGTACTTGTCTTTTTTTATGATATACTCATTTATAGCAAGTCTCGAGATGACCATTTAGCACATTTGAGAATTGTCTTTGAATTATTGCGAGCACATCAATTATATTTGAAGAAGTCCAAATGCTCCTTTGGGGAATCTCATGTTGCTTACTTGAGCCACATTATTTCCCATGAAGGGATCAATGTCGATCCCAAGAAGATTCAGGCCATTAGTGAGTGGCCACAACCTCAATCTTGTTCAGCATTACACGGATTCTTGGGTTTGGTAGGCTATTACCGAAAATTTATTCGGAGTTATGGTCTATTGGCAGCACCTTTGACAAACCTCCTCAAAAAGAATTCCTTTCAGTGGAACGAGGAGGCTTCCAAGTCATTTGACGCACTCAAGAATGCTTTTGCATCTACACCGGTTTTACAGCTTCCAAATTTTGATGACTTGTTTGTGATAGAATGTGATGCTTTTGGTGGGGGCATTGGGGCTGTGTTGCATCAGAACTCCCACCCCATTGCTTATTTCAGTCAACAGTTATCCTCTCGTTATCAGAAATTGGCTGCATATGAACGAGAGCTGATCGGGTTGGCCAAGGCAGTCCAACATTGGTGGCCGTATTTATGGGGACATACTTTTCACATCTGTACTGATCATTATAGTCTCAAGTTCTTACTTGAGCGGCGTCTCACCACAGCAGCATTAGATTAGTAAGTTGATGGGCTTTGATTTCTCAATTAAGTATCGTGCAGGCAGATTAAAGAAGGCGTGGATGCCTTGTCCAAACGTTTTGAACATCAGCAACTCGTCTATGTCGTTAGTCAGCCGTGTTTCCTCATTCTAGACATGGTGTGCGATGCACAAGCCACACTTCCAGCACTACAGGAGCTGCACCGTAAAATTTCCAATGGGGAAATGGATTCTAAGTGGTCCGTTCGGGATTCACTAATTTGCTATAAGAAGCGGATTTACCTTCTAGCCAGTCCAAGTTGATTCTAGCCATTCTCTCGGCTTATCATGATTCTACCCATGAGGGATTACAGAAGACGTTGTGCTGTTTTCGGGCAGATTTCTATTGGCCAGCTATGAAGTCCTTCATTACTACATATGTCTCCGACTGTCAGGTGTGTCAAAGGAACAAATCAGATCATTTGAGTCCTGCGGGTCTTCTCCAGCCTCTAGCTCTCCCTACTCTAGTATGGGCAGATATTTCGATGGACTTCATGGAGGGTCTTCCCCTCTCAGCCGGGAAGTCTGTTTTGTTTGTGGTGGTTGATCGCTTCTCCAAGTATGGTCATTTTATCCTGATGGCTCACCCCTACACGGCAGCTCGTGTGGCACAGACCTTCTTGGAGCATATTGTACACTTACATGGCATCCCATAAACTATTGTCAGTGATCGAGATGTTGTTTTCATGAGTACTTTCTGGAGGGAACTGTTTCACCTTAGTGACACGCAATTGAAATTCTCCTCCGCCTATCTCACTCAGATGGATGGCCAAACCAAGGTGGTTAATTGGACCTTCGAGATGTATCTCCTGTGCTTCATAGGAGATCAACCGAAACAATGGGTTCAGTGGCTACCCTGGGCAGAATACTGTTATAACACTTCATTCCACTCAGCCTTGCAGTCCTCTCCTTTCCGAGTTCTTTATGGGAGGGACCACCCGTGTGGACGCCATTGATGAGGCGCTCATAGATCGAGATCAGATGTTGAAGACAATTACAGACCAGCTACAAAAGGCTCAGGACTGGATGACTACGACTTACAACAAGGGCTACCGGGATGTCTCCTATGTGGTTGGGGCCAATGTTTGGCTACGTCTCCGGCAGTACCGACAGCACTCTCTCTCCAGGCCAGCGTGCCATAAGCTCTCCCCCGAGTATTTTGGGCCCTTTGCCATCGTTCGATGCATAGGGCAGGTGGCGTATCAACTAAAATTACCGGACACAGCGCAGCTGCATGATGTGTTTCATGTCTTACTCCTAAAACCTTACAAGGGGCCAACCCCTACTTCCTCCAGTGGACAATGACAACGCCATTCTGACAACCTACGCGGAGTTATGGGCGCGTGTGACGAATGACCAATGGGACATCCTCATGCAGTGGACCGCTACAGACCCCAAGGCAGAGACATGGGAGCGGTTAGAGACCTTCAAACAGGTCTATCCAGCTTATGAGCTTGAGGACAAGCTCTTTCTCCAAGGGGAGGCAGATGTTATGGACTCAATAGCAAACCGAGTCACTCAGAGGAGGAGACAATGACTCACTGAGTCACCTACTTTTACTTTTATTATTTATGTTACTTTTAATTTCGAATTTTATTGAGTATGTAATAAGACTTGAAGGTAGGGGTATTGTTGGGATTTATAACCCTATCCCTAACCTATCTTGGCGTGAATGACCCTATTTAAAGGGTAAGGAAGGAGAAATAATGGTAAGTTCGGATTTAGATTAAAATAGAGTAATTAGGTTCTTGCTAAGCTCCCTATTCTAGGGTTCTTGGCGTGAACTCTCTTGGTGGTTTGCTGCATCCATTGAAGAGTCATTGAGGAGATCGTGGGAGGAAGAGGAAGAGGAATCACCCTTCTCTTCCAATTTGCAAGAGCAATCTATCTCTGCCACGAACCAGTAGCAAGAGGAGGAGGTTTGCGTGAGCCTTGTCATCAAAGGAGGAGGCATTCGAGTCGCTAGGTGGAGGAGATCTTCAAGAGGTATTTCTGATTACCTTTTCCGAGTTTGGAACGGTCTTCTCTGGTCTCTTTTACGTATAAGATAGTAGATGCATGGTTTTAGGGATTTATACCTATTGACGTGAGTTATAAAATAGGGTTTTCATATCTGAGTGCTTAAACATTTCTTTAACTTGCTGGTTGAATCTATAATTGAGAAATGGAAAGTCCTTTTCAATCCTAACATGAAAGGAAAAGTAGAAGAGAGTTCTTTTCACAAAAAACGTGTTAAGAAACCCTCAAACAGTGATGGATTCTTATTCAACTCGCCGAGTTACTAGATCCATGGCGAAGGACCATAACATGATGAGGTCGAATAAGGTGTAAATAATGATAAAGATAGCGATGATAGCAATAGTCTTGTGGATGAAGACAACCAATCAACAAATATTCAGAGGCAACGTGCATTACAATCCACAAGAGTTGCACAATACCGAGATGCCTTAGCGACTCACATGTGGAATGATTATTGATTATTGTATCTTACTGCTTTTGAACATGTATGTTGTCTTTCATATGTACTAAACGAGTAACTTGATTATTTTAATATTAAAGGCACAAACTCATTATTATCTAAATGTTTGCTTTTATGTTATAAATTGTGGACTATTACGAATAACTCGATTCATTATCAAGCATGTTTTTAAATTTTTAATTATATATATGTTATTAATAATCTATCTGATGTTATTAATAAAATAGAATATACTTATTTATTTATTTATTTTATTACTATATTAAATTAGAAAATTAAAACTAGTAATTAAAATATTGTTAAAGTAAGCATTTGATCAAATTTTTTTTAATTATTCTATTTTTTATAATTAATTAAACTAATGGTTTTTAATTTTATGAAAATATATTATTAATTAATACTACAAAAATATCTATCTTGCGTTAGTAACAAAATAAAATATTTATTTATTTATTATATTCATTTTTTATTATTTTATTAAATTAGTGAATTAATAGTGATAATTAAAATATTATTAAGTAAACATTTGATCAATTATTTTGTTTAATTATTCTATTTTTTATAATTAATTAAACCAATGGTTTTAAATTTTGTGGAAATTTGTTATTAATTAATAACACCTAAGAATCTATCCTGTGTTATTGATAAAATAATATATTTATTTATTTATTATATTCATTTTTTATTACTGTATTAAATTAGTGATTTAAGAGTGGTAATTAAAATACTATTAAAGTTAACATTTGATTAATTATTTTTGTTTAATTATTATTTTTATTTTAAAATATATCTTATGAAATTAATATATTTATTTATTTATTTATGTTATTTTTTACTTTTTATTTATTTATTTTTATAATTAATTAGTGCACAGTTAATTGTCACACGTAATTATTGTATTAATGTACAATAAACTACAATCATTAATTAATATAATATCTTATTTTATATTTTTAATTCTACATTAAATTGCTTATTAGTGTAGTAACCATGTTTGTTTTGGTTAATTATCTGTTTAGGTATATATGTTGTATTTCAGTATATTATAAAAAAAGTTACTCTACCTCTTGGTCTATGGGCTTGAGCCCATCTTCCACACACTTGGACATGTGGGCCTTCCTTGGTCGTGTGGACATGGGCCCATCTTCCAACAATAAGTGAAACTTTGTGCAATTTATGTTTCATGTCAGTTGTTGATTGCCATTACAAACCTTAAAAATAATTCAATTGAGTGTAGTGATTGCAAAAATAAAACAGATATTGTACAGGTATGAATGATTTTTGGAGTTGTTTTTATTTTATTTTATATATTTCATGCTCGGGAATGCACTAGTAACCTTTACTGTGATTCTGATGTTAAGAGTCTTTAGTGTAGGCGAATTCTTAATTTTCTTTTATATTGCTACTTTGGAAAGTTCCTCTTAGCTTTTGTTTATGATTTTGTAGGTACTTTTGGGAAGTTTCAAGTATTCATGTTGTAGACGGTTGGGAGTTGGAATCTGGAGGTATGCTTTTGAGGCAGTATGGAAAAGGATAACAGAGGGAATCTTCATTTATGGTTTGTGAATCTAGGAAAAAAAAGCAGGCATAAATGAAAGAATTTAGTGTATGGTTGGGATAAGGCGCTTTCTGAACACCCTCATTATGTGCTTTTGTATTACTAAAATTTCAAACAACCATGAAAGTATTTAAAATCAAGGTAAATTTTAGAAAACGCTACACCAAGGCTTATTTATTTTTCTATGTTTCTGATGTGATTCAATATGTTTCACATTAGGCAATATACGCATCTACAAAAATGTGGATATAAGGAAATGGACGCAATGAGTTTTTTTTTATGACTTCTTCATGTGCACTTATTATATTATGTTACAAACTTTTAAGTAAAAGAAGAATTTTTTTATGGTTGGTTGATTGGAGTAATGAAATTAAAGGTGTTAATTAAATTAAATAGAGTTTTTTTAATAATTAATATCTAAAATTTATATCTTATTATAATAATTATAAGGTAATAAAACGTATACAAACAAAATAAGATTTAAAAAAATAATTTAAAATAAAAAAATTGAAAAAAATATTAAATCGATAATGAAAGGTATTAAATTGATTAGAATATAATTTTTTATAAGTATATATATATATATATATATATATATATTTATTATAATTTATTAAAATAAATAGAAGGTAAACAAACATGTACCGACATAAGATTTTTAAAAATTAAATAAAAATTTCTAATATTTAAAAAAATCGTTTTTAATATATAATGCTATATTTTTTATTATATAGTAAAACAAATTTATACTTTATTACAATAAGTTGAAGGTAATAAAACATGTACTGAAAAATAAGATTATTAAAAACTAAAATATCTTTTTAAAAATATTTTTAAAATTTGAAAATATCTTAAATCGATAATCGTAGGTGTTAATCAGATTTGAAGATCGTTTTATAATAATTAATATTCAAATTTATATTTTATTTAATAAATTAAAGGTAATGAACTGTGTTTCGATAAGGTAATAAAACATGTACCAATAAATTAGATTAGTAAACTCTAAAATAATTTTTTCAAATATTTTTTCAACTAATAAAATTTTAAATAGATAATTAAAAGGTGTTAAATAGGTAAGAGTAAATTTTTTAATTAATATACTTATTTTATAATTTATTATTGTAAATATCATGTAATAAGGCGCATGCAGATAAATTAGATTTTAAAATAAATAAAATAAATAAAATTTTCAAATTATTTTTTAATTAAAAATATTTTAAATTGATCATAAAAAGGTGTTAAATAGGTAAGATTAATATTTTTAATTAATTAATGGACGAATTTTAGATTTTTTATTATAAAAAAGAAGGTAGAAAATTTGTACCAACAAATAAGAATTTTAAAAAATAATTTATAAAATTAAATAATATCTTAATTTAAAATAATTACTTTGAGGTATTAAGTTATTAATAAGGTATTAAGAAAAATAAGGTATTAATTATTTTAAAAAAATTAAATTTTTTTATTAATCAATTTTTTTATTTTTATTTTATTAATGTGAAGGTATTGAAATGAAATGTGCAAAAATTTTTAAAACCAGATATTAATGTTTAAATTATTTTTATTATAAAATAACCTAAATCAATCATGAAAAAAAAATGAAAGAAAAAAGCAAATTAGTGTGGAGGGCGTGGTAGATGATGTGTCATCTACATGAAGGATGATGTGCATTACTTATGACGTTGTGGGTGACATGGTGTAAGACTCTTCAGATGCTGATGTGGAGTGATGACGTGGTGCTATGTAAGGGGTCAAAGCTTACAAGTCACTTTTGTGTGTATACATGTGTAGTTGACAGGTCAAAGTTGGGTATTATTTTAATTAAATTAAAAAGTTTATTAGTATTATTATTTATAAAAAATGGGTAGTATGCTAAAATTTTCTTTGATCAATTAAGTTAATCTTAGTCCTCAAATACAGGACTCAGATATTACTAGCATCGAGTTATACAAAATCATGCATCTTAAGCTTTACGATTACAGGTAGCAAAACCATGAATAAGTTTAGATATACGAGTAGTACATCGATGAGAAAGACAGAAAATAACCTGCGAGACCAGAGATGGAAATCAGAACTCCCACTTGAAGGAAAGTTGCCGCCATGAAAAGGTTACATGTGGATAAGGAGAAGATAGCCATGGAGATAGTGATGGTCCTAGCTAGGCTCATTGTTGATTTTATAGAAGAAAGAGGTATACACAGATGTGACGATTTCCTCCCACCCATTTGAAAATCGATAGCTATTGAATGCTCAAAAGGTAAAGCCCTGTATGAGTTTGGTGTCAAGCTCGCAGGTCAACAATGATTTTAAGCTTCCTGGCACTTTCCTTGGGTTACCACAACTTTGATCGCTTTAAAGACTCAGAGATGAGCTCATTTTCTATTCAATTTTCTATTAATTTTTGAGGTTTTTCATTTTCTTTTCCATGACCGCTAGTCTACCACTGATTTTGAGACAAGATAGCGAGAAGAAGACACTTCTTCTCCAAGTCGATGACTGGAAGATTCACATCTTTAAAAGACTATATCCGTCCTGAGATGACGTTGTTAGCAAGATCAAACACTTTAATAAAAAAAAATTCTGGTAAAGATTCTGCAACTTTCTATGTCATTTCGTTGAGAAGATGAAAGAGGGGTGTAAGGGAGAACATTGTTTTGTTCTCCAAAACACTTTAAAAAAAAGCCCTTTTGAATGTGGCCAGCGTCAGGCTTATCCGAATTATATAGGTTTTGGAAGTAACGATGTTATACAGCACGTAACGTTCATTAAGTTTCAGATTTAGTAATTATTGAATTTATGAAAAAGTGAAATACTTCATTGACATCAATAACTTGTTGTAATCAGAGTACATGAACCTCTATTTATAATAGAGGAAGGTAGTAGAGTCCAAGTATAATAAACTACCCTTGTCCCAATTTCACCCAAACTCTAACACTTAAAGATAAGTCCTAGCATAATTAAATAACTCAATATAAATAAAAGACAAACATAACTCAAACTAAAACTCTTCTTTGACTTGACCATAAGATAAGATACTTTTGTGAGTCCTTCTTGATCTTCCAACTTATGTGATAAGGATACCGGCTCATGGTAATCATTGTGGGTCTTACTTCTCATGGGTTTGGGCCCATCTTGTAGGTCTCCCTTGGTCGTGTGACCCATCTTATAATAATCTTAGATATGTGGGCCTTCCTTGGTCGTGTGGGCTTGAGCTGATCTTCCAACACTCCCCTCAAGCTGGGGGTGAGAGAACAACATGAACTCCCAGCTTGCTGCAACTGATGTATAAAATATTTTTGTATAAAATGGCACATCTTCTAATATGCCTTCATCTTCCAACATTCCCCCTCATGCTATTGCATCCTTCCATGAGGCTCTATGGCATAAGTGAGAGTAAAAATCACTCCTAGCCGGTAAGTCATTGCTTCATACTCCAGTCCTAATGCTGGATGTAGGGTACACTCTGTCTTCTATCGGTAGTGTGTCTAACGGCATTGCTCTGAAGTGTCCACCACCGTGTCCCTCCACAGGACAACAACTCTCAAGTGGTAGGAGTCATAAAAGCCATTACAGGAGGGGGGGCGCGTAACATGGATGTAATAGTAAGTTCCTCCATCATGGACTTCCAACCACAAATAATTTTGATCTTTTTGACGGGAATGAAGTTCCTCTGTCATGGACTCCCAACCACAAATAATTTTTATCTTTTTGATGGGGTAAAATAAATGATAACATGAGGTCACCTCTTCTTCAATAATAATGTCCCCAAAGAGACATAATAGCTACAACTGAATATAACACGACCATCTTCCAATACATATAACATGAACCAAAATAATAAATCTTGTAGAAGGACCCATGAAATAATCATAATCCGATATAAATATTTTTTTCTTAGATGCACAAGCTTCATCTTTTGTGCTCCCCCTTTCTTGAATATTTTGGTCACATAAACTTATCCACAACATAAGGAATAAATACCTCTTTCTTGTACTGCATGTACTTCTCCCCCTCAAGCTGGGAAGTAATGGCAGTGATCCCAGCATGAACCAAATATCATAAACCAAATATCATAGATGTAGCAATAGGCCCAAATAACAGAGATGTATAAATAATCCCTCAAACCTGGGAGAAGTGAGATATTTTCATGATATATCAACTCAAAAAATGACACTAAACAATCTGCTTAAATTCGGATTTTCAATGTAACAGAATACCAGCTTGACCTTTGATTCTTCCAATGTGAATATTTATTTAAATATAGATCAGATTAACATGAAATTTTCTCATTATGAAATTATACTTAAATACCTTTCATTCAAGCATAACTTCTCTTCATAAAATATAATTATTAGAAGATAAATAATCTTATATATTTCGGTCTCTGTCATCTGGCCGAACTAAGTACTGTTTCTCCTTTTCTTTCTGGAATGACCATCGACTCTTCCAAGAATAATCTCCTTATAAAAAAATCATACCGAGAATTGGTTAAATAGGTAAGAAAAATAAACTTACGTATCTTTCTTTTGATATATAATTCTCCATATAAAGTCTCTTTTTTTATATCATAAAATACCTCATAATTTGAAGCTTTTTGCTGCCGCTCGAACCTCTTTTTTAATCTGACCTTTGCTGCTTCAAATATCGATTTCTCTTTGTAGATAACTCAGATAAAAAAAAATTTGAATAGGTAAAAGAATATAATTACAGATATTTCTTTTGATATATATTTCTCCATATAAAGTCTAGTTCTTGATAGCAAAAAATACCTCGGAATCTAAAGATTGCTGCTGCTGCTCGAACCTTTTTTCAATCTGACCTTCTATCATTCAAATATCAACATCTCTCTGTAGATAACTCCGATTGGAAAAAATCATTTTTATTTGGAAACTAGACTCAAATATCTTTCTGTCAATATATAATTTTCAATATGAAAAACTCCGTATAGAGGTAAAAACCACAAAGAAAACTATGGATATAGGGACTAAAAAAATAACTACGAACCTAGACTTAGGGTTTAGGGTTTAGAGAAAAGGATCACATTACCTCCGTGAGTTGACCAAGTCAGCTCATAGAACCTGCTCTGATACCATGTTAAATTTATGGAAAAGTGAAATACTTCATTGACATTAATAACTTGTTGTAATCAAAGTACATGAACCTCTATTTATAATAGAGGAAGGTAGTAGAGTCAAATTACAATAAAACTACCCTTGTCCCAATTACATCCAAACTCTAACACTTAAAGATAAGTCCTAGCATAATTAAATAACTCAATGTAGATAAAAGACAAACATAACTCAAACTAAAACTCTTCTTTGACGTGACCATAAGATAAGATACTTTTGCGACTCCTTCTTGATCTTCCAACATATGTGATAAGGATGCCAACTCATGGTAATCATTGTGGGTCCTACTTCTTATGGGCTTGGGCCCATCTTGTGGGTCTTCCTTGGTCATGTGGCCCATCTTATAGTAATCTTAGATATGTGGGCCTTCCTTGGTCGTGTGGGCTTGATCTTATCTTCCAACAGTAATCAAACTGAGCGCTATCTCACCCAAACTACTTGTTTAGACATCACTTATTTAGTTCTTGGTCTTCCATCTAGGACCAAGTTGTTCTTATTCAGTTCTATATGTCGATCCCATGGCTTCCACAAATGATCCTCAAGGGAATGTGACAGGATAAACAGGTTGTTTATTAGGATAAAAGAGCCCAAAATTGCGCTCTTCTCCTGGCGGCTGTTTGTTGTTCTCATTGAACATAGCAAAGACGTAAGTCTCTATACCCTTTCCTGGCCTCCTTGGTGTCCCTTGCCTTGCATGTGGAATCAAGTTCTGGTTGTAAGTCTTCGCATTTGTGATGGTGGTTGCGGCGTTCCCTGCCGATGGCCAACCACTCTCGGACACAACAATGGGCACTCCGACGACATTCATCTTCTCCACGGCTGCGTATAGAGCGTCGGTAATGGCATAAAAAAGGTTTTGGTACCGATAAGGAAGATCTTACCTGATAGGTTGTGGGGCAGTGAACAAGGCATAAGGAAGAGATATGGAACCTCTGCTATCTTTTTAACTGAAGTAAGGGTTGACATTGGCAAGAAGTGGAGCGCCTGTGTCGGTCAAAAACCGTAGAATTTGTTCCATTATGGGTCGAGCTTGAGGTGAGAACTGGCCCTTTGAAGGGGGGTAAGAATCTACCACGACGCTCGTGGCAACTTCTGTTGACACCTTAATCTGGTTATGTAGACCAGTGGCTTTAATCGTGTTATAGACGTTGCGCATGGTGGGAAGGATGAACTGAGCATTACGGCCGGGGATTTCTTCATTCCCAATGCCGATGTATTTCAAATGGATGCCAGACCAGTAGTTTCGAACGTTGTTTTGGACCCAAGTGGTTGCGGCAGAAGGGTTGTTGGCGAGTTCATGGAGTCTGTACTGCTCGATGCCCAGGATGACTTCAATGTTGGATCCTCTGAGTGCGTTGAGAGCTTGCAGCAGAGGGTAGTAGAGTCTCATTTCTTTGATATTTTTAGATTTGTAAAGATTGACCACTTCTTGCTCTAAGGGTAAACCTGTTAGACTTGATGTCTAATAATAATAAAATAAACATCATAGAAATAGATATTAAATCCTTCATAATTTTCCTTATCATGAGAGCCATACATATATCATAGAATTGAAATAAGAAGAATAAAGAGAGCATAACTTTCATCTTGAAGAATATAAATAGAACTTGAAGTGCACCAAATAACCTTTGATAATTCGTTTACAAGTGATAAGCTTGCTCCCATTCAGCCAAACTGGGTGTACAAATAGCCTTAGCCTCACTTGTAAGACCATGGAGGAATTTATAGATTTCGAAAGGGTGTGGCACTAATGACTATTCATAAGGATACATCCCCTTAGGAGAGATACATCCTCTAAGGAAAGATACATCCCCTCAAGAGAGATACATCTCCTTATTCCCAAGGGATGTCCACTAAGTCAATGCAACCAATTAATCTACCTCTACAGGGGGATCTGCTGGCCATTATTCCCTGTACTGAACATTCAATGACAAAACATCTAGAAGTGGGCCCCACGTCTATCAAATCATGGTAATTTTATTTCATAAATAATATATTTGAAACCATAATTCCAACAAACTCCCACTTGGTTTCAAATCCATTTCAAATTCCGATTTTTGAAAAACCATAAAAAATCAATCTTGAAGCATAAAACCATACCATGACCACAAGCATTACCTTAAATACTTTAATATACATGTGTAGTTATACATGTGTAGTTAACCCGGACCTAGACAATATATATCTTAGATATCCAAGGCTGGGGAATAAACCAAATCCATACTTGTCAAATTTGCAAGTTCAGCGGTCTCCATTCATAGCATACTCGGACCTGAACTTAGGGTAAAGCTCTGTACCAGTTCGAGTATTGGCCACTAAGGTAACTGTGCCTAATCAGTACCATAGGCCTAAATAATTTAGACATCCAACCCTAACTTCCTATTGAGACCCTTCTATATATACATACAAGTATATACCTAATATAAAAGCTGGACATCAAGGCATCTCACCGTCCATAGCATACTCAGTACATGAGCTCAGGGTAAAGATCTATACCAGCATGAGTATTAGCCGTAAAGGAAATTGTGCCTATGCAGTCCCATTGGCCTAGACAATTTAGAGACTCAACCGTCACTCCCTATTGAGACCCTCACATATACACGTACAAGTGCATGCCTAATAGGGAAGCTAAATCTCAAGGCATACACTGAGTACTCATATTATCACATAAAAGCATATGCATTCTTTTAAAATCATTCTTTCAAAATGGTCATTCCATGGAATATAAATTACAATGTCATGACATAGTATTACAAATCATTGAGACCACTATGCATACAAAACAATGTTCTCCTACATGGTCTCATCAATTATAAACAAATCAAACCCATGTTCCCCACATGGAAAGTGAAACTAATCATGAGAAGACACTTGGTTAGTGGATCAACAAAGTTGTCCAGAGAAGATATTTTATAAATAACAACCTCCTCCTTCTTCAGTATGTCTCTTATGTAGTGGTATTTCCCTTCGATATGTTTAGCCTTGGAGTGACACTTCGGATCTTTCATGATAGCAATAGCAGATACGTTATCACAAAAAAGAGGAATAGGTCGCTCCACACAGTCTACCACTAGAAGACTTCGCAAGAATTTGCGAAGATAGACAACCTCCCTTGTAGCTAAGTTCATAGCCACATATTCTGCCTCCAAGGTTGATTGTGCGACAGAGTTTTGCTTCTTGCTTTTCCAAGAAATGGCACCTCCACCAAACATAAAGATAAAACCAGAAGTAGACTTGCAGGTATCAATACATCCTTGATAATCTGAGTCGGAATAACCAATCAATTCCAATTTGTCTGCCCGATAATTCAAAACATATGACTTTGTTTGTTTTAGATAGCGCATTTCCCATTTAACCCCTTTCTAATGAGTGAAACCTGGATTTGCCTGAAACCGGCTATGAACCCCAATAGCATAAGCAAGATCAAGTCTTGTACATATAAGAGCATACATAAAACTCTCCACAGTAGAAGCCTATGGATACTTAGATTCATCCAACTTATCTTTGAGGCGAGAAGGACAATCCACCTGACTCATCTTTTTAGTGTTATCATAAGGTACTTTACCTTGTACACAGTTGGACATGTGAAACCGATCCAGAAGAGTGTCGATATACTTCTCTTGAGACAAACTCAATTTTTGCAAAGCTCTATCCCGTAGAATTTTAATGCAACGAATATAAGAAGCTTCCCTAAGGTCTTTCATATCAAATGTCTGAAACAACCATGTCTTTATACCTTGGTGTAACTGAATATCATTCCCGGCTAATAAAATATCATCTACATATAAAGTAAGAAAGGCAATGCGATCTCCCACTGTTTGATATAAACACAATGATCTTCTGGATTCTGAGTAAAACCATATGCTATAATTGTTTCATTGAACTTGATATTCCATAGTCTTGAGGCTTGTTTCAAACCGTAAATAGACTTGTCCAACTTACACACTTTTGCTTCAGTTCCAGGTCTAACAAATCCATGTGGTTGTTCCATATAAATCTCCTCATCCAAATTTCCATTTAGAAAAGCGGTTTTAACATCCATTTGAAACAACTCATAGTCATAATATGCAACCAATGCCAAGAAAGCTCGAATAGACTGTATTCATGCAACAGGAGAGAGTGTTTCATCATAATCAATCCCGTATTGTTGAGTAAAACCCTCAACAAGGCAAGCTTTGAATCCTTCAACTTTACCTTCAACATTTTTCTTCCTTGTAAAAATCCACTTGCACTTAATAGGCTTAACCGATGTAGGAGGATCAACAAGTTTCCAAACTTCATTTTTATACATAGAGTCCATCTCTTTTTCCATTGCCAACTTCCACTTGTCAGAATCCACATCAAGGAGTGTTTCCTCGTAAGTGTCATGATCAATAACATCTTCATTCAACCTTTTTCTTTCATAAGTTTCTCCAGCATAGGTATAAAAATCTAAAGATGATAGGAGTTGACTAGGTTTTCTTTCTCTAGTCCCTGTTCGAATATCCGTTTGGGTGGAATTCTCTATAGTAGACTGAGATTCAGAAGAAAACATTTCAACATATTCTTCCAAGTGAGACTTCGTACCTAAATCTTCATCACAATCATATCTATCCTCAATGAATTTTACATGTCTACTTTCAATAATCACCTTCTCCTTGGGATCATATAACCTATATCCTTTTGAATGTTCAGAGTACCCAAAGAAATAAACATCTTTGAGTCTTACCCTTCAATTAGTCCTTAGGATCAAGTTTTAAAACATGAGCAACACATCCCCATACTTTAAAATGGTCAAGACAAGGAGTTTTGCCTGACCATAACTCATAAGGTGTTTTCTCAACTGACTTTGAAGGCCCTCTATTTGAGATATAGGTAGCTGTCAATAGTGCTTCACCCCAAAAGGATATTGGCAAATTTGCAAGTGCCATCATAGATTTTACCATCTCTAGTAAGGTTCGATTTCTCCTTTCAGCAGTACCGTTCTGTTCAGGTGTATAAGACATGCTAAACATATGGATAATCCCGTTTGACTTGCAAAATTCAGAGAATAACTCCGAACAATACTCTCCACCTCTGTCTGTGTGCAATGTTTTGATCTTCCTTCCTGTGACATTTTCTACCTCTAATTTGAAGGTTTTGAAATAATCTAAGGCCTCATTTTTTCTTTACAGTAAATATACTCTTCCATATCTTGAGCAATCATCTATAAGTGTGATAAAATATGAATGACCATTACGAGTATTCACATTCATAGGTCCACATATATCAGAATGAATAATATCCAAAACATGAGAACTTCTTGAGCCATTGGATGGAAAGGGTATCTTTGTCATTTTCCCATATATACAACACTCACAAATAGGAAAATCATTATGTGAAAGATTTTTCAATAATCCTTGTGTCTCAAGTCTTGTAATTCTATCCTTGTTTATATGCCCTAGTGGTAAATGCCAAAAATACAATTTATTTTTTTATATCCGAAGAAGTAGAAACATTGAACACCATACTTCCACTAAGTTGCAATTGATATAGACCAAAATTTCAAAAACCTCTCAAAATAACTTTATCATCTTATAACATAAAAAACTTTCCACTTCCAAAGTAAAATGTAAATCCAAGTTTCTCAAGACAAGATACAAATAATAGACTTCTTCTCATAGAAGGAGCATAAAGACAATCTTCTAAATAAAAAAACTTGTTATCAATAAGCTTGAGCCGGTAAGTTCCAACGCCTTCCACAATGGCCTTTTCATCATTTCCCATGTAAATAAATTTTGTTCTATCCTCAATCTTTCTTAGCTCCTTGAAGCCCTACAACTCATTCGATACACAAATAGTTGCACCAGAATCAACTCACCAACTAAAAGGCTTGATATAAATAGTACAAGTTTCAAGAGATAAAGACTCACTAGTGTTCTCTTGTTGCCCTTCTTGTATGGTTTTCAATGCCCTACAATACTTCTTTATATGTCCTGGCTTATTACAGAAGAAGCAAACACGTTGATTTGCATGTACTTCAACCCTTCGTTGATTGACCTTTTTGTCCTTGAAGTTTTGAAATCAAAAGTTTTTTCCCTTCTTCTAAAAATTCTTCTTCTTCGGCTTCAAAACTATTTTAGTGCTAGGTGAAGGTTTATCCAACTCAATACTTGGATTGAGTTTATCGGACTGGTGGTCGATCATATTAACCAAATCAAATATAATCCCACTTTGTCTTGGACAAAGAATAAAAATCTTGAATATATTTGAGAGATTTGGGTAAAGAGTTGATAATGGTGACCACTTTAGTTGTTCATCCATTGGTCTACCATGATATTGTAACTCATCTGCCATGAGAAGCATGTCATTTACAAGTTTTCTCACATCAGCATTTTCTGCGCATTTAGCATGAATGAACTTTTGCCATAAGTTATTGATGTGAGTAGACGACTTTTTACCATATTTAGCCTCAATCTGGTCGAGAATCTCTTTTGTAGTGGGGACATGAAAATAAGTCATCAAGAGAGTCTCACTTAGAGCCCCAAGAATATGTGACCTAGAAATTTCATTAGCATCATCCCATTCCTTGAATTTTCTAAGGTCCTTATACTGTTTCAGATTATCGGGGTAGTTTATTCAAGAAGGTCTTTGATGAGGAGTATCCACTTTGATAATCTTATCAAACCTATAGCCTCGTATCATTAATTCAACCCGTTGTGACCAGTTGACATAATTAGTCCCATCAAATACATTTTTCTTTAGGGACTCAGCAAAATTATGTTCACTACTGGATGTTACTGTCATCCAAAAAATATTTCAATATTTGGGAGAACATATATAATTATACAATCATCTCAGCCATCTAGTACTCCCACTTACCCTTTGGGGATTCATGAGAGTTACTAGGCAAATTATTCCACACATAATAAACAAACAATAATATCAAAAACAAAAAAAAAACAAATAAATTAATTCATACTTACCCTTTGGGGATTCATATGAATTAATTTACTATGTACTAATCTAATTATACAACTTGTATTACCCTTTGGGGATTTTGAAAATTATATAATTAAATTATTTTTCACATAAAATACATAAATATATAACAAGGCATGCAATAAGACAAATTATAAATACTTCAAGAAATTATAGCAAAGAAATAATTATCCAACAACTAAACCAATTAGATATGAACTATTTAAAAAATATCAACACATAAATCTTCATACCTATAGTCTTGGATCTCAAATAGCCAAATAAATTCCAAATAACATGAAAATTCCATTAAAAATAAATTTCTGGGTCAAAACAACTCTTAAAACACATTCTAACTCATTATATTAGCAAAAACCGGTTTGGTTCATGGTCCTGGGTCATTACAGACTCGGACCGCACAAGCCCGCGTGTAAATAGGCATGCCCAAACAGTAGCCCGAGCATTGGCAGGCCCATGCACAACAGCCCACACCAGAAGGCCCGCGCACAATGGCGCGCACATTTGCAGGCCCGCGCACAGTGGCACGCGCATTGGCAGGCCTGCACCAACAAGCCCTCCTGCAGCGCCAAAACACAAAAAACCTAAAATAGACTTATTTCCATTCACAAATAAATAGCCAAAAAATTCTAAACAAATATGGAAAAAATATAGAAAATTAGAATCTATCTCTAAGATACCAACAGAGGCATTAATCACTTGTATTTTTTAGACTTGATGTCTAATAATAATAAAATAAACATCATAGAAATAGATATTAAATCCTTCATAATTCTCCTTATCATGAGAACCATACATATATCATAGAATTGAAATAAGAAGAATAAAGAGAGCATACCTTTAATATTGAAGAATATAAATAAGACTTGAAGTGCACAAGATAACCTTTGATAATTCGTTTACAAGTAATAAGCTTGCTCTCGTTCAGCCAGACTAGGTGCGCAAATAGCCTTAGCCTCACTTGTAAGACCATGGAGGAATTTATAGATTTCGAAAGGGTGTGGCACTAATGACTATTCATAAGGATACATCCCCTTATAAGAGATACATCTTCTAAGGAGAGATACATCCCCTCAAGAGAGATACATCTCCTTATTCCCAAGGGATGTGTCCACTAAGTCAATGCAACAATTAATCTAACTCTACAGGGGGATGTACTGGCTATTATTCCCTGTACTGAACATCCAATGACAAAGCATCTAGAAGTGGGCCCCATGCCTATCAAATCATGGTAATTTTATTTCATAAATAATATATTTGAAACCATAATTCCAACAAGATATGTGCCTTCCATACCATAACAAACGCCGACTGTTTGTCCAACTGCATTGTTCATGTCAATCAACAGAGAATATTAAATCAAGCAAGAAGCTTTAGTTACAAAAATCAGAGAGAGAATGAGAGAGGTAGACCTGTAAGAGGTAGATTTGGTAGAAGCAATCCAACCATGAGGAGAAGGGCAACAACAGAGTTGTTGATTTATGCTGTTGAGAGGACAACCATGATGAAAGTTTCTAAATGGATCTTATGCGAAATCTCCATGCAAGCCTCCACGTATATACAATTATCTATTCATTGTTCTCAACAGTACACTATGCATACTGTCAATCTTCCCATAGACTAAACTTCTTTCATTAATGGCAGCAACCAAAGAGTCAAGCTGCATCTATCATGGATAGGAATTTTCTTTTCTATGCTCAGAAAAATGCCAAACACTCTGGCTGGATTTCAAACTTTTTACCAAACATAGAAGCAAGAACCAACACCGAACCGTGTTTTTTACTAGAATCTAGCAGCCTGAACTTGTATAGGTCTTTGGCTGGAGTGGGATAGAAGGCTTCCATCAGATCAGATTAAAATCAAGGATGGGAACTTCCTGCAAAACCTCCGCCGCCTGCGTCGTCCACGGGCTAGTGGGAGCCCCATTAACGTCAAGTGGGATGACCAGAAGACTACAGAGCTTGAAACATTCATATCATCTACCTAAGAAGTGAGTTTGGCAAATTAAATCGAAAGTGTGTTTGAAACCCCACGGAATAAATACACCTTATAAATGATATTATAAAAGAGAAAGTGGGATATAATGGACCAAATTGCTTTGGGGAGAGAATCAAGAGTTTCTTGCTGTTGTAGTCCCTCTAAATCTGTTCTAAACTTTAAGCATAGGTGTGCTAGCATCTGATCTTGAAGGCGGATAGAAAGTTGGTTTCTTTGTATCGCTCTGTAATTGCAACAGAAAAAAATGATAACCTTTCCATATCCCCCAAATGGTACATTGGAAAACAAATCTCTGATTTACCATATTTTTATATATCCAAAAGGTACATTGAAAAATAAACCATGATTTACTCTGTGTTACAATGTGGGACCCACCATAGTGCTCAAGCTGGTGGGACCCACCATGAGGACGTGGACACCAAGAAGAGTCCTAGAAGACGTAGGACACCAAGCAGAAGCCTTACCCAAGCAAGCATGAGTTAAGGAATCAAGAAGCACAAGCATAATTGAATTAGAAGACTTGAAGATCAAGTGGGATCCACAAATATCTCACGAGCTGTCAACCTTATCAAAATGAGCTGGAGGATCATGAGGGACCCAAAAGGACAAGGCTACAAGCTAGCGTTCTCCCCTATAGTCACGTGAAGAAAAAACGAATTCTAGCTCAACTCATATTATGCTTTGTTGTGGACTCAATAGCACACTGAGTCACACAACGAAGGAGGCAACAACAACTCACTCAATAGGATTTATTTCTTATATTACTTTGAGTAGGATTTATTTCTTATATTGTTTTAAGTAGGAGTTATTTCTAATTACATTTATATGTAGGGGCATTATGGGGAATTATTGTAACCCTAACCCTAAAACTCCATGACGTGATCTATTTCAGTGGTGAGTCTCCCTTGAACGGTTTGAGAAGGGAGACGTGGAAGACGTCATGGACCTTGGTGTCTGGTGGTAGTTTCAAACGATACGCCACAGTGCCAATACGTTGCATGATCTGGAATGGCCCATAAAATTTTGGAGAGAGCTTATGGCGTTTGATGGCTGCAAGAGATAGTTGGCGGTATGGCTGAAGTTTGAGCCAAACAAATTCTCCAGGTGCAAAGGAAAGGGGACGGTGTCCTTTGTCATAAGTATGCTTCATAGTTGCTTGTGAACGTTGTAACTGAAGGCGGACTTGAGCAAGCATTGCATCTCTGTCGGCTAATGCTTGGTCCAATGCTGCTACCCGAGAAGACCCCGGTTCATAAGAAAGTAGTCGCGGAGGTTCGCGTCCATAAACAACTTGAAAAGGGGTAGTACCCAAGGCGGTGTGGTATGAGGTATTATAACAATACTCCGCCCATGCTAACCAACGAACCCACAGTCGGGGCGTGTCCCCCACAAAGCACCGCAAATACATCGCCAATGTGCGGTTAACCACTTCTGTCTGGCCGTCTGTTTGAGGGTGGTATGCTGACGAAAAAGCTAGCTTAGAACCATGGAGCTTAAATAGTTCCCCCCAGAATTTACTGGTGAAGATCGCATCACGGTCGCTGGTGATGGTCTCCGGAAGGCCATGGAGACGGACAATATTATCCATGAAGAGCTGAGCGACCTGTGTGGCTGTATACGGATGGCTGAGGGCCATAAAGTGGGCATATTTCGAGAACCGGT
This sequence comes from Aristolochia californica, assembly GCF_029961685.1. NCBI lineage: Eukaryota > Viridiplantae > Streptophyta > Magnoliopsida > Piperales > Aristolochiaceae > Aristolochia > Aristolochia californica. Next base: position 10,190,336 of record NW_027182290.1, on the reverse strand, counting down.
CTACCACAACAAAAATAACAGATTTCCCTGCAGAAGGAGGAAGACCATCGATAAAATCCATTGATAGATCTGCCCATACCTGTGAAGGAAGTGGAAGTGGCTGGAGCAAGCCGGCGGGTTGTAAGGATTCTGACTTATTCCTCTGACAGATCTGGCACGCTGCAACATACTCAGCAATGACCCGCTTCATCCAGCTCCAATAAAATTCCCGACTGAGGCGGAAGTATGTTTTCTGCTGGCCCTCATGTGTACTATCATGAAAGGTGGCAATAATGGCAGGAATGAGTACCGACGAAGGATGAAGATATATGCGTCCTTTATACAGAATGAGACCGTCCTGTAGTGTCCAGTTCTTGTCCTTGGAATGGTTTTCGATTTGAGCTTGTAACTCAAGGAGATCTAGATGATGGCTAGTATCCTGACGGATTGTGTCCAGCAAGGGCAACTTGGGGTGGCTCAATGCGTGCAAATGTGAAGCCTCTAGTTCCCGGCGTGACAAAGCGTCTGCTGCCCTGTTGAGATAACCCGGTTTGTATTCCACCTGAAAATCGAATCCCATTAATTTGCTGAGCCAATGTTGTTGTGGGGATGTAGTAAGGCGCTGCTCCAATAAATATTTGAGGCTACAGTGGTCTGTCCTGATCACAAAAGGTCTGCCCCACAGATACGGCCGCCAATGCTGCACAGCTTTGGCCAAACCGATAAGTTCCCTTTCATACGTGGCTAACTTGTGATGGTGAGGAGCGAGATGGCGGCTGAAATAGGCAATGGGGTGACCCTGTTGCTGCAAGACGGCACCAATCCCTCCCCCGGATGCATCGCATTCTATGATGAAATTTTCGGCAAAGTTGGGCAATTGGAGAACTGGTGCTGACGCTAATGCCAGTTTTAAGTTGTTAAATGAGGAGTCTGCCAACTGAGACCACTGAAAGGCATGCTTCTTCAGTAAATTATGCAATGGTGCTGCCAGGTGACCGTATTCTTTGATAAATTTTCTATAATACCCTGCGAGACCAAGGAACCCTTTCAAAGCTGTAACGGTGTGAGGTGTGGGCCAATCCATCACCGATTGTATCTTGCTGAAATCTGGTTTCACCCCGGATGCTGAGATCACATGCCCCAAATAAGCTACTTCGGATGTGGCAAAGTCACATTTGGCACGATTGAGAAATAAATGGTGTGCTCGGAGAATGGTGAAAACCTGTCTCAATTGATGCAAGTGTGCTGCCCAAGTTTTGCTATAGACCAGGATATCGTCAAAAAAAACTAAGACATGCTTCCGTAAGAAAGGGCGAAATACCTGGTTCATAAGCGCTTGAAAGGTGGACGGGGCATTGGATAGCCCGAATGGCATCACCAAGAACTCGTAGTGACCATGGTGGGTGCGGAAGGCAGTTTTTTTGATATCCTCTGAATAAACCCGAATCTGATGGTAGCCAGATTTTAAGTCCAACTTTGTAAATAGTTGAGAGCCGTGTAGCTCATCCAATAATTCATCGACCACTGGAATTGGAAATTTATCTTGTTGTAGCATTTGTTGACATTGTCGTTCTATCTCATCTTTTTGCACATGGGGATAGCGGTAGGGACGCACTACCACTGGTTCTGTGCCCATCTTCAAACGAATTCTGTGATCACACTCTCTTATAGGAGGAAGGTCGGCAGGTGCCTGAAATAAATCAGCATATTCGGCCAACAATGAAGCTAAGTTATCCCCTATTGAAGGATCCACCGAAAGTGTGTGGAGGCTGCATGGCCTCTGGGCGCTATTGCCATGGAGGGTGATCGGATGTGTGTCCTGGTTAAAACTCATGGTCAGGGATTGGAAATCCCATAAGATCGGACCCAATCGCTGTAGCCATTTAATTCCCAAGACAAGGTCAAACCCAGCCAGCGGTATGACCAAAAAATCTGCTACAAAGGAGTGACCTTCAATAGTAAAGGGCACTGCTGAACCGAACCCCACTGTGGTGACCTTGTCACCGTTAGCCACTGAGATTGATATTCCTGATTTCTGCTGTAGTGATAACCCCAACTGTTGTGCTGCCTGGCTGCTTATAAAATTATGTGTGCTGCCTGAGTCCACGAGTGCTAGCAGAATATGATGGTTCATGGTGGCATGGACCTGCATGGTATTTGTGCTATGCAGTCCGGTCATGGCATGGAGGGAGATCTCTGGTGTGTCCTCCTCGGTTTGGTCCATATCCTCCTGAAAGTCATCCTCTGAGGGGTCTTCTATTTCGACCCAAAATAGTCTTTTGCATAGATGGCCCTTGACGAATTTCTCATCACAATTGAAACATAGGCCCTGAGCCCTCCTCTGATCAATTTCTGCTTTTGTCAGACGTTTGATAAATCCTGGTGGGGGTGTAAAGGCTGGTGGTGGTGGTGATGGTTGGTTGGGAGGAGGCCTGGGGGGAGTGGGATAAGGGCCATGGGGCTGTGGGCGAGGTTGCCAAGGAGGACGTTTGTTTAAGGACTCACGGAAGAGGCGCTGTTTGGTGTCCAATGCTCTTGCCAAATTCATGGCGTGGGCTAGGGAGGTGGGGGCTTCCAGTTCCACTTCTAGGCGAAGGGGTTCTACCAGGCCAGCCGTGAACAAATTGACATAAAGTTCAGGTCGGACCAAATGACTTGCACGAGCAAGTTTTTCTTGGAACAATTTCTGATATTGTTCTATAGTGTCAAGCTGTTTTAGATTGACCAAATCCCCAACGGGGTTGCTGCGAAGCGGAGGACCAAACCGTAGCATACAATTTTCTTTGAAAAATTCCCAATCATAGACCACAAATTCGTTTTTGAATTGATGAAACCACATAAGCGCTTCATCGAGCATGTGGAAGGCGGCTAATGGAACCTTGCCTTCGGGCAGAGTTCCTTGATTGGAAAAGAAATGATCACACCTGTGCAACCACATTAAAGGGTCGGAGGACCCATCATACGTTGGAAAATCAAGCTTTGTGTACCTTGGCACGGTAGGAGGGGCTGGATTGAGGCCCCCACGAGGTTGAGGTGTTTGGCGCAGGGGAGGAGGTGGAGGCGTTGGCAGAGGGTTGAGAGGATCTGCTGGACGTGATGAGGATGCCATCTGGACTGAAAGCTGGGTGAATCCTTCTTCCATGCGTGACAGCAACATCTGGAATTTTCCCTCCAAGCCATTGATTTGAGATTGAAGACCAACATGGTTTTCTTCCACAAAATTTCGAATTTCTGCAGGTGAAGAGGAATCACCAAGGGTGGTCCTGTCTGATACCATGTTGTTAGGCTCTCTAGCCATGGATCGAGTCACCCGGCGATCTCCTCTAGCTTCCAGATTGAATGATGAGGAAGGGAAGGATTTGGGGCTCTTGGAACGCCCAATGGTGAAGGAAGGAAGCCTTGAAAGGAGCTCCCACGTTAGGCCTCTTTTGAGAGAGAACCTGATCTCATTTAGACTAATGATCAATGCTTGTCTTCATTCCTTCACTTGACGCCCTAAATAGGTCAAGGAAAACATCAAAGGTTCTATAATTACAATTAAACCCTTATGGAACTTCAAATTACAATTAAACCCCTAAGGTACTAAAATACAAGTTTACTCCATCTATTCTCTTCTCCGGTTAGCCACTCTTGATGCTATGGAGTCCATAACAGAATGAAATAGGTAAGCTTTGAGATTTTAGAATAACCTAGTGTAAACAGGCTGATATCACTTCTTCATCTCGAGTTTAGGGTTTACTCCAAAAAACCAACCTATCCTTCACTCTCCATTGCCATCCATCTTCATCCACCTTCATCCATCATCATCCATTGTTGGAAGAGGAGCTTCCTGCCCCTTTTCCGAGCCCAAAGAGAGGGTCTTCCCTCCTCCTTAGCGTCAACAACAAATAGGGGTTCTAACCCTCTTGACGAGCAGAAAAAGGAAGAGTTTTTGCTTCTTCCATGTGAAGGACTAGTGCAACTCCTCTAGTTTGGGAGTCATCATGAAAACAGAGCATAAATAGCCATCAACGTGAGCCAAGGCTACCCCCTCAGTAAAGACTTCAATCCTAGCACAAGCAGCAACCAAATCAAGGTTGAAACCCTGATTTAAGTGAGCAAGAAAAGGTACCTCTTTCAATCCTCTCTCCACGTGATAATATTTCATTTCTAGCTATAATTCTAGCACTAGAGGGGTTCATCAAAAGGGAGACTGATCACATGTGGAAGACCAGTCAAAGAAGGGGTCTTTAACCCTCCTTACAGAGTCCAACAACTCAAGACCAGTGCTGGATTCACAAATCCCATGCCGTGTTACTCGATCCATGACCCGAGACCGTAATAACGTGGTATCAGAGCAGGGTAATATGGGGAAAACTCTCAGCAATGAAGAAATCCAAATCAGGATACAAAAGATAGAAGATAGCCTTGAAACAGCACAACCAGTGTTGGGGAAGGTTTGTGGTTTGGAAGAAGAGATGAGCCGAGTCATCAGCATGCCAATGGAGTTGAGGGTAGAGAGACATCAGAGTCCCAAAGTGAGAGAGGTTGCTCAACCATATCACAGAAGAGGGGAGCAGTGGCCTGGGCGCATTGCTGTCCAAGGACCCCAGCATGGAGGCACAATTCCAAGGTACACCAAGTTAGAGTTCCCCTCTTTCAATGGTTCAGTTGATCCCTTAATTTGGTTGCATAGATGTGAATTTTTTTTTTTAACCAAGGGACTACTGAATGGGATAAGGTGCAACTAACCTCTTTCCATATGACAGATGAAGCCATGTTATGGGTTACTCAAGTAGAGAAAGAGAGACCAGGGATGACTGGGGGAGAATTTAAAAATCTATGCACAGTTAGATTTGGCCCTCTCGCCATTAGCAACCCCCTGAGGGAGTTAGTCCTATTGCGACAAACTGGTTCGGTGGAACAATATCAAAAACTGTTCCAGGAAAAGTTGGCTCGTGTTGGTGAGAGGGTATTAGTTGACCAATAGGTCTCCCTATTCACAGCAGGTCTCCTTATGCCTATGGATTTAGCTCATGCAATGAATATGGCCCGAGCAATGGAACAATGACAATAGTTGCAGCAACGTAAGCCGGGTTGGTCGGGTGAGAGGAACACTTCCTCCACGTGGCAAGGGCGCCGTTATACTTCATCTCAGGGAGCATCTCCAGCAGCCCCATCCTCCAAACACACTCCGACTACGACTCGGGTAGCTGATCCCACCCTAGTAATGAGTGCAGTTCCCCTACGGAACTTTATCAAAATATTAACGAGTGCGGAGATGGCAGAAAGGTGGTCCAAAAATTTATGTTATAACTACGATGAGTAGTATCGGGTAGGGCACCAATGTAAACAATTTTTTTGGCTCGAGGTGGAGGATTCAGAGGATCCAGAGGAGCCAGAGGATATTCTTGAGTAACCACCGGAGATATCCTTGCATGCTATTATTGGGCAGAAATCGCCTAATACAATGCAAGTCCGACCTCATGTCATCGACCGAGAATTGGTGGGACTAGTCGACTCGGGGAGTACACACAATTTTTTGAGTTTGACAGCCGCACAACATCTCCAGCTCCAGATACACACTCATCCGATAACCACCGTCTCAGTGGCCAATGGCGAGAAGGTCCCTAGCTATGGGATTAGTAAGGCGGTAACTTTTTCCATTTGCTCTACTTCATTTAATGCTGAATTTTTTGTTATTCCCTTGGCGGGATTTGATATGGTATTAGGCAATAAATGGTTACAAATGTTAGGGCCCATTCTGTGGGACTTTTCGGCTTTAACCATGAGCATTGATTTGGCCGGGAGTCGGGTGCTCTTATAGGGCTGTCAGGTGGACAGGGCCCACCGCATACACAATTTGCAGACACAGGAATAGCCTGATAGTACTAGTGATGGTCTGGTTGAGGAGTTCTCTTACCTCTTCCAGGAGCCTTTGGGTTTGCCTCCCCTGAGGCACTGTGACCACATGATCTGTCTAAAACCAGGATCTGAGGTAGTGGTCGTGCGATCGTATCGTTACCCACACCTTCAGAAAGACGAGATAGAGTGTCAATGCTAGGAGATGTTGAAACATGGTCTTATTCGTCCCAGTTGCTCCCCATTCTCTTCACCCGTCTTACTTGTGAAGAAATATGATGGGACATGGAGGTTCTGCGTGGATTATCGAGAGTTGAATGTGCAGACAGTGAAAGACAAGTTTCTGATTCCGGTAGTGGATGAGCTCCTGGATGAGTTACATGGGTCGTGGTTATTCACTAAATTCGACCTCCGTTCGGGATTCCATCAGGTCCGGATGCACCCCTCTAATATCGAGAAGACGGCGTTCCGCACGCACCATGGCTACTTTGAGTTTGTCATCATGTTGTTCGGGTTATCCAGTGCACCCTCCACTTTTCAAGCTTTGATGAATGAGGTATTTATCCCCTATCTTCAAAATTTTGTTCTTGTGTTTTTCGATGATATTCTTATATATAGCAAGTTGGTTGAGGAGCACTTGGCACACTTGAGGACTTTTTTCGACTTGTTACGAGCACATCAGCTCTATATGAAACATTCCAAGTGTTCTATTGCGGCTTCACGTGTGGGGTATCTGGGACACATTATCTCACATGAGGGGGTTACGGTGGATCCTGAGAAGATCCGAGTTATTCACGAGTGGCCGAAGCCACAATCTTGTTCTGCATTATGGGGTTTTTTGGGTCTTGCGGGCTACCACCGCAAATTTATTCAGAACTATGGACCGGTGGTAGCACCATTGACTAGTCTGCTCAAGAAAAATTTCTTTATTTCGAATGAGGAGGCGACCAAGTTGTTTGCGGCACTCAAAGCTGCCCTCGCATCCGCGCCAGTATTACAACTTCCCAACTTTGACGAATTGTTCGTGGTAGAGTGTGAAGGTTTGGGCGTGGGCATTGGGGCCGTTTTACAGCACCTGGGCCATCCTATTGCGTATTTTAGCAGACAGTTGGCAGTTCGCCATCACAAGCTAGCAGTCTATGAATGCGAATTGATGGGGTTGGCCAAGGCGGTCCAACATTGGAGGCCTTATCTCTAGGGTCGGGCTTTTCTCATACGCACAGATCACTACAGCCTTAAATTCCTACTAGAATAGCGTTTGACGACGTCACCACAGCAACACTGGATCAGTAAGTTGTTGGGGTTTGACTTCTTGGTGGAATATTGTGCGGGGAGATTAAATAAGGTGGCAGATGCCTTGTCACGATGTTTTGAGGATCAACAGTCGGTCTATTCAATCAGCCAGCTGAGTTTTCTCATCCTGGACTTGGTGAGAGATGCACATGCCACTGACCCTACACTGCAAGAACTGCATCAGAAGATTTCGGAAGGGACAATGAATTCGAAGTGGTCCATCCAGGATTCACTTATTTATTACAAGCAGCGGCTTTTTCTTCCACCCGAGTTCGAGTTGATTCTAGCTATTCTCTCGGCCTACCATGACAGTACACACAAAGGGATACAGAAGACCTTGCACAGAATTCGAGCTGATTTTTATTGGCAAGCCATGAAACCCTCTATTGCGACTTATGTGGGCAACTGTCAGGTCTGCCAGTGCAACAAAGCCGAGCAATTGAGTCCATTCGGTCTTTTCCAGCCTCTGGCCCTTCCTACGTAGGTTTGGGCTGACATTTCGATGGATTTTGTGGAAGGTCTACCCCTATCCTCTAGCAAATCCATACTTTTCGTGGTGGTTGATAGATTCTCCATGTACGGATATTTTATACCGCTGGCTCATCCTTATATGGCAACACGGGTTGCTCAAACTTTCCTTGAGTAGATAGTCCGCTTACATGGCATTCTAGAATCCATTGTCAGTGACAGAGATGCAGTTTTTGTGAGCACCTTTTGGCGGGAACTTTTGCGCTTGAGCGGGACTAAATTGAAGTTCTCCTCCACCTATCATCACAGACAGACGGGTAGACAGAGGTGATGAACCGCACCATCGAGATGTATCTACGGTGCTTGGTGGGTGATCATCCGCGGCAATGGGTTCAATGGCTTCCATGGGCCGAATAGTGTTACAACACTTTGTTCCACTCTGCCTTGCAATCCACTCCTTTTCGGGTTATATATGGCCGGGATCCACCTCACCTTCTCTCGTACAACCTCGGGTCCACCCGCATGGACGCGATTGATCAAGCACTCATGGACCGGGATCTGCTGCTACAGAGTATCACAGAACGGCTACAACGCACCCAAGCTCAGATGAAGGATGTCTACGAAAAAGGCCATCATGAGGTCTCTTTTGAGGTTGGGGAGTATGTGTGGCTATGGCTCCAGCCCTACCATTAGCAGACTCTTGTGGGATCTCCATGACATTAGCTCTCCCACAGATTTTTCTGACCGTTTCCCATTCTTCGCCGCATGGGACCAGTCACCTATCAGCTCAAATTATCAGACACGTCTAAAATTCATGATGTGTTTCATGTCTCTCTTGTGAAGCCACATTCCGGAGCGCAGCCTATATCCAGTCCATTCTTGCCACCAGTTGATAATGGCGAGGTTATTCTTAACCCAACTACGGTGTTACGCACTCGGCTGACCAATGACCATTGGGAGATTCTCGTTCAGTGGACAGACACTGACCCCAGCTGCAACATGGGAACGTGTGGACATCTTCAAAAAATTCTACCCAGCTTTTGAGCTTGAGGACAAGCTCTTTCTCCATGGGGAGGCAGATGTTGTGGACTCAATAGCACACCAAGTCACACAACGAAGGAGACAACAACAACTCACTCAATAGGATTTATTTCTTATATTATTTTGAGTAGGATTTATTTCTTATATTGTTTTAAGTAGGAGTTATTTCTAATTAATTTTATATGTAGGGGCATTATGGGAAATTATTGTAACCCTAACCCTAAAACTCCATGACGTGATCTATTTAAAGGAAAGAATGAATGAAATAGGTAAGCTTTGAGATTTTAGAATAACCTAGTGTAAACAGGTTGAGATCACCTCTTGATCTCGAGTTTAGGGTTTACTCCAAAAATCCAACCTTTCCTTCACTCTCCATTGCCATCCATCTTCATCCACCTTCATCCATCATCATCCATTGTTGGAAGAGGAGCTTCCTGCCCCTTTTTCGAGGCCAAGGAGAGGGTCTTCCCTCCTCCTCAGCATCAACAACAAGCAAGGGTTCTAACCCTCTTGACAAGTAGAAAAATGAAGAGTTTCTGGTTCTTCCACGTGAAGGACTAGTGCAACTCCTCTAGTTTGGGAGTCATCACGGAAACAGAGCAGAAACAACCATCAACGTGAGCCAAGGCTACCCCCTAAGCTAGGACTTCAATCCTAGCACGAGCAGCAACCAAATCAGGGTTGAAACCCTAATTTATGTGAGCAAGAAAAAGTACCTCTTTCAATCCTCACTCCACGAGATAATATTTCAATTCTAGCTATAATTCTAGCACTAGAGGGGTTCATCAAAAGGGAGACTGATCACGTGTGGAAGACCATTCAAAGAACGGATCTCCAACCCTCCTTATCGAGTCCAGCAACTCAAGACTAGTGCTGGATTCACAAATCCCACGCCGTGTTACTCGATGCATGACCCGGGACCATAACATGCATCTAGTAGTTTGGTTTAAATAGACTTATCTTAGAGAGTCAGAGTTGGAATGTAATTAGGATTGAAAGGATAATTATATAAGGACTATACCTCCTCTTCTACTATAAATAGAGGTGTTATAATTCAGAATTAATCATGTTACAGATCTCATTCTCGAGTTACTTTCTTTCTCTCTCCCTTTGCTGGGTGCAACCTCTCTTTGCTCTTTTATTTTTTCTTCTCTCTACCCAAGAGCTCTTCTTCCCTTTTCTCTTTTTTCTTTCTTCTTTCTCTTGCTCAGAATTATGGAAAAGGGATCATAAATCCAACATAGTATCAGAGCATTATATTTAGGGTCCCTCGTCAAATTAATGCTCTAGAGAAGGGATGATCAACACCACTCAAAGAAGGCTCTTTTATGCAGGAAGAACACAAGTCGAGAGATAAGTGTTCAAAATTTTTTTTTTATGCTACTGGTTTTCAAATTTAGAAGATGATTCAAGGATGAATATGTGAATGCTTTCATCTTTTTATGTTATGGATATGCATGCCTCTCTATCTAGAAGGAGCTATCAAAACAGTTTTATCGCTTTGGAAATTCTATTTACCAAGACCAGTCCATACTCAGATTATTGGATTTTTTTCGTGGGATAAGAGTTCCTTGATATAGAAGAATGTTATTGAGTATCTTATGAGTGGTTTTTGAAGAAGAAAAATAAGAATAATAATTTAGCTTTGATGCTAAACTTTTCCCATACATTGAGTTGATTGAAGAAGTGTTACTTGGTGTTATTATTAGAATTTTTTTTTGAAGAAAGGCCTATCATGGTTGACGAAAATATGAATATCAAAGGTGATATACTGAGAATCATCACCATACCCTTATGTGGGGTATCAAATTTTATGAGTTGGTCCACATCGGTTCGGAGGTTTCTTATAAAAAAAGACCTACTTGGTCACCTCACTACCCGAGGACCACCTGTTGATGAAGATGATATTTTTTATATGAAATGGCTGAAGAATGATACTTTGGTAATTGGTTGGCTAATAAATAGCATGGAAGAACATGTCTCTAGTAATGTTATTCATCTTGATACGGCTAAACAAATTTGGGAGACACGTGCTCCAAAGAATGTTGAATACTAAACAAGGAGAAAATATTCATGAGTACTTGGCCCGCTTTAGAGGCTTTCTTCAAGAGTGGAAGTTAGCTCAGCCCTCAACCACTGATATTTCTATCCAAGACAAACAAAAGGAAGCCTTAATTACTGCTATTTTTCTTGTAAATGTTAAACCTCATCTTGAGATTGCTAAGAGTCAACTTTTGAGTGCTTCTACTGTCCCAAAGTTTGATGATGTGTGTGTAACACTGCTTCGTATTCCAGACACTTCTTCCTCTAATGTATCATCCGCTATGTATTTTGATCATAGAGGATCATTATCTGACCGCGGCCGAGGCCGAGGTAGAGGTTATAAAGGGGGCAGAGGAAGAGGTGGAAGGATTGGTGCTAGCAGAAAAGATGATACCAAATGTACTCATTGTAAATATTTTGGCCACACTATAGATCAGTGCCGTTACAGGGCATGCACTTATTGTGGAAAATATGGCCATTATAAAGAAATATGCTATAAAGCAAATGAAAAGTCAGAATTGACAAGGGCTAATCAAGCCTTTATGAGTGATACAAAGAAAAACATCCCACAACAACAGTTACACAAATAAATATTACTGACGAAGAGTATGAGCTATTTCAGAAAATGAAGAATGCTTGGTTCTTCTCCTAGTTCCTCCGCAACTACTGCTGCCACTACCGCTTCAAGTATGCTATCTGCCTCATCTTCATCTTGGATAATTGATTCAGGAGCCTTCGAGCATCTTACAGGCAATAAAAATTTATTACATTATCTATCTCCGAGTCTTTCACACAAGTTTGTTACCATAGCTGACGGTTCCCAAACCAAAGTCCAAGGAAAAGGTTCCACTTCTGTCACCCCATCACTTCCGCTCACTGATATTCTTTTTGTTCCTACTTTTCCTTTGAACCTATTATCTATTAGTCAGCTTACACACTATTTTTATTGCTTGGTTACCTTCTCACCCACTTCATGTGTCTTTCAGGATCTTGTAATGAAGCAGGTGATTGGTGGAGGCCATGAACAAGGGGGGCTTTACTACTTGTACGTGCCAAAAATCAATATGGTTTCTACTACTGAAAATGAGACAATTTTATGGCACAATTAGTTGGGACATCCTTCTGCAAACTCTCTTCATTAAATGTTTACATATCTTAAAGTCAGGACAGAATTTCATTGTGAGGTCTGTCAATTGAGTAAACATCAAAGGAGTACATACTCTCCTCGTCCATAAGTCAAAAGTGACACTCCATTTTCGTTAATTCATACTGATGTTTGGGGGGACCTTGAGTGTCTCTAATATTTTTCAAGAAAAATATTTTACTAATTTTATTGATGATTTCACTTGCACAACTTGGTTGTTTGTCTTTAAGGAGCGTTCTAAGATATCATACATTTTTAAGTCATTTCATGTTATGGTACTCACACAATTTGGTCAGAAAATAAAAATTCTCCGGTTTGATAATGCTAAAGAATACATTCCCAAAGACCTTGATCTTTTTGTCAAGAAAATGGCATTATCCATCAAACATCACGTGCCTACACTCCTCAACAAAATGATGTAGCTTAATGGAAAAACTTGTCATATTCTTGAGGTAGCTCGAGGTTTGTTATATGCCATGAAAGTTCCATACTTTTATTGGCCTCATGTTGCCCTTATGGCTTGCTTTCTTATTAATCGTCTACCATCTACTGGTCTTGGTGATAAATCTCCCTACTCTAGATTATTACCGAATGATGATCCGTTTTCATTACCTTTGAAAGTCTTTGGATTTCAATGCTTTGTTCATAACTCATTACCTAGATATAGCAAACTTGATCCTAAATCTTTCAAGTGTATTTTTTTGGGATTCTCTCACACACAAAAGAGTTATGTTTGTTATAGTCCTACTCTTCAATGTTCATTTGTGTCCAGGGATGTAACATTTTTTGAAGACTCATATTATTCTGATAGTGCTCCTCTTGAACTATCTTCAGTACCAAGTTCCCCTAGACCAGTTGTGCCTCGTGATACAAAGATCATTCAACCCCCAGAGCAAGTGGTCGACACCACACCTGCCGAGTGAACAAATCCACCAGAGGTAAGTCCTTCATCACTAGTTATTTTTGGTCCTCAATATGATACTCGCCCTATTGTTATACAGAAAGAACCTCGATCATGAACTCAACCTTCTACTTTTCCTCCTATTTCCAATTTTGTGTCTCATCATCACCTCTCACCTTTATGTTGTCTGTTTCTTTCTTCTTTTTCCTCCATATCTGTTCCACAGTCATAACAAGAGGCTATACAACATCCAGGGTGAAAGGCAACATGTTGGGATCTTCCTGGGCCATGGATCTCGTCACCCTTCTTCCCTCTCTTCCCTCCAGATTGGCTGTTGACGCTGGAAGAGAACTCCTGTTCTTGGAATGTGTAATGGTGGAAATGGATTGAGCCTTGAGAAGGCTCGAACTGGACCTCTGAGGGAGAATCCAACCTAGGACCTCAGAAGGGAAAATCTGACCTTACTTTTCTAATTGATTCAAAGCTTAGTTTCTTTCATTCATCTCACGTCGCTATATAGGGAATTAGGGAAAACATGCCAAAGGCCATAAGTTCAAAAAATTACAAACAAACCCCTAATGAATTGAAATTACAAATAAACCCCAATTTATCCTCTTCTCCAACTATCTACTCTAGATGCTATGGAGTCCATAACATTACTCCTCTCCTGGAAAACGAGCTTGCCCTCAAGCTCAAAGGTAGGTGTGCTTGTCCGTGGTCGTGATCAAATAAGGTACGCGTCTGACATACCCCTTTGCCAATTTGCCAACCGCCAAGTCCTTCCATCTGAATATGAAGGTGGAATGAGGCTCTTTATAAGCGCGCATGTATGAGACAAATGCCTTGATTCCTTTCTCCATAAACCCAGTAAAGTAACATATGTATCGAAATATGGCCCACGACCATTCTCTAACAACCTATCTAAGAGACCAGCAACAGTGGTAGAACCTCTCGCCTTTCCTGTGGAAAGATAGCCATCAATGTGGTCTTCTTCAAGAAAGTCTTGATCCTTCTGCAAGCCTTTAAGCAAAACACCATAGGGTCCGTCTATTACTGAAGTATAAGTCACTAGATCTGGAATCAACCCTTTCCTTTGCATTTCTTTAAATAGAAGCTTGGCCTCCATGGTGTTGACTTCTTGACATAATCCATAGATGAGTGTGAAAGTTTGGTAGGCAATCGTGCTTCATCATCTCATCAACCACTTAAAATGCAAGACTGGTGGCCCCACTCTTACACAACCCATCAATCAAAGTTGTATAGGTTACAACATCGGGGAACAACCCCTGTTCTGCAATTTCTCTACAGAGCGTTTCTGCTTCTGGTAACCTATTTTGTGTGCAAAATCCATTAATTATCACATTATATGTACGCAAATTAGGTCTACAACAAATCTCCTTGATCTTGTCCAACAACGATAGTGCCAGGCCCATCGCCTCCCTCTTGCAACATCCATCTATTAATGCAGTATAACTTACCTTATTTGGATTTAATCCACATTCTACCATTTTATTGAACATATCTAAAGCCAAATCCAACGTACCCATTTTGCAGAATCCACAAATCAGTTCTGTAAATGTCCACTCATCCGGTTCACATCCATTCTCTTGCATGAAATTCAACAATCTCATTGCATTGTTCCGATTTCCCAATTTGCAATATCCATTTATCAAAGTAACCACTCTATCTTGCAACATCTTGTGAAACAAGCCAATAGCAATTTCAAAGTAATCCACTCTAAACAAACCAGGGATCAAACCAGTGTAAGTTTAAACGTTAGGACAAACACCTCTTTTTCTCATGTCAATGAGCAGATCACATGCTTCCTTGAGACGACTAGCCTCACAGAGAGATGTGATAGGAAGTGTACAGGTAGAAGCCATTGGACCAATGCCTTTCTCCACCATTTCCTTGATGAGATCCAGTGCTTCATCAATTGTCCCAGCATTGCAAAGACCATTAATCAAACACGAATAAGTAACAGAGTTTGTCTGAGAACCTTCCTTGACCATTCTATCAAAAACCTTAAATGCTGAATCTAAGCTGTCATTTCAACAATACCCTACCAAAAAATTAAACCCAAGGTGTCCAGATTGAAAAAAACACACGCACTGGTGCAGTGCCCATCAACAATAAGAAAATTTGTTACCCAGCTATTTCCAGGATCCTTTCTTACTCCAATCTTTGCCATTTTCTTCCTGAGTACCCAAGATTCTTTCAATAACCCAGCTTCGGAGTAGAGATTTGACAGAAGAATGTAAGAAGCATGATCATCGGGCTCTAACTGCATCACTCTTTTTGCTGATTTCGCGCCTATACTTACAACTTGAAACGTCCAAAAAGCACGTAGTAAGATGTGAACCTCTTGTGATTGTCGTCGCAGAGTAGTAGAGAACTTTCTATGGAGTGGGTCGGGCGATGCAAGGTAGCCACATGGAGTAGGTTTTAGGATTGAGGAAGGCATTGAAGAAGCCCATCATAGAGTGGGATAGGTTCATTCTTGTACCTCTTTTCTTTTTGTCCTTAATTTTGTTTTTGAAGAAAAGATTTATCCTATCCTTCAACCTTGGTTATCATGAATTTGTGCAAGAAGTCTTGGATTTGGCTCGATGATAACGAGTTCCTCGATATGGAGCCAAAAATCATGGAAGATTTGCATAACTAGCATCCACCAGATAATATTTACCTACAATAAAAAATATATTCCATATAAAATAATTAAAGATAATACAAAATATTTTGTCACCCGCTTGCCTATAGCTATCATCCATCTCGATTCGCCCTCTCCTTTCCCTCACCAGATTGAAAAAATTGATGACTATTTCTATCTCCTTCTTCGATCCTGTGACTGATTGAACCTCCCACCCTAAACGGTATTATTCCTCATTGTTCCTCATTTTTCGCATCTTTTCTCCCTTGGGTTTTTTTGATCTTCGGGCTGTTGTCTTTCTTCTCCCTCACGACTGCCCAAATATCTTCCTCATCAAAATCATTATCTCTAATCAAAGAAAAGAAAAACAAGTTCCAAATGGTCCATGAGCCCCAAACCTCCAGATTACTCGTATCTGAATCAATTCTTGACGGGTTCTCAAACATCACATGAAATGAAGGAAGGAACCAAAGAAGTCCAAAAATCAGTTACTCATTTTTCTATTCACACTATGTACTGGTCAATTACCACCCTCACAATAGTTGGATATGGTGATCTACATCCTACTAACACGAGGGAGATGATCTTTGATATCTTCTACATGATATTCAACCTTGGTTTGACTGCGTATCTGATAGGTATAGAATTGGATAAAAGAATAATTTCCTGATCCATTACTTTCATTGATACAGTTATTTATAGTTACAAAATGATAAGATGATAAGGATTATCTCTAAGAGAGATTACATGATTATAGCGTTACAAGTGTACATGACTATAGAGTTATAAGTTGAGACAATCTCAACTTCTCTCATCCTTATCTTCTTTATCTCTATCATGCCCCCGCAAGATG
Organism: Aristolochia californica; assembly: GCF_029961685.1. Classification (NCBI taxonomy): domain Eukaryota; kingdom Viridiplantae; phylum Streptophyta; class Magnoliopsida; order Piperales; family Aristolochiaceae; genus Aristolochia; species Aristolochia californica. Next base: position 10,174,123 of record NW_027182290.1, on the reverse strand, counting down.
AAGCTCCGAGAGGAGATTCCAATATTGGTCTTCAAGAGGACAAAGTGTGTTTAGGGAAGTGGTTTAGTAAGAGCATCTACTAATTGATTAGTAAATGATACATGAGTCACCTGAAGAGCATCACTCTGAACGTGTTCTTGAATGAAGTGATAATCCAAAGCTACATGTTTCATGCACGAGTGAAAAAAAGGATTAGAGCATAAATTTATAGCACCTATATTGTCTCAATAAAGGACTAGTTGTTGTGGAAGAAAAACACCAAGGTCAGTGAGAAGAGAGAAAATCCAACAGATCTCAGCTGTAGTGATTGCAACAGATCGATATTCTGCCTCGGTAGAGGATCGAGCCACAGTCCGTTGCTTCTTAGAACTCCAAGAGATAGGATTGCGACCGAGGTAAACAATATTGGCACCGGTTGAAGTGAAATCGCCCTTGTTACCTGCCCAATCAGCATTAGAGAATGCATGAAGGGACAAAGAAGATTGTCGATATAAGATGGTACCATGATCCAGAGTCCCACAGAGATATCATAACAAACACTTGACAACATCCCAATGATAAGTAGTTGGGAAATGCTTAAACTAAGATAACTTATTTACCACATAAGCAATGTTAGGGTGAGTGAGAGACAAATATTGCAGACTTCCAACAACAGTTCGATATTCAGATGCATTGGAGAGTGTCGTGTCAAACTGAAGTGTGAGTGTAGATGATGTGGCAAGTGGTGTAGCAACAGACTTTGCATTGGTCATGCGTGTGCGACCAAGGAGATCAAATATATACCGACATTGAGACAGAAGTAGGCCTTGAGAATGATGAACAACTTCAATACCAAAAAAATAAGCCAAGGGGCCAAGATCCTCGAGTGAAAATCTATGAGCATGGATGAATGTCGCCATAGCTTGATCATTGTTTCCTGTAATAATACTGTCATCAACATAGTCCAAAATATACAATACAGCTGAACCTATGTGGGAGATAAATAGAGATGAGTTTGCATGAGAGTTGGTGAAGCCCAAGATAATGAGAAACTGGTGCAACTTGTGATAGCAAGCATGAGGTGCTTGCTTAAGACCATAGAGAGCCTTGCGAAGTTTGCAGACATGATTTGGATTATCATGATCAATGAAACCCGGTGGTTGTGTCATAAATACGTCCTCAAATAGAGTGTCTTGGAGAAACACATTATTGACATCAAGTTGGCGAAGCGACTAGCCACGACTTACTGCAAGGCTAATAACAATGCGAATAGTGGTACGCTTGACCACATGACTAAATGTGTCATGATAATGAACTCCAGAGCCTTGGTGAAACCCTACAACAACTAAATGAGCCTTGTACCAGTCAATGAAGCCATCAAAAAGATATTTAGTACAAAAAATCCATTTGCAACCAACCAGATTTTGCGAGGGATCCAAGGGAACATGTTCCCATGTACCATTCTGAACAAGAGCATCATACTCATCACACATAGCCTGATGCCATTTGGAATTGGTGAGAGTTTGAGTTACAGTTGTGGGTTCACAGTTGGCAGATGCAAGAACTTGGGCTGTGAGGTTTAGTTTTTGGATGGGTTTGTAAATATTGTTCTTGGATCTAGTGACAGTAACACGGGGAAGTGAGGAAGTAGGTAGGGATGATGGGTGTGGGTCAGCTGAAGTGAGAATGTGGTTTGGATTGGGGAGTGGTGATGGAGAGGGGTGAGGAGAGGGATCATGAATGGGGCTGGCAGAGGGCGTAGGGATTGAAGCTGCAGATGATGTGCCAATAGCTGGGAGGAAGGACACAGAGGAACACCAGTGGGAGAGTGTGTCAGATGAGGGGCAATCAAGATGAGACTGAAATGAAGTGAAGGGAAAGACAAACTCAATGAATTTAACATGATGCGACACATAAAGACGCGATGTAGTGGGATCAAGACATAGATAAACACTTTGAGTAGTAGAATACCCTATAAAAACATACAGGAATGATGAGTGAGTTTGGGAGAGGAGTATGGCCGGAGCCACGGATAACATAGGCAACCAAAATTGCATAGTTTAGAATAGTTAGGAGGATTACCAAAAAGTTTGGCACAGGGTGAAAGAAGACTTCGCACAGGTGTTAGAAGCCGGTTGACGAGATAGACAACAGTGGAGAAGGCATATGACTAGTAAGAGAGAGGTATAGAGTCATACGAAAGAAGAGACAAACCTGTTTCTACAATGTGACGATGTCATTGTTCAGAATACCCATTGTGTTCCGGTGTATGAGGAGGAGACGTAAGATGAGAGATACCATTGGTCGCCAAAAAATAAGACATTGCTTTGTATTCCCCCCCCGCCCCCCCCCCCCCCCCCCCCCCCCCCCCCCCCCCCGTTATTAGAATAGAGTGTCTTAATTTGTTTACCAAAGAAATTTTCAACTATAGATTTAAATCGGATAAAGGTATCGAGTACGTGTGATATGAGAGATACCATTGGTCGCCAAAAAAGAAGACATTGCTTTGTATTCCCCCCCATTATTAGAATAGAGTGTCTTAATTTGTTTAACAAAGAAATTTTCAACTATAGATTTAAATCGGATAAAGGTATCAAGTACGTGTGATTTTTGTTTGAGAGGGTAAAACCATATATACTTTGTAAAATAATAAAAAAATGATATAATACTTGAAATTATCGATTGAATAAATTGGAGAGGTCCAGACATCCGAGAATATAATATCAAGAGGGGAAGAAGAGACAAGTGTGGTGTGGGAAAATGGTAATTTGTGACTCTTATTGCATTGACAAGAAGTGCAAGTAAAATTAAAATTTAGAGGGTGTGATAAGTCTAACTGAAAATTGGACACGATATGCCATAGAATCGGAGACGATGGATGACCTAGATGATGATGGCATGCACACGAAGTGGTCTTGACACTAGAGAAAGCAATTATTGGTGGAGATTGGACTTGGGACGATGGCCATTCATGCACACCATCCTTAGTTCAACCCTGCAAAAGTGTTACCCTCGTACGAAGATCCTTCATACGGAAAGAAGTGGATAAGAATTCAATGGAAGTATGATTAGTTCAACAAAATTTAGAAATAGAAATAAGATTATTTTGCATGGTGGGAACACAAAGAACATTATTTAATAAAAATGTACAAGAGGGTCTAGAGAGAGATTTGTACCCAGTGTGAGTAATAGGAAGACCCGTCCCATCACCAATCATAATGTCATCAGTACCGTCATAAGGAGTATGAAGAGAGAGATTACTCAAGTCATTGGTGACATGGTGTGATGCTCCACTATCCAGAAGCCAATGAGAACATGTAGCAGTGGTGGTGGTTGTAAGATGAGCTCATGGTTACCATGATGTCGTAGGACGAGGTTGCCAATGAGAGGTGTTGTGAGGTGCCTGAGGAGGAGGCAAAGATGGCTGCATCTGGTGAAAGACAAGACATTGTGGAACGTTGTGTCCTTTTTTCTTGGCACAACTGGTAACGATTGAGATAAGGTCGAGGTTGAGATCGACCATCCGGAGTGACAATGTTGTGGAGACCGGAGATAGTACCTGGTTGTGGGCGTGATGAGGATGCCCCTTGTTGTCGGTGATTACGATTATCGGACTTGCCAGAATTGGAAAGAGCACTGACAGGATTTGCAGAGGCTGGAAATGGAGAGGAGTGAGCTTGTTGAACACGTAGCGAGACTTCTTTGTTGATGAGTTTTTTATGCATCTCATTAAAAGAGATTGGCGTGTCACGACCATTGAAAGTATCAATAAGTGGTTTTTACTCATCATCGAGCCCATCCAGAATTGTCTGAATGAAATCCTCTTGATCCATGGGTTTTCCTAGGGCCACACGTTCATTAGCCCGTGTTGTAATATACCACATATACTCAAAAATTGATTGAGACCGCTTAGTGGTATGTTTGAGTTGCTCCTTGATCTGTTTAATGTGACCACTCGAGGGGCCAGCATATGTACTGGCCAAAATAGTCCGGGCTTCATGAGAGGTGTGTTAAGGTCCTGGGGTAGTATTGGCTAGGTACTTAACATTTGGTATCAGAGCGGGCTACCACGTAGCAAGTTCGAGTCCCGGGGAGTGCAAAGGCTGGATTAAAATTACTGGTAGGTCGCAGAGTCTGGATTAAAATTACTGGTAGGCCGCGTTTAGGTATTATCGTGGTTGGGCTAGTGTCGTTGTGGGTGTGATGTTATAGTCCTGGGTTAAGTACCTATGCCTTCCGCTCCTGACAGGCCGGTCTTTTGGGTAGTATTGGCTAGGTGCTTAACAAGGTGCTTGAGTGAGTTATAAGTGGAATAATAGATGGCATGAGAGTATCGATAAGAGCCCCAAAAATTAGCTTATCCCGATGAAGTCACGTAGTGTGCTCTGGATTTGGAACATCATGAATATTGATCATCTTTGTGGCAGAAGGCAGAGAATAAGAACCATCAATGAACTTGAGGAGATCATAACCAAAAAGAATAGCCTCCATCTGAGTTTTCCAGGTAAAATAATTTTTGGAGGTGAGTTTGACCGAGTTGTGGATGTGGAGTCAGTGGTGTGGTTGGGTCATGAGCATTGGGAATAGTAACTCGAGAATCCTCAAAAGCCATGAGTAGAAACTAGTTTTTTTTTCACACGTGTGGAAATCACACATGCAAGAGTCACACGTGTGAAAGTCACACGTGTGCGCTCTTCTTCTTCCTAGATTTAAATCGGACCTCTAATTAAACTGAAGGTAGAGGGAGAAAAAAAACTGGAAGAAGAAGAGGGAGGAGAAATACCAGTGGTGGCGGTGGCTTGTGGTGGCGTGGAGCTTTCGGTTCTTGCCATTGTAGAACGTCCTGCGGTGGTAGCTGAGTGACGGCGATAGAAGCCGCCGTCGATGGATTGCAGAGGCTCAGTAGGCAACAAAAACCACTGTCAACGGGTTACAGAGGTTCGGCGGGTTACGGTTCTCGACAGCGATGAAGGTAATAGAAGGGAGAAAGTCCATTGACGGTTGCAGAGGCTCGATGTCGCAGGATCATCAACGGGTGGGCTCTACAGAAACGTTAGAATGAGCAAAGTTCTAGGACTCTATTGTGGTGGCAATGACAAAATCATCAGCTATAGTGTGAAGGCGCATGGTGGCATAGTACTGGCTATGGCAGCGGCGGTGGGCACACGGTGGTGCAGGACTTCAAACGAATGGGCTCTGCAGCAACCTTCGAACAAATTGAGTTACGGGGTTCTGTAAAGACAGACCAGAGGCTGAGATCGGTGTCGGGAGGCCGAGGCTCAGGTGCCAATCGTCAGTGTTGGTGGTGGCGGCGGAGGTGGCTGAGAGAAGAAATCAGATCTAAAGCTCTAATACCATATAGAATTGGATAAAAGAATAATTTCCCGATCCGTTAATTTCTTTGATACAGTTATTTATAGTTACCGCATGATAAGATGATAAGGATTATCTCTAAGAGAATTTACATGATTGTAGAGTTACAAGTGTACATGACTATAGGGTTACAAGTTGAGATAATCTCAACTTCTCTTATCATTATCTTCTTTATCTCTATCAATAGGAACATGAACAATCTGGTTGTCCATGGAACTACCCGAACAAGAAAGTTGGTGAGTTTCTTTTTCTTGAACTTACTTCTAAGATTCTGAAAGAAGTATTTTATCAGTTTTGTGTAAGGCAACACTGTTGCTACATGTTGTACTCTGTAAACATATTTTTTAAAATTTTTTATTGCAATGCAACAAAGTTGTTCATATCACAGTGTTGGATTTAGGATCCCTTTTCCATAATTTCGAGCAAGAGAAAGAAGAAAAACAAAAGAGAAAAGGGAAGAAGAGCTCTCAGGTAGAGAGAAGAAAAAATAAAAGAGCAAAGAGAGGATGCGCCAAGCAAAGGGAGAGAGAGAGAGTAACTTGAGAATGAGATGTGTAACTTGATTAATTCTGAATTACAACACATCTATTTATAATAGAGGACGAGGTAGAGTCCTTATACAATTAGCCTCTCAACCCTAATTACATTCCAACTCTAACTCTCTAACATAAGTCTATTTAAACCAAACTACTAGAAGCATAATATGAGTTGAACAAGAACTCTTGCTTTCTTCACGTGACTATAGAGGAGAAGGCCAGCTTGTAGCCTTATCCTTGTGGGTCCCTCATGATCCTCCAGCTCATCTTGATAAGGTTGACAACTCATGAGATATTTGTGGGTCCCACTTGATCTTCAAGTCTTCTAACTCAATTCTGCTTGTGCTTCTTGATTCCTTAACTCATGCTTGCTTGGGTGAGGACTCTTCTTGGTGTCCCACATCTTCTAGGATTCTTCTTGGTGTCCCACGTCCTCATGGTGGGTCCCACCAGCACGAGCATCATGGTGGGTCCCACATTGTAACACTCCCCCTTAAGCTGGAGGTGAGAAGACATCATAAATGCCCAACTTGCTGCTTATGGTAGACATAATCTTCAGAGTGACTGGCTTGGAGAGAATGTGTGCAACTTGATTTTGTGATGATATATGCATCAAAGATAAGAAACCAGCTTAGAACTTTTCTCATATAAAATGGCAATCCACTTCAATATGCTTTATCCTTTCATGGAAGACATACTAAGACAATGTATTTACATCTTCATGCCATCCTTATGGAACACACCATAAATAACCACTTTGCCACTTCTTTGACGTGTGGGCTTCTAGTCTTGAGATTGTGGGCTTGAACCCATTTTCCAATAGGCTGCAACTCAAGATCTTTCTTGATTGTGAATGATTCTTACAATGGCGCCCCCAAATATAAAGAGAAAATTAGGCCAACTGGATTATAAGTGTGAAATCCCCAAACTACCCTTAATGACATAGGGCATTGATTAGGTTCCACAACTTAAAAATCTCCCACTTGGAGACTAATCCATCATCAATATCTTCTCTATAATGGCAACAACTTTTGAATCCTCAAAGAGAAGTCCAACTGAAGTTGCACACAACTTCGGTTTCTTAATTGTAATAGTCTTTGTCAACATATCCGCCGGATTCTGACTCCGTTAAATCTTCTCAAGTGCTAATACTCCATCCTCAAGAGTCGATCTAATGAAGTCATGATGCACATGTATGTGCTTCGTTATGGCATGATAAATAAGGTTCTTTGCTAAATGAATAACACGTTGGTTGTCCCAATACAACACATTCTTTTCATGCTTGAGACCTAATTCTTCCCAGAAAGATTTTAGCCATACCATCACTTTGTTGGCTTTGGTCACGATGACATATTCTACCTCATTAGTGGAAAAAACAACTATCTTCTGCAATTTAGAGACCTAACTAATTGTTGTACCACCCAATGCGTATACATATTCAGTGGTATTCTTCCTGCCATCAATGTCTCCAGTCAAGTCATCATCTTCATAACCCTGTAATCCCAAGTCTGACTTTCTGAAACATAAGGCTGAGTCTGTGATGCCTCTCAAATACATGAGAATCTACTTCACTTCTTTCCCAAAAATATTTACCCAGATTACTCATATATCTACTCACAACTCCCACTGCATGAACTATGTCTGGTCTAGTGTGCACCATGGCATACATGAGACTGTCAATAGCATAAGCATAAGGAACATTGGCCATCTAGGCTCGCTCTTGCTCTGTAGAAGGTAACTACTCCTTAGATAGCCTAAAGTGACTAGACAAATTAGTACTCACTGGTTTTACATCATTCATGTTGAATCTGCTCAGCACCTTCTTCACATATTCTTCTTGTAATAGTTTCAAGACATCAATGTTCCTAGTAATCCTCATCCCAAGGATTTGTTTTGCAGCACCCAAATCCTTCATTGAAAACTTCTTGGACAACTCCCTTTTCAACTTACCAATTTCCTGTTTGAAGCACCAACTAACAACATGTCATATATAGCAGTAGAATGATGTAGGAGTCATCAAGTTTCTTCACATGACAACAATGATCTGCCTAGTACCTCAAGAAACTTATACTACTAATGAGTATGTCAAACTTCTTATACCACTGTCTTGAAGCTTGTTTAAGACCACACAAGCTCTTTTGAAGTTTGCTCATCATTTTCTCCTTTCTTTGTCCTTTGAAACCCTATGGTTGCATCATAAAAATTTCTTCCTCCAAATCATCATGAAGAAAAATTGTCTTTACATCCAATTTCTCTAAGTGCAAGTCTTTATTTGCCACTGGTCCAAGCGTTGTTCAAATAGTAGTCAATTTCACTAGTGGAGAGAAAATCTGAGTGTTGTCAATGCCTTCTTTTTGTTGAAAGCCCTTTACCTCCAGTCTTACCTTGTACCACTTGTTGCCATCATGTTCGTCTTTTATTCGGTACACCCATTTATTCTACAAGGCATTTTTCTGTTTTGGTAGCTTGGTCAACTACCATGTCTGATTGGATAACGGTGAATCCATCTCATCTTTCATGGCCAACTCCCACTTGGTTGATTCAACAACTTTCATTGCTTCCTCATAACTCTCTGGTTCACCTTTATCAGTAAACATAATATAATTCAGTGCAAGGGAATACCTCTGTGGTGGTCTGCTAGTTCTAGCATATCTCATGAGTTCAGTCACAAGAATGTTATGATTTATTCCTGCGGGTATGTTTTCCTGGTCTTCCTGACAAATATTTTGTATCTCAATAATTGGAAGATCTCTCAACTGAATCACTTCAGACTTCTTGACTTCATCACTTGTTCTCTCAGACTCTATTCTCAACTTGTCTTTATACCGGGCACCTTCATTGAAGATCACATCCATGCTCCTGATAACCTTATGACTTTGGTAATCCCAAAAGCGATAACCAAACTTGGTACTACCATAGACAATAAAGAAACATATGTTAGATTTAACATCAAGTTTACTTTTAACAGCAAAATGAATGTGAATATAAGAAACACAACCAAACACTTTCAAGAAAGAAAGGTTTACCCCTTTTCCGTGTGAAGTTGGGTCCAAGGCCTATCCAAAAATGATTAGCCATCTTAGGAAACCTTTTTCCAAACTAATACAATCAACAAATTTGTTCTCACTAATCCATGTGGGACTATTCTTTAACACTCCCCCTCACGTGTAGGCCCTCTGGGCTCTTACATGTGGATAATTTGGGTGGAAAACCAATGATGAGAATTCAAAATGTCATATTTTTATTCCTTAATGCTTAGGTTTTTATAATTATTTGGTGCCTAAATATACTAATTATTCTTATAGTTTGATTTAGGATGAAATGGAAGTGTTAAGTGCAAAACGAAGTTAATTGGGCAATTCTAGACAGTTTCGACATTGCCTTGTCATCTGGGCATAACTGTCTCATCCATGCTCTTATGGAGATGATTCAAGAAGCTATGTAATTCCAAGAAACTTTCTACAACTTTAATGTTTTGAATTTTGAGCGATACTGGTTGCATCTAGGTCGAAACCGGGCTTGGAGTCACGGCACGTGCACTGTGACCCAGACCGGATGCACGAAAAGAAAAACGCTAAACCGGGAGAAAAAAGGGGAATAAAAAGGAGAAAAGGAGTTCAGCACCCCTGACCTCATTTTCTCTTCTCCAGCTTTTCCTCTCTCTTTTTTTAGTTTTTTCCTTCAAATTTCTTCATGGCCTTGTGTGGCTAAACTTTCAGACTTGGTTAAAGGAAACTGAAGCCTCGGTATCAATACACTGAGAGATCTGATTTGTTTTCATCGTTCAATTTGTTTTGAGTATCTGATGTTCTTTTACTAATTTTCTTTCATGATTTTCTCGTTTAATCACTAGGAGGCCTACTAGTTTATTACTCATTGCAATCTACTGCTAGGTTAGATGTCAAATCCGTAATTGTTTGATCTCTCTAACCTATGAAACAATCGAGATTTGATGATTTGTTACATTAGAAATTATTAGATCTTGAGAAGAACATTGGACTAAATTAAATGCAGCCGCTTGTGCTTGTGTTGTTTAGCTTCATTGATCTCTCTAATTCTTAAGGTTGCTGCTTGATTAAACCTTTAGCGCTTGTCTTGGGTTGTTTAGTAGTTAGGGTTAATTGCATCGCTTGTTTTCTAATTAACTACGAAAGGAGATATATGAAGATAGTTCCAACGGTGAATATTCAAGTGTGAATTGATATATGCTTGCATCGATGATCAGTTGTGAAATTTCGATGGTGAATTTTGACATAGACCAAGGTTTTTTCTTTTGATTGATTTCGATTCTTTTAATTTGAATTGTTTCTAAGTTGTTTTTCTTAAAAGTGATTTCGTTATACTCAACCCTCCCCCCCCCCCCCCCCCCCCCCCCCCCCCATCCTTGTTCATGGAGCATAAAAGTAGACTAATCACTCTTTGTGGGATCGATCCTTAATTGCACTACTACATATATTTTTAGGAGTATAGGTTTTATTTTTGGTTGCCTGCGATAGCACACCAAATTTTGGTGTCATTGCTGGGGAGTGATTCTAGTTGATTTTTGGGCGTCTTGTGATCAATATTTCATTCTTGAATTTTTTGAAAAAAAAATCGTTAGTTTTTCCTTGATACGGTTTTGGCAAAATTCTGACTCCAAAGCCAATTTCCACTGTTTTCTAGGGTTTTTAGAATTTTTATTTGTTTTTGTTATTCTAGATTTTTCTTGATTTGTTTTTCATGTGTTATTAGACTTCCCTTGATTGCTTATGATTGTATCTCGATCTTCTAATCAAGGTGATTTGTAGTGCGATCCAGAAATAGAGAGAACTTTGTGCATGTTAAGGAGAAGCTCAGAGGAATTCTGAAGAGAATGATCTAGCTCTTGATTCCCCATTCGATAGCAAATCTGATTTAGAGGAGGAAGTCATGGCTGGAAGTCAAATTTTGAAAGAGCTTGCAGCCCCTGATTTGAATAAACAATCCTTATGCATAACGTTCCCCACTTTAGATGCTACTACTACATTTTTTTTGGAGAAATATTTCCTAGCTTCAAGGGTGGCCAACATTCGAAAAGAAATTTGTGGTGTAAGTAGCATAACGGAGAGTCCCTACACGAATACTGGGAACATTTCAAGAAATTATGTGAAAGTTGTCCCCATCATCAGATTAGTGAGCAACTTATTATCCAGTATTTCTATGAGGGCCTTCTACCCACTAATAGGAGCATGATTGATGTTGTTAGTGGAGGAGCTTTGGTGGATAAAACTCCCGAGGCCATGACAAACTTGACTGCAAATATGGCGGCCAATTCTCAACAATTTGGCACTAGGTTTGACCTTCCATCTAAGAATGTTAATGAGGTAAATATTTCCTCCCTTTAACAAAAAATTGTGAATCTAACTTCTCTTGTTCGTCAAATGGCTATAGGTAATTTGCAAACAGCGAAGGCTTGTGAGATTTGTTCAATAGTAGGCCATCCAACCGATATGTGCCCAACTCTTCAAGAGGAGCCCACTGAGCAAGTGAATGTGGCGGGTGGTTTTCCTGGACAACCGCAAAGGAAGTATGATCCCTATTTGAACACGTATAACATGGGATGGAGGGATCATCCCAAACTCAGCTATGGGAATCCACAAGTTAATCAGCCTGTGACTCAAAATCACTCAAAATATAGGCAGCCATACCCCCCTAGAAAACAACCGGGCCAAACTTCAAATTCTGGTATGTCTTTAGAAGATATTGTTAAATATCTTGCCACTAATAATTTGAAATTTCAACAGGAGACAAGGGCCAGTATTCAAAGTTTGGACAATCAGATGGGTCAGATGGCAACTGCAATTAGTCAGCTATAGGCACAAAGTTCGGGGAAATTACCCTATCAAATGGTACTAAATCCAAGAGAAAAAGCAAGTGCAATCTTTTTGAGAAGTGGTAAAGAGGTTGAAATTCCGGTAAAGGCAACACCAGCATCGTAGCAAGAAAAGGAGAAAAACATCATTGCAGAAAGGAACGTTCCCAATGATGATGACATACCTAAGTGTAAGTTTCCACCTCTCTTTGATTATACACCAGTTCCTCCTTTTCCTCAGGATTTGGTAGATTCTAAAAAATATAAGTAAAATAAAGATTTAGATGAGACTTTCCATAGATGTGAGGTAAATATTCCATTTTTAGATGCTATTAAATAAGTGCCTCGTTATGCTAAATTCCTGAAAGAACTATGCACAATTAAGAGAAAACAGAAACTTAAAGGATGTGAGAAGGTGAGAATAGGGGAGCGTGTTTCTGCAATTATTCAAAGAAAATTCCCTACGAAGTACAAAGATCCAGGTATGTTTACTCTCTTGTACATTAGGTAACACCAGATTTTAGAAGGCCATGATAGATTTAGGAGCTTCGATTAATGTCATGCCATATTCTATATATGCTTCTTTGAAACTTGGACTTTTGAATAAAACTAGTGTTGTGATTCAATTGGCTGATAGATCTAATGCTTATCCCAAGGGTGTAGTTGAGGATGTTCTTGTGCAAGTTAATGATTTGATTTTTTCCCTACTGATTTCTATGTGTTTGATATGGAAAATGGTCACCAAACTGCTCCTATTTTGTTAGGAAGACCATTCTTAAAGTCATCCAAGAGTAAGATAGATGTTCATAGTGGCACACTTACCATGGAATTTGATGGTGAAATTGTTAAGTTTAACATTTATGATGCCATGAAATATCCTGGTGAGGATAATCCTGTTTATTCTATTGATATGATTTGCATAGGAAGTTTTTGAACTTGATGGAAAAGATGAATTGGAAGTTGCCATTAGTAAGCATCTTGAGAAAGAGAATGAGGAGTTAGCCTTCAGTTTTGATTTGCAGGAAACTGTTCCAGCGTTGAATGATATTCCATAGTTACAACAGTCAGGTAATGTTCTTTATATTGCGTTACCAGTTTCTAATGAGAGGCCTTTACCCTCTGTTTTGTAGGCTCCCGCTCCAGATTTGAAGCCTCTCCAAAGTCACCTCAAGTACGAGTTCCTTGGAGTTGGAGGAGCATTACCAGTGATCTTCTTCAATAAACTTAGTGCACCACAAGAAGAAAAGCATGTGCAGGATGAACTTCATTTGCAAGAAATGTTCCCTGATGAGAAATTGCTCGCCGCGAGTGTGACATTACCTTGGTATGTGAATATTGTAAATTAATTGGTTATTAATATGTTACCTCCTGGTTTGTCTAGGGTTCAAAGAGATAATGTCAAGAGTGATGCCAAATACTTGGTGTGGGATGACCCATAATCATGGAACCATTGAGTCAAGCCAATGACAATAAACAAAGGTGCTACTTGGGAGGCAACCCAAGGGGAGTTCGTTCGTTTTTCTCTTTATTTTTGCATTTATATTTTGGTTATTTGTACCTTATCGTTACTTTTTACCTTACATTGGGGACAATGTAAGTTCTAAGTGTGGGGAAGGGGATTTAGGTTGTGTTTCAATTCTTTTTTTTAAAAAAAATTCTTTGTTTTTTTGGTTTTTAATGATTTTTGGTTGTGTATGTCATGAGCAAGATTAAATTAGGCTCTTTAAAGATTCATAACATGATTGAATAATTAATCTTCCAACTGAGAATGAATTAGTCTAGTTATTTTCTTTGAGGATGGTAGTGACTAAATTTGGTAGACAAAAGTCGGTGAAATTTTGAGCCTTCAGACTGACACATCCATATCAGTCTCACTATTTTTTTTCATGAGAGATAGTCTTCCATGGATTTGTTTCTCTAGAATTTCCTTAATTCTCTTTGAGGTCACATTGACACATGCATGCATGTACATGATTAAGGCCCTCTTTGTTATTAGCTACTTAAGCCAAATATCCTACCTTGTAATAATTTCTTTTCCTTTTGTCGAACCCCTCTGAGCTTTATTGTTTTTTTTTTGTGAACCCATGTTACAAGCTTTAAACCTGAAAAAAACAACCTTTACCCAAGTCGTAGAGCTAGTGGAGCATTGTTCATCATTATGGTTGATGTGGGTGTGGAAGAAATATGTGTGGGGGTGTTTGGATTTGTGGAATGGCAATGACTGGTGAAATGGAACATGTTTTTATCCTCAATTCATGAGTTCCATTGTTAGTGTAAAAAAAAAGGTGAAGAGAAAAATAAAAGAAGAAAAGAAGTGATGGAGGGAATGGCTTTTAAAGTTACAAACAGTTTGTGTTCATAATTCCTCCTAAAATTCCAAGAAAGGGGTCTATTTATACGAGATAGTTGCTGAGTGGAGTGATTGGTTTTACATATCTTATATATTCGAGCTTTAGTTGATTCATTTTTGCTCCACTAGATTTTATGGCTTTGGAGCTACATTCCCAAATATTTACCACCTTGATCCTAAACCCCGTTATAACCCTTGAAAAGTCCTTATGATTTGTGTTATGCATGTGATCTGAGTGGTGGAGAATAAGAAGATATGCAAGCCTATGGTAAATCATTTTCATTGGAATGAATTTGAGAGTAACACATACCCTTCAAACACATCAGAGTCGAGTGTTTCTTTCTGTGAGGGTCTACTTATTTAGTTTACTCCATCTGTAAATGAAAATGGTTACTAAGTAATTGTAAGTTGTTTAAGAATGTTTGTTCATGATATGTTATGATTTTTGAAGAGCTTGGTTGTTTTTTTGTTGATGGTGTTACAACCTTGGTGTTTTTGGGGAATTTGAGTTTTGCCTGGGGACGAGCAAAAGCTAAGTGTGGGGGAATTTGATGAGAATGAAAAATGTCATATTTTTAATTCTTAGGCTTGTATAATAATTTGGTGCCTAAATATACTCATTATTCTTATATTTTGATTTATGATGCAAATGGAAGCGTTAAGTGCAAAACAAAGTTAATTGGGCGATTATGGACAATTTCGACATTGCTTTGTAATCTTGTCATAACTATCTCATATGAGCTCTGATGGAGATTATTCAATATGCTATGGAATTCCAATAAAACTTTCTACAACTTTTATGTTTAGAATTTTGAGCGATACTTGCTGCACCCAGGTCAAAACCTGGCTTGAAGTCGCTGCATATGCATTGTGACCCCGACCAGATGCACAAAAAAAAACCCTAAACCGGGAGAAAGAAGGGGAATAAAAAGGAGAAGAGGAGTTCAGCACCCCTTACCTCATTTTATCTTCTCCAGCTTTTCCTCTCTCTTTTCTCTAGTATTTTCCTTCAGATTTCTTCATGGCCCTGCGTGGCTAAACTTTCAGACTTGGTCAAAGGTAACTGAAGCCTTGGTATCAATACAACTATGAGATCTGATTTGTTTTCATCATTCAATTTATGTTTTGAGTATCCGATGTTCTTCTGTAATTTTCTTTCATGATTGTCTCATTTAATCACTAGGAAGCCTACTAGTTTATTACTCATTGCAATCTATTGCTAGGTTATATGTCAAATCCGTAATTGTTTGATCTCTCTAACCTATGAAGAAATCGATATTTGATGATTTATTGTGTCAGGAATTATTAGATCTTGAGAAGAACGGTGGACTAAATTAAATGCAGCCGCTTGTGCTTGTGTTGTTTAGCTTCATTGATCTCTCTAATTCTTAATGTTGCTGCTAGATTAAACCTTTAGCGCTTGTCTTTGGTAGTTTAGTAGTTAGGGTTAATTGGACCGCTTGTTTTCTAATTAACTACGAAAGGAGAGATAGGAAGATAGTTCTAGAGGTGAATATTCAAGTGTAAATTGATATATGCTTGCATCGATGATCAATTGTGAAATTCCGATGGTTGATTTTGATTTCGACCAAGGTTTATTCTTTTGATTGATTTTGATTCTTTTAATTTGAATTGTTTCTAAGTTGTTTTCTCTTATAAGTGTTTTCCTTACACTCAAACCCCCCTATCCTTGTTCACGGAGCATAAAAGAAGAATAATCACTCTTCGTGGGATCGATCCTTACCAACACTACTACATATATTTTTAAGAGTATAGGTTTTATTTTTTGTTGCTTGCGATAGCACTTCAACCACATGTAAGAACCTAGCTCTGATACCATGTGAAGTTGGGTCCAAGGTCTATCCCAAAATGACTAGCCATCTTAGGAAACCTCTTTCCCAACTAATAAACTCAACATATTTATTCCTTAACATGCTACTCCTAGACCTCTTCTTGTATTTTGCAATCCAATGGTGTTGAGGGACCTCTGTTGATCAAATGGGCAACAGTGCTAATAGCCTCAGACAAGAACATCTTTGGCAATCCCGCATGTAATCTCATGCTCTTAGCATGCTTGTTCAAAGTTTTGCTCAACCTCTCAACCACACCATTCTGTTGAGGTTTTCTAGGAATGGTATTCTTCATCTTGATTCCATTACCAACACAGTATCGCTTGAAATCATCATCTATGTATTCTCCCCCATTATCTTAGCGAACACTTCACCTTCAAATCTGTCTCATTCTCAACCATTGCCCTCCATCTCTTGAAGGTATCAAAAACATCATATTTTTTTCAGGAAATTAACCCAGACCTTTCTGCTTGTATCATCAATAAATGTCATATAGTAGTTAGGACCACCAAGGGAGATAAAAATTGAAGCCCCCCACACATCTGTGTGAACCAACTCCAACTTTGTTGTCTTTTGCTCCTTTCCATCCTTAGAAAATTTAACCCTTTTCTGCTTGCCAAAAATACAGCCTTCACACAAATTGTTGTTTACAGTTTTCAACCCTGCTATCTTCCCTTTGGACTGAAGCACTTTCATTCCCTTCTCACTGAACCTATAATGCCCCAAATCAGAATCAATAACAGCATCAACAACTACAACCGTGTCTCTACAACTAGAAGTGATGTAAAGAGTTCCAGTTTTAACTCCTTGTGCAACAACCATGGCTCCCTTATTGACTTTTCAGGTAGCACTATTAAAAGTCACATTATGACCTTCATCATCAAGCTGCCCTACTGAGATCAGATTACACATCAATTTTGGTACATCTCTCACCTTGTGAATTTTCCACACTGACCCATTTGACATCCTCAAATTGACATTACCAATACCAAAAATATCCAAAGGTTCTTCATCAGCAAAATACACCTTCCCATGATCTCCAACAACATAATTCTCCATGATCTCATGGTCCGCAATGGTGTGAAATTGAATCTAACACCCAAGAGTCAATAGGGTTATCAATTGACAAGAGTAAAACATCTTGTACTTCTTCAGTCACCGCATTTGTAGCATCATTTTTCTTTTCATCCTTCTTCAGTGTTATGCAGCTCTTCTTTATGTTACTAGACTTGCCACAATTCCAGCACTCCACATTCCTTTCGAATTTGAACTTGCTTCTTTCATTCCTTGACTTCCCTCTGTTAAATTTATGGAGAAGAGAAATACTTCATTGACTTATTGTAATCAGAGTACATGAACCTCTACTTATAATAGAGGAAGGTAGTAGAGTACAATTACAATTAAACTATTTTTTCCCAATTACACCCAAACTCTAACACTTAAAGATAAATCCTAGCATAACTAAATAACCCAATATAAATAGAAGACTAACATAACTAAAACACCTTTAAACTGAAACTCTTCTGTGAGACCTCCTTCCATAATAATTGTGGCTCTATAAGACTTCTTCTTATGTAAGACTCATAATACCACCTCACGTGATCATGGTGGGTCCATATCTTATGGGTTTAGGCCCATCTTCCAACACACTTGGATATGTTGGTCTTCCTTGGTCGTATGGGCTTGGACCCATCTTTCAACACTCCCCGTCAAGCTGGGGGTGAGAGAACATCATGAACTTCCAGCTTGCTGTAAATGATGAATAGGATCTTCTCGTATAAAATAGAAATCCTCCATATAAACACTCCCCCTCACGCTGGTGGTCTCTTCCATGAGGCCTAGTTGGAATAAGATAAGTGAGAGTAAAATCACTTCAAGCCGTATGACATCGCTTCATAGTCCAGTCATAACCCATGCTGGATGCAGGGCACACTCCTATCATTCTCAAGAAGTGGCACTCCTATCTATCGTAGGTAGTAGATCTGTATGTAGTGCTCAGAAGTGTAGTAGAACTCCTCCACCTCCGTGTCCCTCCACAAGACAATGACTCTCAAGTGGTAGGAGTAATAAATACCAATTAAGGGGGGGTAACATATATGTAGTAATAAGCTCCTCCATCACTGTCCCAACCCGAGCACTGACTCTCACAAGTAGAAATGGGTGGTAAATGCCTGTCATTCACAAGACGGTGATAAAAGACGTAATAAGTGGGTAATGCCTGTCATTCTCAAGATGGTGATAAAAGACCCACGGGTATATTTATATCTATATATATATAAGTCTCAATGGACTTAAAACACCCATATACATGGTGGATTTAAACTCCCAACCAAAGCAACACACAAAAGGTTGGACCAAAGATGTATTTGAGAGTCAAATAAAGGATGGTAGGAAAGAAGCTGCCAAATAACTAATGGGTAATCTGTAAAGATAAAGATAGGATGATGAGGCCACCACTTCTTCAATAATAATGTTTCATCCAAAGAGACACAAATGCAGCTGAAATGGCCCTGGGCCCATATAACACGAATCAAAATAATTAAAATCCTTGTACAAAGATCCATGAAATAATCCAATGCGAGTATCTGCACCAAATAACATGTTGGCCAAGGAATATGTTGTGAATACCTCAAAATAATAATCCAGCCTAAGAAATAGAATCGAGTCAAGCCGACTCAGGTATCATCAATAATTACCACAATTATTATTTCAATTTAGGATTCCTGGTCTTCAATTTTCTTTGCTGCAAAAATTTCTTCTTAGATGAAAAAGCTTCATCTTTGTGCTCCCCCTTTTCTTGAATATTTTGTCACATTAAAATTACCACAACTTATAAAATACCTCTTTCTTGTACTTCTTCTTCTACTTCTCTCCCTCAAGCTGGGAGGTAAGGGTATTGATCCTAGCTTGAACCAAATAACATAGATGTAGTAATAACAATAATAATAACATGATAATGGGAATCAAAGGAAGATAAGATTATGGGGAAACAATGTTTTTTAGTCAAATCTTCATCAGGATAACCAATGTTGACAATAGATAGCAATCGAGAAGTCCTTCTTTCATAATAATATCTCAGTCAAAGAGACACAATAGCAGCAGCGTAAATGGGCCAATGCGCAAATAACATGTACCAAATTTACAGTAGTATAGCAGTAGATAATTGGTAAATAATGAAAGTCTTTAAAAGTAATAAGGACACATAAAATAATTTAGCTTATATTCGAATTTTCCAATGCAACAGGATACCAACATGACCTTTGATTCTTCCAATGCGAATATATCCTTAAATATAGATTAGATTGATAATAAACAGGATTTTTCAATGCAACAGGATACCAACATGGTATCAAATCAGGTTCTATGAATTGACTCAGTCAACCCATAGAGGTAATGTGATTTTTTCTGATTTATTATCTCTACTAGTTTAGGTCCGTATTTATCTTTTTTTGGTCCCTATACCTGTTATTTGCTTTATGTTTTCACCTTTATACTAAACTTTTCATATTGCAAATTATATATTGACAAAAAGATATTCGCCTTATGACCAAGGAAGGCCTACATATCCAAGTGTGTTGGAAGATGGGCCCAAGCCCACACAACCAAGGAAGACCCATATATCCAAGTGAGTTGGTATATAGGCCCAAGCCTATAAGATATGAACCCACCATGATCACACAAGTTGGTGGGATCCACCATGATCACTGAGGTGGCATTATGAGTCTTACACAATAAGAAGTCTTACATAAGAAAAAGTCTTATAGAGCCACAATTATTATTGAAAGGAGGTCTCACAGAAGAGTTTCATTTTAAAGGTGTATTAGTCATGTTAGTCTTCTATTTATATTGGGTTATTTAATTATGTTAGGACTTATCTTTAAGTGTTAGAGTTTGGGTGTAATTGGGACTAAGGTAGTTAATTGTAATTGGACTCTACTACCTTCCTCTATTATAAATAGAGGTTCATGTACTCTGATTACAATAAGTCAATGAAGTATTTCTCTTTTCCATAAATTCAACATAGTATCAGAGCAGAGGTAATGTGATCTTTTCTGATTTATTATCTCTAGTAGTTTAGTTTGGTATTTATCTTTTTCTTTAGTCCGTATACCCATTATTTTCTTTATATTTTCACCACTATACTGAGTTTTTGATATTGTAAATTATATATTGACAGAAATATATTCGAGTATAATTTCCAAGGAAAAAGAATTTTTTTCCAATCGGAGTTATCTACAAAGAGAAATCAATATTTGAAGTAGGAAAGGTCAGATTGCAAAAGAGGTTTGTGCAGCAATAGAAAGCTTCAACTTCTTAGGTATTTTATGCTATAAAAACAAGACTTTATATAGAGAGTTATATATCAAAAGAAATATTTGTAAGTCTATTTTCTTACCTATTCAACCAATTCTTGATCTGAGTTTTTTATATGAAGATATTGATCTTGGAGGAGTCAATGATCATGATAGAAAAAAAGGAAAGAGTACTTAGTTCGGCAGAGACCGAAATCTATCAAATTATATATCTCAATAGAAGTATATTTTATGAAGAGAATTTATACTTAGATGAAATTTATTTAAGTCTATTTTCATAAGGAGAAACTCAATTACACCCAAACACTAACACTTAAAGATAATTCCTAGCATAATTAAATAACCCAATATAAATAAAAGACTAACATGACTAAAACACCTTTAAATTGAAACTTTACTATGAGACCTCCTTCCATAATAATTGAGGCTCTGTAAGACTTATTCTTTTAAGACTTCTTATTGTGTAAGAATCATAATGTCACCTCACATGATCATGGTGGGTCCCACCAGCTCGTATGATCTTGGTGGGTCCATATCTTATGGGCTTGGGCTCATCTTCCAACACACTTGGATATGTGGGTCTTCCTTGGTCGTGTGGGTTTGGGCCCATCTTCTAACACCCTCTACCATTGTCCTTGTTGGAATTCCTCTCGAAGTTCCTACCCCTTGTATCAACATTTAGGGAAAAATTAGATGTTGACAATTCTCTAGAGTCCTTTCTACAAACTTCCTCTACGAGAATGGTGTCCCGAACATCATTAAAGATCAACTTCCCATTTCCTATTGAGTTGCTAACCGCAACCCTCATAGGTTCCCAATAATTTGTCAAAGACGCCAAAAGAATTAAAGCATGAACCAAATCATCAAATTAAATCTGAAACGATGTCAATTGATTGGCATTTGTGCTAAATTCATTCAAATGCGTTGCCACCAATGTATTTTTTGTCATCTTTAAATTGAAGAGTTTTTTCATGAGATGTACCTTATTATTTATGGAAGGCTTCTCATACATATCTGATAGAATTTTCATCATCCCCATTGTGGTTTTCTCTGACGCCACGTTATGAGTGACATTCTTCAACAATGTTAGCCGAACTACTCCTGACACCTGTCTACCAAGGAGATTCCACTCACCATCTTTCATACCTCTGGTTATCTAGAAGTGGTGAGTGCAGTTTTTTACTGTATAGAGAGTCTTCGATCTGAATCCTCTAGAATGCAAAATCGATACCATCAAACTTGTTGATTCCAAGTGTCGATCCTTCTCTACCAGCCATTGTTCTTAATCACGAACTAAAGCTTTGATCCCACTTGTTAGGAATTTGACACCCTCTCCAAACTAATGAGAGATAATAATAAATGCAAAAGAAAGAAAAAAGAAAGCACGGAAATAAAATAAGATTTATACAGGTTCGCCTCAAGGTGAGACTACGTTCTGCCTTCCACTATTTTAGTAATCCACTATGAAGATGAAATAGTTTACAAGAGAAATTATACATACTTACAGGTGTATTTCTCTAACCTCTCTTGGGCTGCAACTCAAGATCTTTCTCGATTGTGAATGATCCTAACAGCGGCACCCCCAAATAGATTAGGGCAACCAGATTACAAGTGTGAAATAGGGCATCAATTAGGGCATTGATTAGGCTCCACAACTTAACACTACCCTTAAGGAGATAGGGCAATGATTAGGCTCCACAACTTAACACTACAAGGAAACCAATTGTAGTTTTTGAAAATGTCTTCAAGTGAAATTTACTTCCTATTGTCGATGCTAGAGAGACAAAAGGCTGAAAAAGATAGCCATTTAAAAGAGTGGTTATGGTATAATTAACAAGATCTTTTTACAACTTAAGAAATTGTGCATAGTTGCCACTTATCCTAAATCAACAAATGCCAAAGAAAATAAAGTAAAGAAGCATTTAAGCAATAACTATGAAACATAGAAGATAACAAGATAGAAGAGAAAAACTAAGAGAGTGATACTCAACGAAACACATCAGGAGATTGGTTCTTAGTCCCCACCATAGCCCTAGGTTCTTCTTAGGATGTTGTATGATAGCAACATATATAAGATCTTGATCTCTATTAAAACGAACATTAATCTTGGAGTCAAATCCAAGACTTTTTGCACAAATTCATGACAACCAAGTTCGAGGGAATGGATAATCTTTCTTTGAAAAAAAAATTAAGGACAAAATAAAAAGTAGGAAGTGCGAGATTCAACCTATCCCACTCTATGACGGGTTTCTTCAATGACTTTCTCAATCATGAAACTATTCCATGTGGCAACCTTGCATCGCCCAACCTACTCCATAGAAAGTTCTTTACTATCCATTTATGACAATCACAACAAGTTCACATCTTGTAGATAAGACAAACAGTTATCTTTCACAATATTCAATGAGTGAGAGCCTAAGAATATTTGTGCCTTAACTTTTTTTCTCGCCATTCCTCATAACAAGATGGTAAAATGTCTTCAGGTGAAATTGACTTCCTATTGCCAATGCCGAAGAGAGAAAAGGGGGAAAATGATAGCCATAATAAAGAGTGGTTATAGTACAATTAACAAAATCATTTTATAACGTAGGAAACTGAGGTTAATTGCCACTTATCTCAAATCAATATAAAAATTCAAAATACTATAACTTACAAACTATGAGATTTTATGTAGTTTTTTAATGGACAAATTTTATCAACCAACACCAAATAATATAGAGTTAAACAAACATTTAAGCAAAAGCTATGGAACATTGAAGATAACAGGATAGAAGAGAAACACTAAGAGAGTGCAACTCAAGGAAACACATCAAAAGAGTGTGTTCTTAGTCCCCTCCACAGCCCAAGGTTGTTCTTAGGAAGTTGTATGAAGGAAACATATACAAGATCTTGATCATTATTTAAACCAACCTTAATCATCAATCCAAATTCAAGAATTTTACACAAATTCATGATAACCTTCAAAGGACTGGACAATCTTTCTTTGAAGAACAAATTAAGAATACAAAAATTTAAAGAAGTGCGAGAATGAACCTGACCCACTCTGTGACGAGCTTCTTCAATGCCTATCTTAATCTTGAAACTACTCCACATCGTCTAATCCACTCTATAGAAAGTTCTTAACTACCCATCGATGACAATCACAACAGGTTAATGTCTTTTAGATAAGACAGATAGTTATCTTTCACAACATTGAATGAGTGACAACCTATGAATAATCACACTTACTCATAGAAAGATGGTAGAAAAGTGTCTGGCGTATCTACAAGACATGAAACAATTGGATTTTATGAAATTATCTTTAGGTGAAATTGACTTCCTATTGCAGATGCTAGATAGACAAAAGGCTGACAATGATTGCCATAATAAAGAGTGTTATAGTATAATTGACAAGATATTTTTATAACTTAGGAAACTGAGCTTAATTTCCACTTATCCCAAATAAACATAAAAATTCAGAATATTATAACTTTCCAACCAAGAGATTTTAATATTTTTTGAATGGTAGAATTTTATCAACCAATGCCAAAGAAAACAGAGTAAACAAGCCTTAAGCAAAAACCCATGGAACAAAAAAGATAACAAGATAGAAGAGAAAAACTAAGTGAGTGATACTCAAAGAAACACATTAGGAGGTTGGTTCTTAGTCCCTAGGTTGTTCTTAGGATGTTTAATGAAAGCAACATATATAAGATCTTGATTTCTATTAAAATGAACCTTAATCATGGAGTCAAATCCAAGACTTCTTGCACAAATTCATAACAACCAAGTTTGAGGGATTGGACAATCTTTCTCTGAAAAATAAATTAAGAACAAAATGAAAAGTAGGAAGTGCGAGAATCAACCTACCCCACTCTGTGACGGGTTTCCTCAATGCCTTCCTCAATCCTGAAACTATTCCACATTGCAACTTTGCATCGCCCGATTCACTCCATAGAAATTTCTTTACTACTCATCGACGATAATCACAACATGATCACATCTTGTAGATAAGACAAATTTTTATCTTTCACAACATTGAATGAGTAAGAGCATAAGAATATTTTTGCCTTAACCATTCCTCGTAACTAGATGGTAGAAAACTGTCTAGCGTATCTCCAAGACCTGAACCAATCGTCTTTAGGTGAAATTGACTTCCTATTGCCGATGCCGAAGAGACAAAAGGCCGAAAACGATAGCCAAAATAAAGATTGGTTATAATATAATTAACAAAAAAAATTTATAACTTAGGAAACTGAGCTTATTAGCTACTTATTGCAAATCATTATAAAAATTAAAAATACTATAACTTACAGACTAAGAGATTTTATTTATTTTTCGAATAGAGAAATTTTATCATCCAATTGCAAAGAAAATAGAGTAAACAAGTTTTTTAAGCAAAAACTAAGGAACATAGAAGATAACAGGATAGAAGAGAAACACTAAGAGAGTGAAACTCAAGGAAACACATCAAAATGGTGTGTTCTTAGTCCCCTCCACAGCCCAAGATTGTTCTTAGGAAGTTGTATGAAGGTAACATATACAAGATCTTGATCGTTATTTAATTCAACCTTAATCATCAATCCAAATTCAAGAATTTAACACAAATTCATGATAACCAAATTCGAAGGACTGGATAATCTTTCTTTGAAAAAAAAATTAAGAACAAAAAGAAAACAAAGAAGTGCGAGAAAGAACCTGCCCCACTCTGTGACAGGCTTCTTCAATGGCTTCCTTAATCCTGAAACTACTCCACGTGGCTACCTTGCATCGCCCAACCTACTCCATAGAAAGTTCTTTACTACCCATCGACGAATATCACAACAGGTTCACGTCTTGAAGATAAGACATATCTTTCACAACATTGAATGAGTGAGAGCTTAAGAATATTTGTGCCTTAACTTTTTTTCTCCCTATTTCTCATAGCAAGATGGTAGAAAATTGTCTAGCGAATCTACGAGACCTGAACCAATCAGATTTTTTGAAAATATCTTCAAGTGAAATTGACTTCCTATTGCTCATGCAAGAGAGACAAAAGATTTTATTTATTTATTTGAATGGTAGAATTTTATCAACTAATGCAAAAGAAAATAAATTAAACAAGCCAGTAAGCAAAAACTATGAAACAAAGATGATAACAAGATAGAAGAGAAAAAGTAAGAGACTGATGATCAAGAAAACAAATCAGGATGTTGGTTCTTAGTCCCCACCATAGCCCTAGGTTGTTTTTAGGATGTTGCATGAATGCATCATATATAAGATCTTGATCTCTATCAAAACGAACCTTAATCTTGGGCCAAATCTAAAACCTCTTAAAAATTCATGACAACCAAGTTCGAGGGTCTAGATAATCTTACTTTGAAAAAAAAATTAAGGACAAAAAGAAAAAAAGGAAGTGCTAGAATGAACCTACCTCACACTGTGACGGGTTTCTACAATGGCTTCCTCAATGTTAAAACTATTCCATGTGGCTACCTTGCATCGCTTGACCCACTCCATAGAAATTTCTTTACTACCCATCGACGACAATCACAACGGTTCACGTTTCATAAATAAGACAGACAATCATCTTTCACAACAGTGAATGAGTAAGAGCTTAAGAATATTTGTATCTTCACTTTTTTCTCCTTGTTCCTCATAGCAAGATGGTTGAAAACTATCAGTCGTATCTAAGGGACCTGAACCAATTGGATTTTTGAAAATGTCTGCAGGTGATATTGACTTTCTATTGCCTAAGCTAGAGAGACAAAAGGATCAAAATGATTTCAAAAAAAAGTATTGGTTATAGTATAATTAACAAGATTTTTTATAACTTAGGAAACTAAGCTTAATTACCACTTATCCCAAATAAACATAAAAATTTAAAATACTATGACTTACCAAACAAGAGATTTTATTTATTTTTTGAATGGTAGAATTTTATCAACCAATGCCAAAGAAAACAGAGTGAAGAAGTATGTAAGCAAAAACTATGAAACAGAGAAGATAACAAGATAGAAGAGAAAAACTATGAGAGTGATACTCCAAGGAAACAAATCAAGAGGTTGGTTCTTAGTACCCACCATAGGCCTATGTGATTTTTAGGATGTTTTATGAATGCATGATATATAATATGATCTCTATTAAAATGAACCTTAATCTTGGAGCCAAATCCAAGAGTTCTTACACAAATTCATGACAACCAAGTTCAAGGGACTGGATAAATTTTTTTTTTTGAAAAATGAATTAAGAACAAAAAAGAAGAAGAAAGAAGTGTGAGAATGAACCTGCCCCACACTGTGACTGGCTTCTTCAAAGCCTTCCTAAATCTTGAAACTACTCCACGTGGCTACCTGACACGCCAAACCCACTACATAGAAAGTTCTTTACTACCCATTGACGACCATCACAACATGTTCACATCTCATAGATAAGATAGACGGTAATCTTTCAAAACAGTGAATGAGTGAGAGCTTAAGAATATTTGTACCTTAACTTTTTCCTCCTTGTTCCTCATAGCAAGATGGGAGAAAGTTCCTATCATATTTATGGGATTTTTTGAAAATATCTTCAAGAGAAATTGAATTCCAACTGCTGATGCTAGAGAGACAAAAGTTTGAAAAGGATAGCCACAACAAAGAGTGGTTATATTATCATTAACAAGATCTTTTTATAACTTAGGAAATTGAGCTTAATTGCCACTTATCCCAAATAAACATAAAAATTCAAAATACTATAACTTACTGATGAGAATGAAAAATGTCATATTTTTATCCCTTAATGCTTAGGCTTTTATAATTATTTGGTGCATAAATATACTCATTATTCTTATATTTTGATTTAGGATGTGAATGGAAGCGTTAAGGGCAAAACAAAGTTAATTGGGGGATTCTGGACAGTTTCGACATTGCTTCATAATATGGAAATAAATATCTCATCTGAGCTTTGATGGTGATGATTCAAGATGCTATGGAATTCCAAGAAAACTTTCTACAACTATAATGTTCAAAATTTTGAGAGATACTGGATGCATCTAGGTTGAAACCTAGCTTGAAGTCGCAGCATGTGCACTGTGACCTAGACCGGATGTACAAAAAGAAAAACTCTAAACCAGGAGAAAGAAGGGGAATAAAAAGGAGAAAAGGAGTTCGGCGCTCCTGACCTCATTTTCTCTTCTCTAGCTTTTCCTCTGTCTTTTCTCTAATTTTTTTCCTCCAGATTTCTTCATGGTCTTGCATGGTTAAACTTTCAAACTTGGTCAAAGGAAACTGAAGCCTCGGTATCAATACAACTGTGATATCTGATTTGTTTTCATCGTTCAATTTATGTTTTGAGTATCCGATGTTCTTCTATAATTTTCTTTCATGATTGTTTCATTTAATCACTAGGAGGCCTACTGGTTTATTACTCGTTGCAATCTACTACTAGGTTAGATGTCAAATCCGTAATTGTTTGATCTCTCTAACATGTGAAGCAATCGAGATTTAATGATTTTCTGTGTCAACAATTATTAGATGTTGAGAAGAACGCTAGACTAAATTAAATGCAGCCGCTTGTGCTTGGGTTGTTTAGCTTTATCAATCTCCCTAAATCTTAAGGTTGCTGCTAGATTAAACCTTTAGCGCTTGTCTTGGGTTGTTTAGTAGTTAAGGTTAATTGGATCGCTTGTTTTCTAATTAACTACGAAAGGAGAGATAGGAAGATAGTTCCAACGGTGAATATTCAAGTGTGAATTGATATATGCTTGCATCGATGATCAATTGTGAAATTCCAATGGTGGATGTTGACTTAGACCAAGGTTTGTTCTTTTGATTGATTTAGATTCTTTTAATTTGAATTGTTTCTAAGTTGTTTTTCTTAAAAGTATTTTTTGTTATACTCAAAACCCCCCCCATCCTTGTTCACTGAGCAGAAAATTAAACTAATCACTCTTCATGGGATCGATCCTTACTCGCACTACTACATATATTTTTAGGAGCATAGGTTTTATTTTTGGTTTCTTGTGATAGCACACCAAATTTTGGCGCTGTTGCCGGGGAGTAATTCAAATTGATTTTTATGCTTCTTGTGATCCTAATTTCGTTCTTGAATTTATATATATTTGTATTTTAGAGTAGAATTTTTATTTGTTTTTTGTTATTCTAGATCTTTTGTGACTTGTTTTTCATGTTTTATTAGAGTTCCCTTGATTGTTTATGATTGTAACTCGATCTTCTAATCAAGGTGATTTGCAGTGCAATCCAAAAATAGAGAGAAATTTGCACAGGTTAAGGTGAGAAACTCAGAGGAATTCTGAAGAGAACGATCTTGCTCTTGATTCCCCATTTGATAGTGAACCTGATTTAGAGGAGGAGGATGTCACGGCTGCCCTGATTTGAATCAACAATCCTTATGCATAACGTTCCCCACTTTAGATGCTACTACTTCATTTGAATTAAAATCTAGACCTATACATCTCTTGCCCACTTTTCATGGTCTTGCAGGTGAAGATCCTCGCAAGAATCTAAAGGAGTTTCATGTGGTATGCATGAGTATGAAACCCACGGGGGTGATTGAAGAGCAAATTAAATTACTTTTCCATTTTCTTTGAAGGATTTGGCTAAGGATTGGCTCTATTATTTACCCTTCAGGAGTACTACCACATGGGGCGAGATGAAGAGATTGTTTTTGGAGAAATATTTCCTAGCTTCAAGGGCGGCCAACATTCAGAAAGAAATTTGTGGCGTAAGGCAGCATAACGGAGAGTCCCTACATGAATATTGGGAACGTTTCAAGAAATTATGTGCAAGAGATTAGCGAGTAGCTTCTTATCCAGTATTTCTATGAGGGCCTTCTACCCATTGATAGGAGCATGATTGATGCTGGTAGTGGAGGAGCTTTGGTGGATAAAACTCCCGAGGCCGCGAGAAACTTGATTACAAATACTACAGCCAATTCTCAACAATTTGGCACTAGGCTTGACCCTCCATCTAAGAATGTTAATGATGTAAATATTTCCTCCCTTGAACAAAAAAATGCAACTCTAACTTCTCTTGTCCGTCAAATGGCTGTAGGTACTACGCAACCAGCGAAGGCTTGTGGGATTTTTTCAGTAGTAGGGCATCCAACCGATATGTGCCCAACTCTTCAAGCGAGGCCACTGAGCAAGTGAATGCGGCGGGTGGTTTTCCTGGACAACCATAAAAGGAAGTATGGTCCCTATTTGAACATGAATAACATGGGATGGAGGGATCATCCAAACCTTAGCTATGGGAATTGACAAGTTAATCAGTCCACGACTCAAAATCACCCCATGTTACCAACAATATAGGCAAACATATCCCCATGGACAACAACTTGGCCAAAATTCCAATTTTGGTATGTCTTTAGAAGATATTGTTAAATCTCTTGCCACAAATAATTTGAAATTTCAACAGGAGACAAGGGCCAGTATTCAAAGTTTGGGCAATCAGATGGATTAGATGGCAACCACAAGTAGTCGGCTAGAGGCACAAAGTTTGGAGAAATTACCCTCTCGAACAAGAATGAATCTAGGAGAAAATGCAAATGCAATCTTTTTGAGAAGTGGTAAAGAGGTTGAGATTTCGGTAAAGGCAACCCCTGCATCGTCAGAGTAAGAAAAGGAGAAAAAAGTCATTGCAGACGGGAATGTTCCCAATGATCATAACGTACCTAAGCGTAAGTTTCCATCTCTTTCTAATTATAAACCAGTTCCTCCTTTCCCTAGGCTTTGGAAAATTCTAGAAAATATGAGAAAAATAAATATTTATATGAGACTTTCCGTAGATGTGAAGTAAATATTCCATTTTTAGATGCTATTAAACAAGTGCCTTGTTATGCTAAACTCTTGAAAGAACTGTGCACAATTAAGAGAAAATAGAAACTTAAAGAATGTGAGAAGGTGAGAGTAGGGGAGAATGTTTCTACAGTTATTCAAAGAAAATTCCCTGCGAAGTGCAAAGATCCAGGTATGTTTACTATCTCTTGTACATTAGGTAACACCTGATTTGAGAAGGCCATGATAGATTTAGGAGCTTCGATTAATGTCATGTCATATTCTATATATGCTTCTTGAAACTTGGACCTTTGAATAAAACTAGTGTTGTAATTCAATTGGCTGGTAGATCTAATCCTTAACCGAAGGGTGTAGTTGAGGATGTTATTGTGAAAATTAATGATTCCCTGCTGATTTCTATGTGCGTGACATGGAAAATGGTGACCAAATTGCTCCTATTTTGTTAAGAAGACCATTCTTAAAGGCATCCAAGACTAAGATAGATGTTCATATTGGCACACTTACCAGGAATTTGAAGGTGAAATTGTTAAGTTTAACATTTATGATGCCATGAAATATCCTAGTCATGATAATCCTATTTATTCTATTGATTTGATTGATTCTTTCGCACAGGAAGTTTTTGAACTTAATGGAAAATATGAATTGGAAGTTGCCATTAGTAAGCATATTGAGAAAGAGAATGAGGAGTTAGCCTTGAGTTCTGATTTTCAACTGTTGCAGCGTTGAATGATATTCCATAGTTACAGCAGTCAGGTAATGTTCTTTATATTGCGTTACCAGTTTCTAATGAGAGGCCTTTACCCTCTGTTTTGCAGGCTTCCACTCCAGATTTGAAGCCTCTCCACAGTCACCTCAAGTACGTGTTCCTTGGAGATGGAGGAACGTTACCAGTGTTCATCTTCAATAAACTTAGTGCACTGCAAGAAGAAAAGCATGTGCAGGATGAACTTCATTTGCAGGAAACGTTCCCTGGTGAGCAATTGCTCACTGCAAGTGTGACATTACCTTGGTATGTGAATATTGTAAATTATTTGGTTATTAATATGTTACCTCCTTGTTTGTCTAGGGCTCAAAGAGATAAGGTTGAGAGTGATGCCAAATACTATGTGTGGGATGACCCATAATTATGGAGGCTTTGAGTTGAGCCAATGACAATAAACAAAGCTGCTGCTTGGGAGGCAACCCAAGGGGAGTTCGTTCCCATTTCTCTTTGTTTTTGCATTTATATTTTTGTTATTTGTGCCTTCTCTTTACATTTTACCTTACATTGGGGACAATGTAAGTTCTAAGTGTGGGGGAGGGGATTTAGGTTGTGTTTCAATTCTGTTTAAAAAAAAAAAAAAATTTCTTCATTTTTTTTGTGGTTTTTAATGATTTTTGGTTGTGTATGTCATGAGCAAGATTAAATTAGGCTCTTGAAAGATTCATAACATGATTGAATAAGTAATCTTCCAACTGAGAATGAATTAGTCTAGTTATTTTCTTTGAGGATGGTAGTGACTAAATTTGGTAGACAAAAACCAGTGAGATTTTGAGCCTTTAGACTGACACATCCAATATCAGTCTCACTATTTTCTTTCTTGAGAGATATTCTTCCTTGGATTTGTTTCTCTAGAACTTGCCTTGATTCTCTTTGACCACATTGACACAGGCATGCATGAACATGATTAAGGCCCTCTTTGTTATAAGCTACATAAGGCAAATAGCCTACCTTGTCATTAAAAAAAAATTCCTTTGGTTGAACCCCTTTTAGATTTATTGGGTTTTTTTTTTTTGTGAACCCTTGTTACACGCTTTGAACCTAAAAAAAAGAAAAGACCTTTACCCAAGCCGTAGCACTAGTGGAGCATTGTTCATCATTATGGTTCATGTGGGTGTGCAAGAAATAAGTGTGGGGCTGTCTGGACTTGTGGTATGGCAATGACTAGTGAAATGGAACATGTTTTCATCCTCAATTAATGAGTTGCATTGTTAGTGTAAAAAACAAGGTGAAGAGAAAGAGAAAAGAAGAAAGGAAGTGATGGAGAGAATGGCTTTTAAAGTTACAAACAATCCATGTTCATAATTCCTCCAAAAATTCCAAGAAAGAGGTCTATTTATACGAGATAGATACAAATTGAAGAAGTTGCTGAGTGGAGTGATTGGTTTTACATGTCTAATATATTCGAGCTTGAGTTGATTCATTTTTGCTCCACTAGTTTTGATGGCTTTTGATTTACATTCCCAAATATTTCCCACCTTGATCCTAAACCCCATTACAACCCTTGAAAAGTCCTTATGATTTGTGTTAAGCATGTGATATGTGAGAAGATATGCAAGCCTATGGTAGATCATTTTCATTGGAATGAATTTGAGAGAAACACATACCCTTCAAACACATGAGAGTCGAGTGTTTATTTCTGTGAGGGTCTACTTATTTAGTGTACTCCATCTTTGAATGAAAATGCTTACTAAGTAATTTTAAGTTGTTTAAGAATTTTTGTTCATGATATGTTATGATTTTTGAAGAGCTTGGTTGTTTTTTGTTGATGGCGTTACAACCTTGGTGTTTTTGGGAAAGTGAATTTGAGTTTTGCCCAAGGATGAGCAAAAGCTAAGTGTGGGGGAATTTGATGACAATGAAAAATGTCATATTTTTGTCCCTTAATGTTTAGGATTTTATAATTATTTGGTGCATAAATATACTCATTATTATTATATTTTGATTTAGGATGTGAATGGAAGCGTTAAGGGCAAAACGAAGTTAATTGGGTGATTTTGGAGAGTTTCGACAATGCTTCATAATCTGACCATAACTCTCTCATCCGAGCTCTGATAGAGATGATTCAAGATTCTATGTAATCCAATGAAAACTTTCTACAAGTTATTAGTTCAGAATTTTTAGTGATACTGGCTCCATCTATGTCAAAACCTAGCTTGAAGTCGCAGCACGTGCACCGTGACCCAGACCGGATGCACGGAAAGAAAAATCCTAAACCGGGAGAAAGAAGGGGAATAAAAAGTAGAAAAGGAGTTCAGAGCCCCTGACCTCATTTTCTCTTCTCCAGCTTTTCCTCTGTCTTTTCTCTAGTTTTTTTCCTTCAAATATCTTCATGGCCCTGCGTGGCTAAACTTTCAGAATTTGTCAAAGGAAACTGAAGCCTTGGTATCAATACAACTGTGAGATCTGATTTTTTTTTCATCATTCGATTTATGTTTTGAGTATCCAATGTTCTTCTATAACTTTTTTTATGATTGTCACATTTAATCACTAGGAGGCCTGCTAGTTTATTACTCATTGCAATCTACTGCTAGGATAGATGTCAAATTCGTAATTGTTTGATTTCTCTAACCTATGAAGCAATCGAGATTTAATAATTTTCTGCGTCTGGAATTATTAGATCTTGATAAGAACGCTGGACTAAATTAAATGCAGCCGCTTGTGCTTGTGTTTTTTAGCTTCATCGATCTCTCTAAATCTTAAGGCTGCTGCTAGATTAAACCTTTAGAGCTTGTCTTGGGTTGTTTAGTAGTTAGGGTTAATTGGATCGTTTATTTTCTAATAAACTACGAAAGGAGAGATAGGAAGATAGTTCCAATGGTGAATATTCAAGTGCGAATTGATATATGCTTGCATCGATGATCAGTTGTGAAATTCCGATGGTGAATGTTGACTTAGACCAAGGTTTGTTCTTTTGATTGATTTAGATTCTTTTAATTTGAATTGTTTCTATGTTGTTTTTCTTAAAAGTCTTTTCGTTATACTCAAAACCACCCCATCCTTGTTCACAGAGCAAAAAATTAGACTAATCACTCTTCGTGGGATCAATCCTTACTCGCACTACTACATATATTTTTAGGAGTATAGGTTTTTTTTTTTGTTGCTTGCGACAGCACACCACATACCAACCAAGAGTTTTAATTATTTTTGAATAGTAGAATTTTATTAACCACTGCCAAAGAAAAAAAAGTAAACAAACCTTTAAGCAAAAATTATGAAACAAAAAAGATAACAAGATAGAAGAGAAAAACTAAGAGAGTGACACTCAAGGAAACAAATTAGGAGGGTGATTCTTAGTCCCCACCATAGCCCTAGGTTGTTTTTAGGATGTTCTACGAATGCATCATACATATAGGATCTTGATATCTATTAAAACGAACCTTAATCTTGGAGCCAAATCCAAGACTTCTTGCACAAATTCATGACAGCCAAATTCGAGGGTCTAGATAATCTTTCTTTGAAAAATGAATTAAGGACAAAAAGAAAAGAAGGAAGTGCGAGAATGAATGTGCTCCACTCTGTGACGGGCTTCTACTATGTCTTCCACAATCCTGAAACTATTCCACATGGCTACCTTATAACCCATCGGCGACAATCACAACAGGTTCACGTCTTGTAGATAAGACAGATAGTTATCTTTCACAACATTGAATGAGTGAGAGCCTAAGAATATTTGGACCTAAACTTTTTTCTCCCCATTCTTCATAACAAGATTGTAGAAATTTGTCCGGCTTATCACCAAGACTTGAGCCAATCAGATTTTTTTTAAATGTCTTCAGGCGAAATTGGCTTCCTATTGCCTATGCTAAAGTGACAAAAGGCTGACAATGATAGCTATAATAAAGAATCGTTATAGTATAATTAACAAGATTTTTTTATAACTTAGGAAACTAAGCTTAATTGCCACTTATCCAAAAAAAAAATCAAAATATTATAACCTACCAACCAAGAGATTTTATTTATTTTTTGAATTGTAGAATTTTATCAACCAATGCCAAAGAAAACATAGTAAAGAAGTATGTAAGCAAAAACTATGAAACAAATAAGATAACAAGATAGAAGAGAAACACTAAGAGAGTGATACTCAAGGAAACACATCAGGAGGTTGGTTCTTAGTCCCTACAATTGCCCTAGGTTGTTCTTAGAATTTTTTATGAAGCCAACATCTATAAGATCTTGATCTCTATTAAAATGAACCTTAATCTTGGAGCCAAATCCAAGACTTCTTGCACAAATTCATGACATCCAAGTTCGAGGCTCTAGATAATCTTCCTTGAAAAAAGTAATTAGGACAAAAAGAAAAGAAATAAGTGCGATGAACCCACCACACACTATGACGGGTTTCTACAGTGCCTTCCTCAATCCTGAAACTATTTCACATGGCTAACTTGCATTGTCCGACCCACTCCATAGAAAGTTCTTTACTACCCATCGACGATAATCACAACACATTCACGTCTCATAGATAAGACAAACAGTTATCTTTCACAGCAGTAAATGAGTGAGAGCTTAAAAATATTTGTGTATTAACTTTTTTCTCCATGTTCCTCATTGCAAGATGGTAGAAAACTATCTATTCTATCTAAGGGACCTGAACCAATTGGATTTTTTTTTTTTAAATGTCTGCAGGTGAAATAACTTCCTCTTACCGATGCTAGAGAGACAAAAGGTTGAAAAATGATAGCCATAACAAAGAGTGATTATAGATAATGAACAAGATCTTTTATAACTTGAGAAATTGAGCTTAATTGCCACTTATCCCAAATAAACATAAAAATTCAAAATATTATAACTTACCAACCTAGAGAGTTTATTTATTTTTTGAATGGTATAATTTTATCAACCAATGCCAAAGAAAACAGTGTACAGAATCCTTTAAGCAAAAATTATGAAACAGAGAAGATAACAAGATAGAAGAGAAAAACTAAGAGAGTGATACTCAAAGATACACATCAAGAGGTTGGTTCTTTGTCCCAATCATAGCCCTAGCTTGTTCTTATAATTTTGTATGAAGCCAACATCTATAAGATCTTGATCTCTGTTGGAAGATGGGTTCAAGCCCACGAGCTCAAGACAAGAAGCCCACACATCAAAGGGTGGCATACGTGTAAAATATGGTACTTTCCATAAAGATGGCATAGAAGTGTAAATATGTGTTCCTTTTATGTCTTTTGTTTTATCAAGTTGTAGCCCTAAGGGCATTGTAAAACTATAAATAAAGGCATTGGATAAGAGGTAGAGCATTGAAGCACTCTCCTCTCTTTCCACAAATTCGTCCAGCCCTCATTTTTCTTTTTGACGCAACCCTCTTCTCCCTTAATACAATCTCTCTCCTTCCACGTTCTTCTTCTTCTCTTCTCCTCTCTCTTCTTCTTCTTCTTCTTTCTTGTTGATCTAAAGTTCCTTTCATGAGATCCTAAATTCTACATGGTATCAGAGCAAGGAGTTTAGGATCTCTCTTCATGGAGTTATTATGAAATCTGTTCAAGAAGTTGTAAAAGGATTTCAGTCATGAAGAGATAAGTTCATGCTCTTCTTATTTACGTTTTTTTTTGTTTCCTTTTCTTATTTACATACTCATTTTTACTGTTTTTCTTTACATTCTTAATTTTTAGTCACATCAAGTCAAGATAAATCTTTATATGTTGTAAAGATTTATTTCTATGACTAAATTGATGTTATAATCTTGACTCCTTGTAAATCAATTACAAGAGTGATCAAGATCATTTGTTGTTGGCATCTTATTAAGATTGATGGGTGAAATTCAATTACCTTTATGTAATTTGGATCCATCTCATTTGAGGTAGAATTCCAGCACATGTTGTTGTGTCTTCTTCTACTTAAGGTTGCTCATGGGTTTGTGTTATGTTGTTGGATGCCCATTATATGTTTGATGAAATTCCAGAAGTCATTTACCCTTTGTAGTTCTGTTTTTTTTTAACTTCAATAATTGAATTTTTGTTTACGTTGAAGTCTCCCATGAGCTGAAGATAAATCTCTTGCAAGTGTCTATGTTTGTCATTAAATCTTCTCTAAATTTTTGTTTATTGCTCATTTGAGTTTGAGTTTGGATTAAGGCCTAATCGGTTGTATATACTTTCTTCTCTTTGTTCTTATGAATACAAGAGAAGTTGAGTGATGGCTGGATGTTATTATCACTTTCTAAAGGCACAAATTTGTTGATAATTTGTTTCTTGCCCTCGTGAAAGAAATTGGTTCTTGTTCTCTTTTGTTGGTGACATATTATGTCTACGGTTTCTTCAAAGTACATTGAGTAATTGTTCTTTGAAGAAGGCCTTTTCCCTTGACCTCCATATTTTACTTGCCTCATCATGGAGATTGGATACAATAGTAATAAGAGTGATATACTCCGTATTACTACAATTCCACTTAGAGGTCTCTCCAATTACATAAGCTGGTCACAATCGGCTCGGAGGGTTCTTATTACTCGTGACCTTTTGAGCCACGTTGTTAACTTTCCTCCTCCGATTGATGAAGAAGATGCATCCTACCATAAGTGGGTTAAGGATGATAACATGGTGATAAGTTGGCTCATTAATAACATGGAAGAGCAGGTGCCCAACAATGTGGTCCACTTGGAAACCGCCAAGAACATATGGGACACTTGTGCCAAGCTTTACTCAAGCACTGCTTCATTACAAAAAATATATGATGTCTAACAAAACATGCTGCATATGAAACATGAAGATAATATTCATGAATTTTTGGCACAGTTTTGAGTTCTTCAAGAATGGAAACTAGCTCAGCCATTTTCCATTGATATTGCCATTCAAGAACGACAAAGAGAAGCTTTGGCAGCAACCATTTGCTTATCGAATATTAAACCATACCTTGAGGTGGCCAAAACTCAACTTCTAAGTTCTTCTGCTCTTCCATCCTTCGATGATATTAGTGCTACATTACTTCAGATACCGGATCCATCCCCTCCTTCTCCTATTGATGCTCCATCGGCGATGTTCTCTGGCAATCGGGGAACATCTTCCTCATCCCGAGGATGGGGCAGAAATAAGAGAGGCGGTCGAACTATGAGAGGGGCTGAAAATAGAGGTGGTAGAATGGGTCAGAATTTTTTCCGTACTGAGCCTCAATTTTGCACTTATTGTGGCCATCAGAACCACCTTTTGGCATCATGCTGGAAACTTCATGGCAAGCTTGATTGGGCCACAACTAACCCAGTCTCGGTTAACATTGAGAAAAATGAAGATAAGGCTGAATCATCATCCGAAAATGTGACTCTTACGGCTGAGGCTATGCTGCATTTCAGAAAATGAAGTCCTTCATGGAATCATCTATTCCCTCATCATCTACTGCTGCCACTACTATTGCCTCAGGTATGCTTTCTTCCTCTTCTTCCTCTTCCTCTAGGATCATCGACTCCTGGGCCTCCGAACATCTATCAGGTAACAAACACTTGTTGCAGTCCTTATCTCCTTGTTATCCTCATAAATTCATTACTATTATTGATGGTACCCAAACCAAGGTCCTTGGCAAAGGTTCTTCCTCTCTTACTTCATCTACTCCCCTTCAAGATGTTTTATTTGTTCCTCAATTTCCTTTAAATTTTCTCTCAGTTAGTCAATTGACCAAACAATTAAATTGCTCTATCACCTTTTCACCGTCTTTTTGTGTCTTTCAGGATCTCACTACGAAGTGGATGATTGGTAGCGGCCATGAAAAAGGGGGTTTGTACTACTTCACTCTTCCACCATTAGCTGCATTATCGTCCACCACATCTGAGGCCCAACTTTGGCAAAACCGACTTGGTCATCCGTCTACCCCTTCACTTCGTTCTTTGGTTCCATCTTTAAAAGGATTTTCTAATTTCAGTTGTGAGGTTTGTCAATTAAGTAAACATTTCAGGAGTACATATTCTCCTCGTCTCACAACTATAAGTACTGCTCCATTTGAGCTAATACATTCTGATGTATGGGGCCCTTTATGTGTCTCAAATATTTCCTAAGTTAAATATTTTGTCATTTTTGTTGATGATTTTACTCGAGTGACTTGGTTATTTAAAGAGTGTTCCGAAATTCTTCCTTTGTTTAAAAATTTTCATGCTATGGTCTTGACACAATTTGGGAAGAAATTCAAACCCTTAGATCTGATAATGTTAAGGAATACATGTCTCATGACTTCAAATCATTTTGTGAGAGTAATGGGCTTATTCATCAAACATTATGTGCCTATACTCCTCAACAAAATGGTGTTGTTGAAAGAAAGAATCATCATCTTCTTGAAGTTGCTCGGGGCCTCGTCTACTCCATGAAGGTACCCTATTTCTATTGGCCTCATGCTATACTTACAGCATGCTTTTTAATTAATAGGTTACCTTGATCAGTCCTTCATCATAAAAATCCTTACTCTATGTTATTTAATGGTGAAGATCCTTTTTCTCTTCCTTTGAAAGTGTTTGGATGTACATGTTTTGTTCATCATACATTCCCACATAAAAATAAACTTGATCCTCGGTCTATGAGGTGCATTTATTTGGGGTACTCTCGCACCCAGAAAGGTTATGTTTGTTACAATCCTACCCTTCGGAGGATGTTTAACTCTAGGGATGTGACTTTCTTTGAGGACACCCCCTTCTACTCCTCCCATGATGCTCCTCCAGGATGGACTTGTCCTTCTACTACTCCTTGTTCGCTTGTGTCGTTCAATCTTGAAGTGGAACCATCCCCTGATGCACCGGCCGTACCTTCACCTGTGGAATTTTCGGATCCAACCGAGGTA
Organism: Aristolochia californica; assembly: GCF_029961685.1. Classification (NCBI taxonomy): domain Eukaryota; kingdom Viridiplantae; phylum Streptophyta; class Magnoliopsida; order Piperales; family Aristolochiaceae; genus Aristolochia; species Aristolochia californica. Next base: position 10,134,624 of record NW_027182290.1, on the reverse strand, counting down.
AGTCCTTCTCCTCCTATGTATGGGCCTAAATTTAATACTCGGCCTATTGCTTTAAGAAAAAAACGTCGCTCCTGTACTACTTCGCATCCTATCTCAAATTTTATGTCTCACCATCGCTTGTCTTTCGAGTGTTTACAATTTCTTGCGTCCCTTTCTTCTACTTCCGTTTTGCAGTCGTATCAGGAGGCCCTGAGACATCCAAGATGGAAGGCGGCTATGGATGAAGAAATGCACGCCTTATACGAAAACCAAACCTGGTACTTAACATCACTCCCGAAAGGTAAAAGACCGGTTGGTTGTTGATGGGTTTTTTCGGTGAAACATAATCTGGATGGATAGGTTGCTCGTCTTAAAGCTCGACTTGTTGCTAAGGGCTATACGCAGTGCAATGGGATAGATTATGAGGAGACCTTCTCTCCTGTTGCAAAATTGAATTCGGTACGCATCATCTTATCTATTGCTGCTAACTCCTCATGGCCCGTCTATTAGTTGGATGTTAAAAATGCTTTTTTAAATGGTGATATCAGTGAGGAAATTTATATGGTTCAACCACCTAGTTATGTGGTTGAGGGGGAGTCAGTATGCCAGTTAAAAAAGTCTTTATATGGGCTTAAGCAGTCCCCTAGGCCTTGGTTTGATAAATTTAGTCAAACACTCCTACGGTTTGGTTTTCATCGGTGCTCAATTGATCATTCCATATATTATAAAGATTCGGTCAAAGGGAAAATATTATTGGCCGTATACGTGGATGATATTATCTTAATCGGTGATGATGCTTTGAGCATACAAGAGGTGAAGCAAATGATATGTCAGGAATTCAAGACTAAAGACCTTGGTATGCTTAAATATATTTTGGGTATAGAAGTTCTTCAATCCAAACATGGGATAATATTGTCTCAAAGGAAATATGTCTTGGATCTCCTTGACGAAACATGAATGAAGGGTTGTAGACCAGTTGACACACCTATGGATACAAATGTAAAATTATGTGCCACAAATGAAGAAGATATTGATATTGGCAAATATCAAAGACTCGTGGGAAAACTGATTTATCTCACGGTAACTAGGCCAGACATATCATATGATGTAAGTGAGGTGAGTCAATTCATGCACAAACCACAAATTACCCACTGGCAGGCTTTAGAGAGAATATTACGTTATCTAAAAGAAGCTCCAGGAAGAGGATTGTTGTATATAAAACATGGGCACTTCAACATATAAGGCTTCTCAGATGCAAATTGGGTTGGATCTCCTTATGATAAAAAATCTACATCAGGATATTGTACTCTGGTTGGGGGAAACTTGGTTACATGGAAAATTAAGAAGCAAAATGTGGTTGCAAGATCTAGAGCCAAAGCGAAATACAGAGCTATGGCCCATACCGTTAGTGAGCTTTTATGGGTCAGGACCCTTCTTACCGAACTAGGTTTTTATAAAAAGGGGTCCATGAATCTGCATTGTGATAATCAAGCAGCCATTCATATCACTTCAAATCCAGTTTTTCATGAAAGAACTAAACATATTAAGGTGGATTGTCATTTTATACAGGAGAAGTTTCAAGCAGGAATAATCTCTCTCAAACATGTGTCATCTCAAGAGCAAGTAACTGATATTCTCACTAAACCCGTTACATCTAAAATCCTATCGTTTATATGTGCCAAGCTGGGTATTTATGATGTCTTTTCTCCTCCAGCTTGAGGGGAGTGTTGGAAAATGGGCTCAAGCCCACGAGCTCAAGACAAGAAGCCCACACGTCAAAGGAGTGGCATATGTGTAAAATATGGTATTTTCCATAAAAATGGCATAGAAGTGTAAATATGTGTTCCTTTTATGTCGTTTGTTTTATCAAATTGTAGCCCTAAGGGCATTGTAAAACTATAAATAAAAGCATTGGCTAAGAGGTCAAGCATTGAAGCACTCTCCTCTCTTTTCACAAATTCGTCCAGCCCTCATTTCTCTTTTTGACGCAACCCACTTCTCCCTTAATCCAAACTCTCTCCTTCCACGTTCTTCTTCTTCTCTTCTCCTTCTCTCTTCTTCTTCTTCTTTCTTGTTGATCTAAAGTTCCTTTCATGAGATCCTAAATTCTACAATCTCTATTAAAACGAACCTTAATCTTGGAGCCAAATCCAAGACTTCTTACACAAATTCATGACAACCAAGTTCCACTGTCAAGATAATCTTCCTTGAAAAAAATAATTAAAGACAAAAAGAAAAGAAGTGCGAGAATGAACCTGCCCCACACTGTGACGGGTTTCTTCAACAATGCCTTCTTTAATCCTTAAATTATTCCACGTGGCTAACTTGCATCACCCGACTCACTAAATAGAAAGTTCTTTACTACCCATTGATACTTTTGAAACCTATAAATATGACTTATGGGGGAGGGTTTGGCCTAAGTCCAAAACCCTAATTTCCTATCCTCTCTTTGGACGTGTACCATATTTCTATCCTCTCTTTCTCTTCTCTCTTCTTCCTTCTTCCTTCTCTCTTTTTCCTAAAGTTATCATCTACAAAATCCTGAAAATCAATATGGTATTAGAGCTCTGATTTTCAGGATTCAAATTACTTTTCCCTTCTAGATTATGTGTCATGAAGGCGCTGTTATTTTTTATGAAATATGACAGAGTCTTACTTAGAGAAGTATCCTCTTCTTTTCTTGTTTACTGCTGCTCGATGAATTAGTTTGTAAATCATAATCAGATTCTGCTCTGATTGATTCCAAGAGCTCAATCTGCTTGGTGGATGATCAATCTGAGGCGGATTGATTTCTTTTGAAAAATTTCTTTGGGATGTCTAGTTTGTTAGCTCTCTATTGCTGCTCCCGTAATTCTCTTGCTCGTCTTCAACGCCAACTCTATTGCTGTTGTATCTCGGTGATCTTTTGAAAAATCCTTATTGCTCTGTCTCTACTGGCTCACGCATCACAAGGAGGAAGGAGACTTTGATTAAGCCTATGTCTGCTGGCATTCTGCTGGAACTGAGTTGTTGGTTCTTTGCTTCATTTGGTAAGTTGTTGTCTCCATCACTGGCATATTTTTTCTAAAGCATATATTCTCGGTTGGAGCTTGGTTGGAAGAGTGTGGCTGGCTTGATCCAATCTGTTCATTCTCTTTTCAAGCTCGGAAGTTACTATTGTTCCCGTAATTGTGGGTTGCCATCACAGTACTGACTCTGCTCGGATTAAACTTGGTTCATCGTATTTCCAGAGTCATGATATTGTTTCTCCACTGTTGTTGTTGATTGCTTGCTGAGTATCTTTGTCAAGGTTCTGTATCTACTGAGATTATGTTCTATTGGGTTCGCATACTATTTTTGTTCGTTGATTAATTCTTGTTACCATTTCTAGAGAAGATGACACTATTGAGTCCATTTTCTGTTTCATCTCGCTAGATTATTTCCTCCATTGAGAACTCTATTTTTTCCGAGTTATTTGCTCTTACCGGCTATCAACATCTTCCAAAAATACTTGCCTGAGCGGATAACCACGATGATGTCTCCCTGCAATCATCGGCGTTGTTAAGAAGAAGTCGCGTTGTTCGGAAACCAGAACGCAACGGGGAAGAAGCTACTATAGAAAATTTTAAAAGTACCTAAGTTAGGAAACTAGATTATAATCAAGCATTGGGCCGAGTCTGTTCTGACCAAGACCCAACCCGAGAGTTATCTATTTCGTCTGGTTAACCCAGTGGGCGGGCGCTGACTCATTCTGTTCTACTCGTGTTAACTCAGCGGATCAGTTCAATCGAGTCAACTCAGTGAATCAACTCGAGTCTGGGTCACTTGACTCGGCCCACTTATTTTATGCCTCGGTTATACGGGTTTGGTTCACAAGGTTTATACCTATTTTCCTACGACTCAGCTATATTGGTCTAATATCTTACATAATTCGACACGGTTCTCTATCTCCAATTGGATTGTTGTCTTGGATTATTACTCGATTCCAACATACTATTTGGTGTAACTTCCTTATTTACTGATGGACTCGCTACGAGTTATTTCATGTGTCCTTATTACTCTTAAGGACTTCTATTATTTACCGGTTATCCGCTACTATACAACTGCACATGTGGTGCATGTTATTTGGGCATTGGCCCATTTACACTACTACTATTGTGCTATTGTGTCTCTTTGATTGAGACATTATTTTTTATGAAGAACTCCTCGGTTGCTTGCCTTGGGTTCATTATTTGCTGACTATTGTCGGTATTGGTTCGTTTGATGGAAAATATGAATTTCTTAAAAAAATAAAGCACATAGTGGCCTCAGCATCTTATCTTCCTCTTTACCCATTACCCTTGGGCAATCTTTCTCCTACGATCCTTTATTTGACTCTCACTTACCCTTTTGGCCAACCCTTTTAAAGCATTTCTTTGGTTGCTCCCTTTTATTCATATGGGTGTTTTCAGTCCATTGAGACTTTTTTATTGGTACTCATTGGTCTTTTATCGCCGTCTTGTAAATGACAGGCATTACCCACTTTAATGATTATTATCACTATATTTGTTTGAGTTTGGTTTCGACTTATGTTTTTTCACCCATTTCTACCCTTTGAGAGTTTGTACCCAGTGTCGTACTTATTCTTGGGACATCATGATGGAGGAGCCTATTACTACATCTATGTTATTTGGTTCAAGCTGGGATCATTGTCGTTACCTCCCAGCTTGAGGGGGAGTGTTGGAGGATATGATGTAATTAGGGTGGCACTGATGTAATTAGTTTACATTTTCTGTCTCTTATTCACTCTTATTAGAGTGAAGGGTATACATATAATATTGATACTTTTGATACCTATAAATATGACTTATGGTAATTTCCTATCCTCTCTTTGGACGTGTACCATATTTCTATCATCTCTTTCTCTTCTCTTTTCTTCCTTCTCTCTTTTTCCTAAAACTATCATCTATGGAATCCTAAAAATCAACAATTACAATTGACACTTAAAAGGACATAACCAATCTATGAAACAATTAAAGGGGAGAATATGTCAAAATTATAAATTAACATAGCTCCAAACCTTAGGGAAGTGCATATTTTTATTTTTTTCCCAAGTTACGTTTTGTCATCATAAAAAAGGGGAGATTGTAGACTCCCTTATTGCTTTTGATGATAACAAAAAATTGATATGACAATTTGCAAAACTAAGTATTTCAGATAGTCTACTTTCAAGAGTCAATACATCTCAAGGTCTAAAGCTTCAAAATGATCAAACCTACTCATGACCTCAAGTAACATTCATTGATGAACATCTGTTGAAGAAGCACCCACAAGGAAGAAGACAATGAGAAGACTAGAGTTTAAGTGTAAAAGTCCTATGTCAAAACTCAGACACAAATGTAAGAGAGAGTTCATAACTCCTTTCTTTGAGTACAATAGGGAATATGGAGTTTTAGGTCATGCATTGCATAAAAACATGTTTAAGAACATATGCATATCTTATAACATGTTTAGAGCACTTAGACAAAATCATTCTCATACTTTTAAAATCAATTTGGTTGAACTGGCACAGTAATCATTGATCAACCTCTGCAAATGATGGATCGTCCAAGATAGTGCATGCCAAGACTATAAAACATGATCAATCAACCATAGTCGATTGATCGATCATCCATAACATGTCCATATCATGCTATAACGCACAATTGGTCATCCTATTTCGATCGATTGATCAATACTATCCAAGCAAGAAAATTTTACATGGAATGATCGATCATCCCACCTGATTGATCGATCAGACATAATCTTGCCAGTCAAGGACATAAAGCATGATCGATCATACTTGCGTTGCATAGCCAAAAGGAGTTCTGATTGATCAATCATCCCCTTACAATAATCGATCAAATTAAATTTTGAGGACCAACTGTAACATATTGATCGATTGGTATATCGATCAGTAAGTCACATTTTGACACCAAAAGAGTCGTTATGATCGATTGATCCAATGATTGATCAATCAATGTACTGATTTTTTCAAACATGCAAAAAATGACTTGTTTGGCTTGGGGATGTTATAAATACCCCACTAAATCATGCTTTGAGAAGTTAATAAACATTTATTGGAAAATCCTTTAAGCTCTTATCCTCAAACTTGAAAAACTTCTAAAAAGTGCTTTAGAGTGAAAGAGTGAGCCTCATCCTTGAAAATTTCACTACTCTTTCCATTCATTTCCTTACATTTCATTCTAGATAAGCTCCTTCACCCCATATTGTATTGCTAAAGAAGTGGAAGCTTGAATCTCTCAGGGAGAAGGAACTCTCCAAGTAAATGGTGCAAGTTTTCTTTTCTTTATTTTCAATTTGTGAAAGCTTCATCTAGAACCTATTCAATCTAGATAGAAAAGCCAAGCTAGAGTAGGAATCTAGCCAATCTCTTGGGGAGACTGTAATTGTAAAAACGTGTATTGAGCTACACGTGGCTTCAAGAGAGCCAAAATCTCTGTGTAAATTCCAGTTATTGGAGCTTTAAAATAGTGGAATTTCCCAAGCAAGGGTTCCTGGGTTGGTGCATACCATTAGCGAAACATCGATAACAAAAATTCTCCTGTCTCCTATGGTGTGTGCATATTTAATTTACATTGAAATTGAAAAATTGCATTATTTTTTACATGCGCTACTTAGTTTTTATTTGAAATTCTCAATTCACCCCCCTCTTAAGAAGCCACTAGGGCCAACACCATTTTGGTTCTTATATTTAATTTCAATATCGAATTTTATGTTCATTGTACTTGTGCACTATTCTCTCTGCATCCTCAAGCACATTCCAAGGAAGGTTGTTACGTTGCTTATCCTAACAATATATTGTCGAAGTCAGACTGCATAGAATCCAAGAACTTTCATGATCAACAACCTACTTAAAACTATTGGTTTTCTTTGTTAGAAATGTGGGTATTGTACCATCTTAGGAAACAATAGCTTAATTAATTTGTTACATTATATGTTGTTGAATTGTATTATGGTCTTAGATGGGCGTATGGACTCTTTTATAGGTGTAATTTATGACCATACCTACAACTGGCCTCACTATATAACAATTTTGGCTGCTACACGTGAAGACCTGAAATTTTGTTTCCTTTCGCATATGAAAATAGCTCCTTATTAAAACAAATGATGCGGGCATTGTGTCTTTTTGGCTGAGAGTTTTATGCTTTTTTAGTGAGTGTTTTATTTCAATTGCAATAGGTAGTTCTGATTCAAACTTACTAAAAGTTTATTGACTTATTTGAAAGAGAAAATCAGGAAATGGAATCAATTTTAAATCCTTAGAGAGAAAATCAGTGAGATGGAGAAGAAGATGGACATTGGGAATGAGAATTGATTTAAAATCTCTCTTTCTATTCTTACTATTTTAAATCTGTCAAGCTGGGGTTGGGCGAACATTTGGTAATCATTTTAGTTTCTACTATTGTACATGAGATTGATAATGAACATGAGCTAATACGCAGTGAAAGACAAGTGGGAAACACATTATTCGATCAAAAACTTATATTGTTTGTTCAATTGGTTCCTATGGACTTTCTTTCTTTTCATAGTGTGCAAGTAATTGCTAACTACTTTTGCACATACTCATGTGAATCAATTAGGTAGAAGAGACTTAACAACTTCAAAATGCACCACTTATTGTGTAGTTGTGCTTGTTGTAACACCTTGGTGCTTCTATGTCGTAACATCGTCAATTTGTGATAGAATCCACTTTTCCAGATGCTATTGTAATAGGCATTGTGAAGTTATGTTCCTTGCCCATGGTTATCCACTATATGTGTTGTATTTTTCAACTTTCTTAAGATTTTTTTACTTAGAGTACTCCTCTTTCTTTTCTTTTTCTTTTTTGAAATTCTTTACATATAAGTGTTTCTTATACATGATTTATATGTGGTTAGAAGATGATGGTTGGTGGTTTCTATGGATGCAGTATACTAACTTCCTTTTGATGTTCTTTACAGTGTACAGGTGAAGCAACTGCATAACCCAAACACCGTTTTTGAAGCAATTATTGGTCTTGTGGTCCAACTCGCTGAGCATGGGCTCATCCATTGTGACTTTAATGAATTTAATATTATGGTATGTAATTCTTATTTTCCATCAAGAAGCTCTTACTAATATTTTATTCTAGCTACGCTTGAGGAGCTATGAGAGTCGTGTCATTAATATTTCATGAAAGTTTTACATTTTACAAGTAGTCTTACTGTGATGTATTAGTAATATAGTGAAAGAATATTTTTTATTAGATAATAATAATTTTTATTCTCTTTTTTTGTCATAGGTGGAGATTGTGCTCATACAAATGGGGACTTAGTATATTATTTTCTAGCACAAAGAGAAAGAGTTAGAGTTTATAAATTTATATTGGATTTATAGTTTTTGTTTGGGTGATTGTAAATTGATATTGATATTTCATTTAAATTTTTGTGTTTGATTATTGAATAAATTTTATACATAATATTATGCAGTGTTTATGAATAATTTTATGCATAGTATAGACAATTTTATGCAGGGTTTATGTATAGAGATCATGCCCAATCTTATGTAGAGGTCATGCCCAATTTTAAGTAAAATTTATGTAATTTTACATATAGTTTATTTGACATGTATTTTATGCAAAGTTTTAAATGTAGATTGGACCTCGAACTGGGTTAAAAATATTGGGATCGAGCTCTTATAATTTTTGGTTTGAGGCTGGGCTGGGCTCGAGCTTGAGCTCGAAATATTTAAATCAAACGCAACTCGAACATAGGCAGGTTCGAGCTTGGCTCGACTCGATGCCTCCCATAGCTCCCAATCGTTGACCAACTTAGAGTTTTTCATAAAAAAAAAAAAAAAAAGACCCTATAGGAGGTTGTTACCTCCTCTCCTCCTTGCTTAGCGCCCAACTCTTATCAAAATCAGGTGCTAGGGCAAGATATATCACTTTGGTAGAACGCTCTTGCGAAAGGTTCAAACTATTTCCATTGTCGGCGAGGAGAGGCTTAAGATTGAGGTTTAGAGGGCTGGAAAAGAGATTAGGACAGATTGAGAGAAGAAGGGAAGGAGAAAAAGAGAGAAAATAGGCTCAAGAGCGAAGAAGAGCAAGATCATGAGGGAAGAGAGAAAGGAAGAGAAAGAGAAGTAACGAAGAGAGAAAAGACAAGAAAATAAGAGGGAAGAGACAAGAAAAGAAGAGGGAAGAGACAAGAAAAGAAGAGGGAAGAGAGAGGAGATATGGGACGAGTAGTAAGAGGGCAGTTAGATAAGAGAAACCGAATATGGCTTTTGGCATATTTTGCCCTAGCCAAGTTTCATTCTATTTATAATTTCTCATGTACATCAATTAGGAAACTCAAAGTTCTATTAAGAAAGTAATTAGATCTTCTAAAAGAAAACTCCAAATAAGAATCACAATACAAACAAGACTTTCTAATCTAAAACTCTTACTTGTTGACCAACTTTCACTTTTCTACCAAAAATAACTAAAATACTCCTAGTAGGCTGGCACCCCTCTTATCCTTTCATGGTGTCCAAGTCCAAGTCATGTCTCCGTCTCATAACTTTGAAACATCATCTATACCACCTCCCTGACCTTAACTCCCATGCAACACCTTTATACCTTGTACGTTTACCACTACTACCATTCCTTAGTCAATCTCCCTTACATTATAATTCCTTCCCTTGGACTCAAAAAATCAAAAGGTAGCTACTCCATCACATGGTTGGCTAACGATATTTCTATCCTCTCTTTCTCTTCTCTTTTCTTCCTTCTTCCTTCTCTCTTTTTCCTAAAACTATTATCTATGGAATCCTGAAAACCAACAATTACAATTGACACTTAAAATGACTTAACCAATCTATGAAACAATTAAAGGGGAGAATATGTCAAAATTATAAATTAACATAGCTCCAAACCTTAGGGAAGTGCATATTTTTATTTTTTTCCCAAGTTAGGTCTTGTCATCATAAAAAAAGGGGAGATTGTTGACTCCCTTATTGCTTTTGATGATAACAAAAAATTGATATGACAATTTGCAAAACTAAGTATTTCAGATAGTCTACTTTCAAGAGTCAATGCATCTCAAGGTCTAAAGCTTCAAAATGATCAAGCCTACTCAAGACCTTAAGTGACATTGACGAACATCTGTTGAAGAAGCACCCACAAGGAAGAAGACAATGAGAAGACTAGAGTTTAAGTGAAAAAGTCCTATGTCAAAACTCAGACACAAATGTAAGAGAGAGTTCATAACTCCCTTCTTTGAGTACAATAGTGAATATGGAGCTTTAGGTCATGCATTGCATACAAACATGTTTAAGAACATATGCATATCTTATAACATGTTTAGAGCACTTAGACAAAATCATTCTCATACTTTTAAAATCGATTTGGTTAAACTGGCACTGTAATCATTGATCAACCTCTGCAAATGATGGATCGTTCAGGATAGTGCATGCCAAGACTATAAAACATGATCAATCAATCATAGTCGATTGATTGATCATCCATAACATGTCCATATCATGCTATAACGCATGATTGATCATCCCAATTTGATCGATTGATCAATACTATCCAAGCAAGCAAATTTTACATGGAATGATCGATCATCCCACCTGATTGATCGATCAGACAGAATCTTTCCAGTCAGGGATATAAAGTATGATCGATGATACTTGCGTTGCATAGCCAAATGGAGTTCTGATTGATCAATCATCCTCTTGCAATGATCGATCAAATTAACTTTTGAGGACCAACTGTAACATATTGATCGATTGGTCCATCGATCAGTAAGTCACATTCTGACACAAAAAGAGTCGTTATGATCGATTGATCCAATGATTGATCAATCATTGTACTGATTTTTTCAAACAGGCAAAAATTGACTTGCTTTGCTTGGGGATGTTATAAATACCCCACCAAATCATGCTTTGAGAAGTTAATAAAGATTTATTGGCAAATACTTTGAGCTCTTATCCTCAAACTTGAAAAACTTCTAAAAAGTACTTTAGAGTGAAAGAGTGAGCCTCATCCTTGAAAATTTCACTGCTCTTGCTATTCATTTCCTTACATTTCATTCTAGATAAGCTCCTTCACTCCATATTGTATTGCTAAAGAAGTGGAAGCTTGAATCTCTCAAGGAGAAGGAACTCTCCAAGTAAATGGTGCCAGTTTTCTTTTCTTCATTTTCAATTTGTGAAAGCTTCATCTAGAACCTATTCAATCTAGATAGAAAAGCCTAGCTAGAGCAGGAATCTAGCCAATCTCTTGGGGAGACTGTATTTGTAAAAATATGTATTGAACTACACGTGGCTTCAAGAGAGCCAAAATCTCCGTGTAAATTTCAGTTATTGGAGCTTTAAAATAGTGGAATTTCCCAAGCAAGGGTTCCTGGGTTGGTGCAGACCATTAGCGGAACATCGATAACAAAAATTCTCCTGTCTCCTATGGTGTGTGCATATTTAATTTACATTGAAATTGAAAAATTGCATTATTTTTTACATGTGCTACTTAGTTTTTATTTGAAATTCTCAATTCACCCCCCTCTTAAGAAGCCACTAGGGCCAACACCATTTTGGTTCTTATATTTAATTTCAATATCGAATTTTATGTTTATTGTACTTTTGCACTATTCACTCTGCACCCTCAAGCACATTCCAAGGAAGGTTCTCACATTGCTTATCCTAACAATATATTGTCGAAGTCAGACTGCATAGAATCCAAGAACTTGCATGATCAACAACCTACTTAAAACTATTGGTTGTCTTTGTTAGAAATGTGGGTATTGTATCATCTTAGGAAACAATAGCTTAATTAATTTGTTACATTATATGTTGTTGAATTGTATTATGGTCTTAGATGGGCGTATGGAAGCTTTTATAGATGTAATTTATGACCATACCTACAACTGGCCTCACTGTATAACAATTTTGGCTCCTACACGTGAAGACCTGAAATTTTGTTTCCTTTTGCATATGAAGATAGCTCCTTATTAAAACAAATGATGCGGGCACTGTGTCTTTTTGGCTGAGAGTTTTATGCTATTGTAGTGAGTGTTTTATTTCAATTGCAATAGGTAGTTCTGATTCAAACTTACTAAAAGTTTATTGACTTATTTGAAAGAGAAAATCAAGATTGGGAATCAATTTTAAATCCTTAGATAGAAAATCAGTGAGATGGAGAAGAAGATGGACATTGGGAATGAGAATTGATTCAAAATCTGTCTTTCTATTCTTTCTATTTTAAATCTGTCAAGTTGGGGTTGGGCTTATGATACTCTATTTTTTTTCAGGCTGAAAACATTTGGTAATCATTTTAGTTTCTACTATTGTACATGAGATTGATAATGAACATGAGCTAATATGCAGCCAAAGACAAGTGGGAAACACATTATTCGATCAAAAACTTATATTGTTTGCTCAATTGGTTCCTATGGACCTTCTCTCTTTTCATAGTGTGCAAGTAAATGCTAACTACTTTTGCAGATACTCATTGGAATCAATTAGGTAGAAGAGACTTAACAACTTCAAAATGCTCCACTTATTGTGTAGTTGTGCTTGTTGTAACACCTTGGTGCTTCTGTGTTGTAACATCGTCAATTTGTGATAGAATTCATATTTTTAATAATTAAAGTTAATTTAGGAGTTAGGGGATAAAATGGGGATTTCTAGAGGGTAAATTTAGCATGACTTTGGTGCCAACCAAGGAGGAGAGGGGGTGCCAGCCTCCTAGTGGTATTTTAATCATTTTTTCATGTACATCAATTAGAAAACTCAAACTCCTAGTAGGAAGTAATTATAACTTCTATGCTAGGCTTAAGACTTTCTAATCTAAGGGGGTTTCTTATCTAAGGGGGTTTCACTTATACTCCTCTTTCTTTTCTTTTTCTTTTTTGAAATTCTTTACATATAAGTGTTTCTTATACATGACTTTTATGTGGTTAGAAGATGATGGTTGGTGGTTTCTATGGATGCAGTATACTAACTTCCATTTGATGTTCTTTACAGGGTATAACTGAAGCAACTGCAGAACCCAAACACCGTTTTTGAAGCAATTATTGGTCTTGTGGTCCAACTCGTTGAGCATGGGCTCATCCACTGTGACTTTAATGAATTTAATATTATGGTATGTAATTCTTATTTCCAATCAAGAAGCTCTTACTAATATTTTATTCTAGCTACGCTTGAGGAGCTATGAGAGTCATGTCATTAATATTTCATGAAAGTTTTACATTTTACAAGTAGTCTTACTGTGATGTATTAGTAATATAGTGAAAGAATATTTTTTATTAGATAATAATAAGTTTTATTCTTTTGTTTTTGTCATAGGTGGAGATTGTGCTCATACAAACGGGGACTTAGTATAGTATTTTCTAGCACGAAGAGAAAGAGTTAGAGTTTATAAATTTATATTAGATTTATAGTTTTTATTTGGGTGATTGTAAATTGATATTGATATTTCATTTAAATTTTTGTGTTTGATTATTGAATAAATTTTATACATAATATTATGCAGTGTTTATGAATAATTTTATGCATAGTATAGACAATTTTATGCAGGGTTTATGTATAGAGATCATACCCAATCTTATGTAGAGGTCATGCCCAATTTTAAGTAAAATTTATGTAATTTTACATATAGTTTATTTGACATGTATTTTATGCAAAGTTTTAAATGTATATTGGAGCTCAAACTGGATTAAAATTATTGGGATCGAGCTCTTATAATTTTAGGCTCGAGGTTGGGCTCGGCTCGAAGTCGAGTTCAAAATATTTAAATTAAACGCAACTCGAACATAGGCAGGTTCAATTTCGGCTCGACTCGATGGCTCCCCTAGCTCCCACTCGTTGACCAACTTAGAGTTTTTCATAAAAAAAAAAAAAAAGACCCTATAGAAGGTTGTTACCTCCTCTCCTCCTTGCTTAGCGCCCAGCTCTTATCAAAATCAGGTGCTAGGGCAAGATATATCACTTTGGCAGAACCCTCTTGGGAAAGGTTCTAACTATTTCCATTGTGTGCTGAGGAGAGGCTTAAGATTGAGGTTTAGAGGGCTGGAAAAGAGATTAGGACAGATCGAGAGAAGAAGTGAAGGAGATAAAGGGAGAAGGCTCAAGAGGGAAGAAGAGCAAGATCATGAGGGAAGAGAGAAAGGAAGAGACAGAGAAGTAAAGAAGAGATAAAAGACAAGAAAAGAACAGGGAAGAGACAAGAAAAGAAGAGGGAAGAGAGAGGAGATATGGGACGAGTAGCAAGAGGGCAGTGAGATAAGAGAAAACAAATATGGCTTTTGGCATATTTTGCCCTAGCCAAGTTTTATTCTATTTATAATTTCTCATGTACATCAATTAGGAAACTCAAAGTTCTATTAAGAAAGTAATTAGATCTTCTAAAAGAAAACTCCCAACTAAGAATCACAATACAAACAAGACTTTCTAATCTAAAACTCTTACTTGTTGACCAACTTTCACTTTTCTACCAAAAATAACTAAAATACTCCTAGTAGGCTGGCACCCCCTCTTATCCTTGCTTGGTGTCCAAGTCCAAGTCATGTCTCCGTCTCATAACTTTGAAACATCATTTATACCACCTCCCTGACCTTAACTCCCATGCAACACCTTTATACCTTGTACGTTCACCACTACTACCATTCCTTAGTCAATCTCCCTTACATTATAATTCCTTCCCTTGGACTCAAAAAATCAAAAGGTAGCTACTCCATCACATGGTTGGCTAACCAGAGATCAAGCCCTCAAACTCATTAAGCACTGCCTCACCTTAGCACAACAATGAGATGAAAATTTAGAACGACAAGCAACACCAGAAGCTGGACTTTGACCTGAATGAAAAATGCTTACAACGGTCTCCTCATTCTTAAACCTTGAGGACAAGGTTGGTCTTCCAAGGGGTGGAGTGACAAAATTCACAAATTTTAAAATTAAAGTTAATTTTTAGGAGTAAGGGGGTTAAAATAGCGATTTTGACATTCCTTGGGCGCCATGCAAGGAGTAGAGGGGGTGCCAACCTCCTAGGGTTATTTTAATACTTTTTGGCACCACGTCAAAGTTGGTCAACAAGCAGGACTCTCATATTAAAAAGCTTTGTTTTTAGTATGATTCTTATTTGGAGTTTCCTATTAGGAGTTTTAATTACTCTTTTACTACGAGTTTGAGTTTTCTAATTGATGTACATTAAAATTTATAAATAGAATGAAGCTTCGCTATGGCAAAAAATGCCAAAAGCCATTTTTTTTCTTTTTTATCTCCCTTTCCTCTCTCTACTTATTGTCTCCTATCTCCTCTCTTCCCTCATCTCTTCTCCTTTTTTCTCTCTCTACTTTACGTCTCCGGCTTCCCTCACGAGCCCTCTTTATCTTCTTCCCTATTGAGCCTTTTTCTCTCCTTTTCTCCATCAATTGTCCTCTCAATCTACCCTTAAACTCTTTTCTAGTCCTTTAAAACCTCAATCTTAAGCTTCTCCTTGCACACATTGAGAAAAGATAGAACCTTTTCGAAGAGGGTTCTATCAATTTGTTTTGCAGGTAGCTCTTTCACTCCAATCATTGAACATAAAGGGACAACAACACTTGAACTGGCATCAAGAAAAAAATACAGAGGTTGGAGAAAAAAATGAGTCTTGCTCTATCAAATAACAACAGGACTTGAAAGAGAACTGTGTTTTAAAGAGGTTCCTTTATATTGAGTTTTGTATATTTCTGTTGTTGTTTCTATCTCTTGCTAAGTGTCTTGCTCTTTTGGAAATTCAAACGAGTCAAGTAAACTCTCTTTTTTGTTTGCTTCACTCTTCCAACTATATTTTTTTGTAAGTCTCTCTTTGCATTTGTAATTTTCTTTATCGTCCCTTGCTTCGCATGTCTCAAGAACGTACTCTTGTATAGGGATGACAAGGAAGCAGGTTCAATGAACCCAACCTGCTTAAAGTAAGGATGGATATCTCATTCATGGACAAGAAATGTGGTTCCCTTTAAAAGCCCATAATATGACGTTCATCTAATACTTCTTCAAGTTATAGTATATCAGGAACAAAAGTAATAAAACTTGTTTTTGGAAAGGTATCATGAGAAAAGTGGGTTTCCTCAAACCCAACCACAAATTGACCCAAACCTGTTCCCATCCCAATCTCCATAAATACATAGGTTCTATTACCATAAGATATTAATTTTTTTCTATATATTATTTAAATAAAACGCATTCAATATAAAAAAAAAAGTTCGTTTTTGTCTTTTTTTCTCTTTGTACATCCCATAGGTTTTCCACTAATTTAAGATGCCTTATCAGTATCAAATCTAAGAGGCATGTGGAATTACCACATCAAAGAGGTTAACATTCTAAAATTCATCAACATCTGGAAATATTAGATGACTGTGGTTACAATTTTGAACTTAGAAAAGAACTAGGGAGTGGAGCAGAGTAGAAAACAAAATATTTATCTGTAACTGCATTGCATATTTTGGTGAGATGCAGCTGAAATGAACAAGAAAAATTGCTTTTGTTTTTTTATTTTGCAGGAACAAGTTAGAAAATGAATGTTAAAAATACTCATTACATCATTTTTTTAATGAAAAACCTTCATAACTTCATGGTTTCTTTGCAGAGAACATAATGAATGATCGCTCCACCTTGCTTGAATAATTAACAAGCCCACATGAATTGCACAAATCTTCAATCTCACTTTCAGTAAAATAGGTGTAGCTGTTGGTCATCTGCAGAGCAGTCTGAAGATAGGAATCTTAGGAAATGTTATGTCTTGATGAAGTCATGAGGTAACTACTGATAAAAACGTGATTGTTGATCATCAGAAGCATAAAGAGTCTTACCCGGGCTAGCGGTCTGAAAATCTCAAATTGGGAATTGCCCGATACTTCCAACGGAAAAGAATTTACAACAGAAGCCAAAAATGTCGTTCCCACAAAGACTCCCCCACTTCGCATGATACGGGTGATCTCAGCAATCTAGCCGAAGAACATGGTTATCAAAAATCAGAAGCATACAGTCTTGCCAGTGAGACCTTCCAGAGGTGCCAATAACCCCCTAACCAACATCCTAAACCACTCTTTTGTGCAATGAAGGAGAATTGTTCATGATACAATTGTTAATATATTTCTCTTATTAAATCACTTTGGTTCTATCATTGGCGGAACCCATTCATCTGGGTTGAACCATAACTGCTCAAGTCCCCAGTTCGATAGTTGGTCCAGTTTAGAAATATAGTTGTAATCAGACATGATCAAACCAGAAAGAGAATTCCCGACTGTTTGATAACTAGAAGTTGGAGCATCTATAAATGAAGAAACCATCATGCAGTAGATTTTTCAATGTTTGGGTGGTGGTACCCAGTATAGTGACAGGGACATTCTGCTTGTATACACCAGTCGCCTTGTAAGACAGGCTCTCCAAAAGCTTAAGTTAGAGCCCTCCTCCAATAGCTCAACTCATAAAAGGATCTATACAACAATATCAGAAAACCTTAAAAAGGAGAAAATCAGATGCACTTACAGCATTTGAAGGAGATGGCCAGCAATGCAAAGCTGCACCAGCATGAACAGCATCAACTGAACCTGACGAGAAAGGAAGTCTAGAAACATCAGCTCTGACTAGTGCGATATTCCTGTAAATTTGAACAAATGTAAGTATATATCTCCCTGAAAATTTGGCTAGTAGCCAAAAAAGATAAAGATTGAGCCATTTCGCTGCAGATGTGAACTACTTCTGGCATCTTCTATCACTTCAAAGGGGAAAAACACTCACAGAATTCCAATAACCATGTGCCTGTCGATGCAATCTGACAGCAACTATGATACAATATAAAATTTCACCATCTCTATAACTTGATTAGCAGGTGAAGCTATACAGCATCTATATCCTATATATATCCTTAAGCTCACCAAGGCAAAGGACTTACGCATTCAAAAGGGATTCATCTTCTTTTATGAAGTCATAACACTGACGAAGCATATTTTCAGAAAAGTCCAAAGCAATGACCCCAGAGTAGACTTCAGATTTGGCAAATTTTCTTGAGAACAAGCCACTGCCACAGCTGACATCAACAAGAACACCTCCAGCAACAGCATTGAAGTACTCCTGAGCCATCTTAAACTGAGAAGGAGAAGAAACCTTAGCTTTAGACCTTAATTTTAGGTGAGTTAATTATACTATAATAGGGTAAGATATGAAGAAAAGAAAAAGGGAGAAGAGAGAGAAGAAGAGGAAGAAAAAAAAATAGAAATGAGAAAAATGTTGAGAAAGAGAGAAAGAAGAGTATAAAAATGAAAAAAGAAGAAAGAGAAAAATAAGACTAAAAGATAACAGCTGGGTTTGTTGGATGGTTACTGCTTTGGAAAGTTACTGTTCACTTCTGTCAAAGTTCATAGGAAAATCAGTGCTTTAGAAAGGGATAAATTGAATTGTCTGATCATTATATAGACTGTTGTATTAGCGTAAGTGATGAAGGGTACATTTTGTGTTTTATAATTCTTGCTTAATGAGTTAATAAAAGTGGTAAGGGTCAATCTTTTACCTTAACGAGGCTGCTGCACCTTACAGCTTTCTCTCTCTCATCACATTCTTCTCTTTTATTCTTCCTTCTCTCTGTTCTTTTTCTTCTATCAATTTTACATAGTATCAAAGCAATACAATCCATAGAAGAGGAGTTTCAGATTACTGTTTACTCTCCCTGAAGCCTATGATTTGTGTCCTCTTCAATCCTTCTCTGCTGTGTGACATTAAAGGTTAGTGCTTTTTCTTTTGTTTGTGCCAAAACCTGAGGGTTAATGGCTATGTCTACTGCATAAAGCAGTTACTTTAGTGTGCTACCCTTTTCTAAGGGTTCGTTATTGCCCACTGGAGGGTCTGAAGGTCTTGTCAGTAGGGGTGGCTTTGAACTAAGCCGGCTCGGTTCGATTCGGTATACCCGAATCTCGAGCTGGGATCGGCTTATTTAAATTAACTAGCTGAACTCGACCGAATCAAGGTTCGGCTCGAAAGCTCACGAACCGGCACGTTAACGAACTGAGTCGGGAGTGGGGGAGCACGAGCTGAGTCAGGAGCTGGGGGGGGGGGGGGGGGGGGGAGGGAGATTCTTCGTCCTCTCGTCACTGCCGAGCCCCTGCCGTCCGTTGTTGTCGCCGCCGCCACCTCCGTCATCCCCAACAATAGGCCGACGCCGCTAACCCCCCCCCCCCCCCCCCCCCCTGAAGACGATTTCGCACGTGCAAGATTATAAACAAAAAAAAAAAAATTCTTAAACTCTCTTTCCTCGGCTCTTGAAGAAATTGAAAATACATTTTAGTAGAAATAAGTTTATAGGGACTATTAGTGTCTCATGTTTTTTGTAAACATTTTTCTAATTGAAAATTCTTATTAAAAAAATCATATAATTTTATAAGTAAGATTTTCCTGCCAAGATGGTCTAGAAAACCGTATAGAAAATTTTTGAATAAGTATTTGAGAGTTGATGCTGTAATAATTTTAGCATGAGGCAATTTTCATAGCAATTTGGTGTTTGACATTTTATTTGATTAAAAATCTATCGATAAGTATAGTAATATATTGGTTTGATTATTAATTTTTATTTATTTCCCTAGAAGAGGCAATAAGAGGTCCATTTAACTTCCCTAAGAAAATTTTAAAATATTTCTTGTAATTTTCTAATAAGTCACCAATAGTAATAGGATTTTATTTAAAGGTTTTTTTGGAAATATGTATCATAGGAAAAACATTTCTAGTTTTTCCTAGAATATAAATTTTCAACCAGGGGCACTAAGGAGGCCATAGTAAATTTATGGTCAGATTCAAAAATTACAAAATAAGCTAGACAACTTTTGGAGTAAAAAAGATTAATATTGGTGCGTTCTAATCCATTATTGATTTTCAATCCTAAACCTCCCCTATCATTCTTTTTTTAAACTGTATGCATAATTTTATATATAATTTATTTGACATATATTTTATATAAAGTATTAAATGTAGGTTAAGCTCGAACTCGGTTAAAATTATTAGGCTCGAGTTTGATTACAATTTTAGGCTCGAGGCTAGGGTCGGCTCGAGCTCGAGCTCGATTTCGAAATATTTAAATCAAGCTCGGCTTGAACACTGTTCGGACTCAGCTGGATTCGATGCCACCCTTATACCTAATTTTAAGTAGAGGTCATTCCCAATTTTATGTAAAATGTATGCATAATTTTATATACAATTTATTTGACATGTATTTTTCGAAAAGTTTTAAATATATGTTGGAGCACGAACTTGAGACATGTATTTTTTGAAAAGTTTTAAATGAATGTTGAAGCTCGAACTCGGTTAAAATTATTAGGCTCGAGCTCGATAACAATTTCAGGCTCGGCTCGAGCTCAAGTTCGAAATATTTAAATCAAGCTCGGCTCGAATATAAGCAGGTTCGGGTTCGACTCGAATATAAGCAGGTTCAGGCTTGGCTCGGCTCAATGCCACCCTACTTGTCAGGGTTCAAGGTTGCTCCTTTTGTGAGTTTTTGGAAACTTGGTAAGGCTTAGAAGTTGCAATGTGCTTGTAGGAGCATCCACGTTGTTGTTATTCATTTATTGGTGTCCATATATTGTTTGTTGATATTCCATCATGCATATTAGTAGTTGCACATCAATCTGGAAGTTTTTGAAGTAACTTGTGGAGGCCTGTGTTGTGACTAAAGTTAAAATATTGCTGTCTAATACTATTTTCTCTGAGAATTTGATCTATGGCAAATCAAGGAGAAGTTATTACACTGGCTAAGAATGCAGAGACCAAGGATTACATTCAGATTACATCTGTCAAGCTAAATGGATCAAATTACTTGAATTGGTCTATGTCTGCCAAGAATTTCTTGATTGCCAAGAGGAAGGAGAAGTATATTCTTGATAATCTTCCTGATCCTATGACTGAGGATTGGGAGGTGGAAGATCATTAGGTTCAGACTTTGATGCTGACTTGTATGCAGCACCATGTAAGGTGACTAGATTATGAGTTGAGATACGACCAAAAATATGTGGAAGACTCTAGAGTCAATCTTTGCCCAAGAGAGCAGCCTTTCCCGAGTCTATGAGTTATATGCCAAAATTTAAGCATGAGTAGAGGGGAAAAGAAGTCATTAAATATTCTATAGATATACATGGAGTGTTAAAAGAAATTGCAGTGTTTCATCCCTTCACAACAGATGCAAAAGAGTGTAGGGAAAAAGAAGGCCAGATTCAAGTTGTTTGGTTCTTTCATGCATTGGGGCCCGTTTATGATGCTCCTACAATTGTGAAAGCTTATAACAGAGTTATAAGAGCTGAAAGTGCACTTATGTCCAAGGGAATTCAAGAAACTAAAAGTTCAAATGTTGCTATTTTTAATTTATCTTCCATTCCCACTCGATTCGAGTCTTTTCAAGGAAAAGGGGGAGGAAAAGGACGTAGTCGTGACAGTGGTGGTCATGGGGACAAGAAGCATGTACACTGTGACAGATCTAACCACAGTTTAAAGAAGTGTAGGGTTAAGTTTGACAAGCCAGTAATCTGCTTGTTTGAGCTCTCATAATAAAATTCAGCATCATTTAAAAAAAAAAAAAAAAAAAAAAAAAGTTTGACAAGCCAGCATGGGCTAACTCAAGTATTCCTGAAAGTGGTTATGTATAAGGTGCAAGGGTTCACTAGAACCTCACAAAATGAAATTTAGAAGTTGCTCTAGCGCCTAGGACAACTTACAGCTACTCCCACATCTACTCCTTTTGGCGCCAGCACAGTGTACCTTGGTTATATTAGTTATGCCTGCACTTCATGTGTCATCTACGGCTACATGGATTATTGAATTTGGGGCATCAGTCCACATGTTAGATATGTCCTCTGCCCATGTATCCTCCTTTTCCTTCTGTCAGTCTTTAATTTATTTAATGACTCATATTCATCTATTCTAGGTAAAGTTGTCATTCATCCTACTACTCAACTTCCTTTGTCCTCTGTTTTGTATGTTCCCAAATTTCTAGTTAACTTATCGTAGTTAGTTAACTCACCATCCTTAAATTGTTTGGTTACATCTTTTCCTTCTCAATGTGTCTTTTAAGATTTTCAAACGAGGAGAATGACTGGTTTTGGTCATGAGCATGAGGGAGTTTACCTCCTGAATGTAGCTTGTTCTCATCAATCTATTGCCCTTGTTAGAAAATCCACTGAAGGGCAATATCATCATTTTACACTTACTATGAAGTCTAATAGATACACTATTTTGTTCTATGTATTTTAGCTCTATCTCTAGTTCAATTTTTAAGTAATTTGGACAAGTATGTAGGAAAATATAAGGGTTTTATTTATTTTTAAATGACTAGGGGCATATCTGTAATTTGTAATTCAGAACCTTATAAATAGCATTGGTCGAGCTTGACCCCCTCACATAGTCTTTTTGAACTCTGTTTTGTCTCCTCTCTTCTCTCTTTCTCCTTCTCTTTCTCGTAAACCCTAAAAGTCACTCTTTTACATGGTATCAAAGCAGTAGGTCTTGGTTGGTTTCTCACTAAAACCTGCAACTTCAGGAAAGAGGATTTTCCACAATTTGCCTTCACTGGTTGATTTTCCACAATCTGCCTTGACTAGTTGGTAATAATCAGATTTTTTGCCCTCCTAACCTGCTATAACCCTAGGGTTGATGGCTCCTACTGTCTATTGAGTGGTTCTGAACTACTTACTACCCTATGATTGATTACTAAAAGTTACATTTTTGGACTGTGCGAACCCAATGCTGGGTCACTTGCCGTGTCATCTCCTGGATTGCCAATGTCAGCCCTAATTTTCTGGATTTTTGCATATGCCCTAAAGGAGAGTTCATTACTTGAATTTTTCATTTTTTCTTGCCGAGCAGCCTATTATTGGGCTGAACTACCTACGTCATCACTGGATCAGGTGATGTCAACACTGGAAATTGTGAAATCTGTGAATTTTTCTTAGAGAATTACCTACAACAGCAAAGATTTACGTGTTAGGATAAATTGGGTCTTCCAATTTGTAAAACCCTAATTTTTCCTGCAATGTGGGGCCCACAACACATGCGCACTTTAATTTTGTGTGTTGTTTTGGGGCTATTTAAGAACCATAATGGCTGATTCTAACGAAGTTTTCCTTCAAGGGGGTTTGTAAGCTCAGAAGGAAGGGATACTATTGTGATAACTACTGAAAGACTGAATGGCCAAAATTACTTGAGTTGGTCACGATCAGCCACTCTATATTTGAAGGGTAAGAAAAAGACAAAATTCATTAGTCTCAACCCTCCAATCCCATTGAGTGAAGACTAGGAAGCTTAAGGTAGTCAAGTTATGACCTGGATACTTAAACAACTTGGATGTTGATTTGAGAAATGAGGTAAAGACTTGAGGCATAGCTAAGGAAAGGTGGAATTCCTTAGAATTTGTTTATGCACAAAAAAGTAATTTGTCATGTGTTTTTGAGTTGTATACCAAGATGTTTCTCAAGAAAGGTTAGAGGTCTGTCACTGCATACTACAGTGAGCTGGTTGGTATACTGCAGGAGATTAGTGTTTTCCATCCAATTACTACGAATGAAAGGGAAATAAGGAAACAGAATGGATAACTGTATATTGCTAAAATTCTAGATGGGTTAGTCCCTAAATTTGACTCTATTAGAGCTCAATGATTGGCCTCTAAGGATGTTCAATCTCTATCCACTGTCAAGATATTCCAAAGCTAAGAGATCAATTTCGATTGATTTCGATAATGTCTATTTCCTCCTGATACATAGATATACATAGGTTAAGTTATAAGATACAAAAATTACAATAATACCCTTTCATGATACAGAAATGACAATAATATACGATAACATCCCCTCTCAAATTGATGCTGGTAAGTCAACCAACAACAATTTGCCAACAAAAAATTGATGCCGCTGCTGAGTCATTGCTTTGGTGAAGACATCGGCCACTTGGAGATCCAAAGAAATGTAAGGAAGAGAGATCACTCGACTATCCAAGGTATCGCGGATAGAATGACAATCAACCTCAATGTGCTTGGTGCGTTCATGGAAAACAGGGTTGGTGGCAATCTGAATAGCACTAGTTTTATCAGCATGAAGAGGGGTAGAAGTAGTCTGAGGGAACTCAAATTCCGAAAGAAGACCGTGTAGCCATACAATCTCAGAACAAGCAGTAGACATGGCACGATACTCAGCTTCAGTAGAGGATTTAGAAACACCATCTTGTTTCTTACATCTCCAAGAAATTAAGGCATCACCTAAAAACATACACCAACCCATAGTAGAGCGACGGGTATCCGGACACCCAGCCCAATCAGCATCACTATAAGCAATAAGTTGAAGAGAGGAGCCTGTAGGAAAGAATAACCCACGAGTAGGAGAACCTCGAAGATAGCGGATGATGAGTCGAACTGCAGCAATATCGAGATGACGAGGAGAGGACATAAACTGACTGACCTGATGAACGGCATAGGAGATATCGGGGCGAGTAGTGGTCAAGTAGATGAGACTCCCAACCAGGTGCCAATAGAGAGTAGGGTCATCTAGAAGGTCCCCTTCATCTTTCTAGTATTTGACATTTACCTCCATAAGAGTATCGACAGAAGAAGTATCCTCCAAACCAGCCAAGGTAATAATATCTTGAAGATACTTATGCTGGTTTAAGAAAATACGATTGGTCCAATGATGGACTTCCAGTCCTAAGAAGTACGTGAGCTGGCCAAGATCTTTCATATGGAAAGTGGCATGTAACACCTGCTGCAACTTGGTAATCAGTCCAGAGTCAGTGCCAGTAATAATGATGTCATCCACATAAACCAGGAGAATGATCATGCCCGCGGCAAACTTATGATATAATAGAGATGAATCATACTAACTCTGTGTAAACCTTTGGAGAATAAAGGTGCCACAAAATTTCTCAAACCAAGCTCGGGGGGCTTGCTTAAGCCCATACAAAGGACGACGAAGCTTGCAAACCTGAGCAGGAGAGGAGGTAGTCATTCCCAAGGGGAGCTTCATGTATACATCTTCGTAGAGGTCACCGTGGCGAAAGGCATTCTTCACATCCATCTGATGCAGCGGCCAGGACTGAGAGGCTGCAATTGCGAATATAGTACGGACTGTGGTCATCTTGGCAACCGGTGCAAATGTCTCATCATAATCAATCCCATATTCTTGTTTGTTGCCCAGAGCGACTCGAGCTTTGTACCGATCCAAAGAGCCATCAGAGCGAAATTTGACAGAGAAAACCCATTTACTCCCAAGAGGCTTAATTGGAAGAGGGCAAGGAACAATATCCCAAGTGTGATTCTCCTCAAGTGCTCGAAGTTTTGTTTGCATGGCATTCTGCCAACACTCATGTGCCATGGCCTGTTTGTAACAAGTGGGAATAAAAATAGAGGATAAAGTAGCGACAGGAGAGACAGTGGAGGAGAAACCATACCAATGAGGAGGCCTAGAAGGGCGAGTAGACCGGCGAAGAGCAGTGGAAAATGGAGCGGGAGTAGGATTAGGCGACAGGACAAGATCGTGAGGGGGCACAAAGGAAGTAGAACCAAACTCATGGCCACTACGTCTTCCATACACAAAACCAGGTTTAAACCTTTCCACAATTGGCGGAGAATCATCAAAGCAAGGTAGAAGAGATAAAGAGGCATATGGCTGCTCAACATGAGATGGAAAAAAATATTGAGTTTCAAAGAAAACCACATTCCGAGAAACACGTATACGACGAGCATGTGGATCATAACAAACATAACCCTTTTGAGGGATAGTATAACCAAGAAAAACACATTTAACTGATTGGGCTATAAGTTTATGTCGTTCATGAGTAGGGAGATGCACAAAACAAACACAACCAAATGTCCGAATATCAAAATATGAAGGAGAATGGCCAAACAACTTACAAAAGGGAGAAACATGATGTAATGTAGGAGAAGGTAAGCGATTGATCAAATGAACCGAAGTAGACAACGCTTCACACAAAAAACGAGATAGAACAGATGATTCAAGTAAAAGGGTTCTGACCACATCAAGAAGATGACGATTTTTCCTCTCAGCAACACCATTTGTTCCCATGTCGAAGGACAAGAGCGTTGAGAGACGATCCCTTTGCTTTGAAGAAAGTCCTGAAACTCATTAGACATGTATTCGCCGCCAAAATCAGAGCGCAAGACCTTGATGCTGGCAGAGAATTGAGTCTCTAGAAGCGCAAGAAAATAGGTGAATACTGAAAAAACTTCGGCCTTAGCCCGTAGAAAGTAAACCCAAGTAAACCAACTACAGTCATCAATAAAGGTGACAAAGTACTTGTAATGCGCATGAGAAACAACAGGAGCAATCCCCCAAACATTAGTATGAATAATATCGAAACATTGCAAGGCATGAGATGCATTATCAGGAAAAGGTAGAACTTTACTTTTGCCAAGTTTGCATGATGGGCATTCAAAAGAAAGATCAAGAGAAGAACACTCTTTATGTCCCAAGACACCTAAAGTAAATAATTTTTGAAGTACATCAGAGTTGGGGTAGCCTAGACGTTTATGCCACATCTTAGGTCCAAAATCAACAACATTACATACAAAGGAAAGGAAAGAAAAACTAGGACTAATGGTGGGAGGAAAAACATAAAGAGGAAAGAGTTGTTCCACTTTAGGCCCCTTCACGATCATTGTCCCACACACTTGATCCTGCACAACACAACCAGATCGAGAGAAATGGACATTACAATTATTATCGACCAATTGACCAACAAAAATAAGATTTGTGGAGAGGTCAGGAGACACAAAAACATCAGTTAAACAAGAGGAAAGATCACCAACAACACTGATAGGCAGAGAACTGCCATCAGCGGTGTTAATTTTCTGATTTCCATCATAATTGCGGACATCGGAAAGAGAAACAACAGTATTGGTCATATGATTAGAAGCTCCGGGGTCAAAATACCATGGCTTAGAAGAAACTTTAGGATTATCTAAGAGTCCAAAAGTAGAGAAAGCAGAAATGATCATCTGTTGTACCATCTCAGAAGTGAGTATGGTCTGTGGGGCGGAAGGTGTAGGTGCAACAGGAACAACCGGCGAGGCAGCAGGCAATGCAGTAGAACTAGAGGCACCAGCGTAGGCATGATAAGCAGTATCCGGCCTCATTGCAGGTCGAATGGGGCAAGTAGAGATGATATGACCTAGTTTCTTGCAGTAGCTACAGAACTTTCTAGGGAAATCCCAAGCAACATGACCAAAAGCTTTACAACTATAGCATTGAACAACACACATGTCTCGTCCCTTATTCCTCCCCTGGGTTGCATAAGCCACAGTGATAGGGGCACTAACGTTAGCCCGATGTTCGATGCCAGCCTGAGTTGCTAGACGCTGCTCCTCACGGAGAAGTTCACTTAAACAAGCAACTAGAGATGGTACAGGATGACGATTAATTAGATTAGACCGTGCAATTTCAAAATCGGAACGGAGCTTCATCAAGAATTGATCTCTCTTGCTAGTTTCATGCACTGCCTGAATAGCAGAGAGAGCTGTAACTGGAACAGTAGAATGAACAATGTCGACATAGTCAGCCCAAAGGTTTTGAAAACCAGAAAAATATTCCTCGATGGATAGACTTCCCTAGGTGAAATTAGCCATCTCATACTCCAATTGAAAACGCCGAGCCGTGTTGTCTTGATGGTAAACCTGGGCGAGGTAACTCCACATGTCAGCCGCATTTCTATAAGGCCGCAGATTGAGAACAAAGTGAGGCTCAACAGAGCCAAGGATCCAAGTCATGACCCTCGCATCCTTGATGGTCCACTTGGACAAAGCCTCGGCCTCTCGAGGTGCGGGACCCCATAACTCCTTTCCCATAACAAATAAACAAACTGAAATTCCCAGGCACTGTAATTTTTACCCGTGAAACGGATAAGGAACGAGTCTACTTTATCAGAAGACATGATAAAAGCCAAATGACTTGGGACAGAATCTCCCCTTCTTTCTTACTGAATCTAGGACTGAATCTACAAAAGGAGTCAGTAGAACTTGTTTATCACATGCAGGGGGAGTTTCACTCGAACCCAAGCCAGTGAGGAATTTCTTCAAACACCTAAATTGCACTGATAAAGAACCTTACAGGTTCTCACTGCGAGCCCGAGATGAGTCCGCTGGCCTTCCTCTTCCTGCCGGCTCTACTGTGAAATAATTTCGCTGCCCGCCACAAAATCATAGATGCCAGAAGCCAGACCCTGGCCTCCCTTCCCACTGCCAGACAGCTTCGTCTACGACTGTCGGAAGTGTCTGTTGAATACCAAAACCGAAAGCCCGAACCCAAAAATCGTAACGACCCTTCCCACTGCCAGACAACTTCGTCTACGACTGTCGGAAGTTCCCGTCGAACTCCACAAAACCTTCCCCGACGATCAACGTGCGATGCAAAGGACTCCGTGAGAGTCCACCGAAACCAAATCAAGAACCGATAACCTAGATCCACAAAATTCACCTGAAGGAGCAGTCACCGAGGACCTCCAACGCTGAACCGAGACCGCCGAGGGCGCCGAACAAGCTTGAAGAAAAACAATTCAGGGCTCGAAACAAAGCTTTGATACCATGTCAAGATATTCCCAAGCTAAGAGATCGATTTCGATTGATTTCGATAATGTTTATTTCCTCCCGATACATAGATATATATAGGTTAAGTTATAAGATACAAAAATTATAATAATGCCCTTTCATGATACAGAAATGACAATAATATACAATAACATCCACAACCTATAGCCAAGTACTGCATGCAGAGAAGGCCATTGTAGCACCGGGAAATCCAGATGTGACAAGCACAATAGCATCAGCCCTAAACTCTCACGGCTCCTTAGAACCATCTAAGGGCAGAATTGGAAGCACCAGAGGAAAGGGCAAAAATAATCAAAGAATAGGAAAATGCCGAGGTGACACTAAGATGAACAAAAAATGTATTCACTGTGGCCATACAACCCACTTCTCTGAAAGTATTGGTAGAAGTTTGGTAAACATGCATGGGCCAACTCTCTTGTTCATGAGAGTACTGAATCATCCACTGAACTTGTTGTACAAGTTGTAACAGACGCCTTCAATGAAATGCAGTAACTGATTCAGCGCATGACAATTGAATGTTGCATCCTCATCAGCATCCATGACTCAATCTTCTACTTCTACAGCCACATTGGCCAACTCAAGTACGTTTGCCCTTCATGCTCCACTTGAGTCCTCGACTTAGGAGTGACAACTCATATGTCAAGTATGTCTAACTTTTTTTTTTTTATTTGAAAGAATCTTTTATTAAACAAGTCACCTTGGCCGATGAATCCATTTCTCTAATACGATGAATCGATACATTGATTCCATCTACTTTTATGTTACCACAATCAATTCTATTTGCCCCTAAATTCAGATGTTTGAGGGCCTTGTCTAGGGGGAGAACAAAAGACAAGTTTTTGCATCTATGAAGATTTTTTTTCAACAAAAGAAAATTGAAGACCAAGAATCTTTTTCATTGCAAGCTGAAGTTATAAACTCCAACTTGAGGGATGAGTGTCGAAGAGCAAGTATGAAAGAGTCATATACGACTCTCACAACAAGAAGTCTCACAGAGAAAATTGAAGACCAAAAATCTTTTTCATTGCAAGCTGAAGTTATAAACTCCAACTTGAGGGGTGAGTGTCGAAGAGCAGGTATAAAAGAGTCTTATATGGCTCTCACAACAAGAAGTCTCACAGAGCCAAAATTAATATAGTGGTCTCACAAAAGGAGGTCTCACAAAAACATCTCAATTAAAGGTGTTTTAGTTATGTTAGTCTTCGATTTATGGACTTATCTTTTAGTGTTTAACTTTGGATGTAACTAGGACAACGGTAGTTTAATTGTAATTGGATTCTACTAGTTTCCTCTATTATAAATAGAGATTCATTGTACTCAAATTACAGCAAGTGAAGTATTTCCCTTTTCTAAAAATTCAACAATTTGCTTTATTAGAAAGTAAAAAGTTTCGGAAAATTATTCATTTTAGTACTTTCTATAGAAGGAAAGTCAACAATTTTCAACTTTTAGTAGTTTCCTAGTTTGTTCAAAGTCTTAATTTAGAGAATTATCTTTATAAAAGTCTTGGTTAGTAAGTCTATTTCATGAGTACTCAACTTAGGAAAGTCTTAAAGATA
Source organism: Aristolochia californica (assembly GCF_029961685.1). Taxonomy (NCBI): domain Eukaryota; kingdom Viridiplantae; phylum Streptophyta; class Magnoliopsida; order Piperales; family Aristolochiaceae; genus Aristolochia; species Aristolochia californica. The sequence continues at coordinate 10,104,504 of NW_027182290.1, read as the reverse complement.
GTAAGTTTACTATTATTAGTTTCCATCTAAGTTAGTTGTCAGAATCCTTTCTTAAAGGTGGTTTTTTATTTAGCAAGTCAATATTCAATTGTAACTAGAACGTTTATTCAATAGGAAAGCTCTAGTATGGTAATGTACTTACTTTGGCAAGCCCATGGTTGTTTTAGAGTCTACAAATAGAAGAATTTACTGTAACTTTGAATCAGTTTCTTGAAGAACTAATACAAGTTTTCTTTTTGTTGTCTGGAGCACCATTTCTCTTTCTTTTCTAAGAATAATTACTTGGTAGTTTTCTTCATATGCTAGCTACTACCAGTTAAAAAAGCAGTAAGTATAAATTCAAGTTCTTCTCTTTGAACTTGAAAACCAGGAATCCCCTATAGCTAAGACAGTAGTAGATGGGTCACTTATATTCCAGCCTTATCCCTCAACTTTATTTCTGAAATTCTGTAGCATTACCCTCAAGCCTTTACTAAAAAAGAATGGCTGTGAACCTATAAGAATCATTATTTATAAACTATTGCCCAAATTTGCATCAAACAACATCATGTTAGATAACTTTCATCTTTTAAGATAGGTAACATTTACATCAGAAGCAGTCAGAGGTTCAAATACAATCAAGTAGATCAAAGGAACAGCAGATTAAGAAGACAAGGATGTGAAAAACAACAATAAATATAAGCAGGAAATCATGAAACTGGGGCTCTTGTTTCCTATGCAGGACCAGCAATCCATAACACATGACATAGGTTGGGTCTAGCAACAAGGAAGAAGATAATAGGCAACTCTCATTCACTTCTCATCTAATCGAATCTTGAAGAAATAAATAATATGTGGAGGGGAGGGGAACCACCTCTTCGTCTGGCCCAGGAAAGCCACTCCTCCTAAAATTTTGACGCCACCCTCTCTCATAGAGAAATGAAACAAGTGGACTCCTAATAATCATGCAGAGAAACTTTTTAGTCAAATGACATGAGTTCGAAACTTTTGTCCATTCTTGAAGCATGCAACTCTCACAAAATCTAGCAAACAAAATGATCAATCATCTTACTTCAAAGAAAAGTCTTTTCATATAGTTTTGCAGACAAGATTCTCATGTTCTAGACTTTTATATTGAAGAATCAAAGTACATTCAAGAGTTCCTACTTTTAACATTACCTTCCACGAGAAATTTGGCTCAATGGTCACAGGGGGAGGTTTCTAGTGTGAAGTCTGGGATTCAATTCTCACCAAGACTTAAAGGGACATATGTGTGTGTTGAGTAGGAAAAAGTTCTTAGGGTTATGGAGAAAGTGAAAAAGAGGGAAAGAGGGAGAGAAAAGAGATAGAAACCAGAGTGCTGAAAAGACTCTGTGTGGGGGTTGTGCTCGACCCCCAGTGCCTTTATAGAGCTCTGAAATAAAAATTACAAGAATACCCTTATTCACTTTTTTTTTTTTTTTAATGATGCTGATTTTTATTATGAGAGCTCAAACGAGCTGATTACACGAGGGGAAACCTTCCCAAACAATGAGAGATTGCTGGGAGGTTCTAAATTTTGCCAATTTATCAGCCAAAGAATTGGCTGATCTAGGAACGAGGTTCCAATTACAATAAATGGATGACACGATGTCAGCAATACAATCAATGATTGGCCAGTGGCGCCAAGGAGGGGAGCTTTCTTTTGAACACCAACTGATGGCAGTCTTTGAATCGCTTTTAATAATCAGCTTGCCATGGAACCGCTCTTTAAAGATTTGGAGGCCGAACAGAAGAGCACTCACTTCAGCAGTATTTGAATCAGCGATACCCACCGGCCCTACATAGGATAAAATAGGGTCTCCACTGCTATCTCTGAAAACACCACCAGCTCCAGCCAGCCTAGGACAGCCTAAAGCATTGCCATCAAAATTGAGTTTGATGTATTCGTAAGGGGGAGGATCCCAGGTGGTCATAACCGGATTCCTAGGAGGGCCCACCATGTACGCTATCAAACCCCAATTTTCTCAAAGGGAGACGCTCGATAGAGAAGCAAACTCCTTCTTAGAATGTAGCCAGCTCGAAATAAGGCCCACTGCTTGAGACGCTATATTATCCGGGTTGCTAGCCTTGGAATTAAATCTCCGGTTGTTTCGCTCTAGCCATATACACCATGGGACATGCGCAAGGCATGCCAAGAGAATTATCTTGCCCAACTTAGGAAGGCGCATCCCCATAACCATCTCAAAGGTGCCAACAAGGTCCTGATGTAGCCCCATTTGGAGACCAATCTTCTGAAATATCTTCATCCAGACTTGCCATTAAAAGTCGCAATGTAAGAGAACATGCTGGACTGTCTCATCGCACACACCACAAAGGGGACAAGTGCGATCGGGGGCGGTGTAACCTCTTTTATGGAGGTTGTCAGAGGTGATGATTTGTTCCCTGATGGCCGTCCACACGAAGAATTTGATTTTATTAGGCGCTGAGAGCTTCCATGCCAGGTTTGCCTTGTGCTCATGGATGCTGTAATCTTGTTTTCTAATGTAGGTGTAGGCGGATGCAACTGTGAATCCATTAATGCTGGGCTTCCATATCAGTTTATCAACTGCATGCTCACGAATAGTAGTGCTGCTGAGCCTTGAGAGGAGAGAGCAAAAAACAGTAGTTTCCTCGTCATTTAATCCCCGACGAAATGTAAGACTCCATGAGCGATCTCTCCAAGAATCCGCCACTGAGCAAGAGAGATCTCTCGCCACCCTAGAGAGCCCCGGGAAATCCTCAGAGAGGGGGCGGGGGCCACACCTTTCATCTGACCAAAAGAGGAGGGTCCTTCCATTTCCTGTGTGAAAGGAAGTTGCATCTCTAAATATTGGGAGGAGCTTTTGAATTGATTTCCATATCAGGGATAGGAGCTGAGTAGCACCATCCTCCCTCCACCAGGCACCCAAGGTTAAAAATAGAACCTGACGATATTACCCCATAGGCTATTATGCTTGATGTTGAAATTCCAGATCCATTTGAGCAAAAGGGCATTGTTCATCTCCTTCGTAGGCCGTATACCTAAACCACCCCGATTTCGGGGCATGCAAATATCCTTCCAACTCACCAAATGGTATCTGAAGGTGTCCTCTAATCCTCTCCAGATAACGGATGACATCAATTTTGTTGCAAACTGAAGCCGGACAGTGCATGAATGATAATAAATAGTTTGGCAGTCCTACCAAACAAGACTTGAGAAGAGTGAGCCGCCCAGTCGTAGATAAAAGCTTGCCCCTCCAAGTAGCTAGTCTCTTCTCAAATTTCTCAATAAGTGGGGACCACAACATGACCGAAGGCTGAGAGTCAAAAAGTGGTAGTCCAAGATATGTAGCTGGCAAATTTCCCACCGAGCACCCCAAATATTCAGCCATTCCCTGAAGCACAAGAGAGTCAATATGATAGCCAAGGAGGGTGGTTTTATTCCAGTTAATGTTCTGCCCAGAAGCCAATTCAAACAGTCCCAATACAACATGCAGTTTTTGAATCTAATCCATTGTACCAACCCCAAAGCAAATTGTATCGTCTGTAAACTGAAGGATCGGCACATCAAAGGCTGCACAGTCCGTCGTGGGGAGGATCCAACCCAGGTTTTTGGCCGAATAGATCAAAGATGATAGGTATTCCGCTACCACATTGGAGAGCAAAGGGGAAAGGAGGTCTCCCTGCCTGATTCCCCTGGATCCCCTAAAATAACCGCAAGTTATTCCATTGAGAAGAATGGAGTAGCTGTTAAGCACCTAGCCAATACTACCCAAAAGACCGGCCTATTAGGAGCGGAAGACATAGGTACTTAACCACCCAGGACCATAACAGTACACCCGCCCTCCCGAGCCGACGACCACGACGGCAATAACACAGCAACGCTCACCGGTGGAGGGATCCCATAATCCTTGCCGGCGTCACGCCAGGGGCATGCGGTCCACCTGCGCCGTGTAATCGTGGGGATTCGAAGTCGGGACGTAGCCACTGGGATTTCAGCTGGTAAACAGGACGAACTTTATGATTGTTCTGGCCCGTGGTTTGTTTCCCCGTCTGAGACTTCTGCTGCTTTCCTGTCTGTGCTTACACTCTGCTCGTCAAATTTCCATGATCCGGAAATAAATTTTGACGGGCCCGTCGTTGGAGTTTCCTGCTCGGAGATTTCAGGTCTTGTGACCTTTTCTGCGGCAACGCATGGCTCCCTTGTCCAACATTCCATGAAAATTTCATACAATGCTCGTGCTTCTCCTACTTCTTTGCATATTTTGTCCATACGAGCTTCTACCTTCTCCATGCGATCTTGTACCTTCTCCCAATTTGGGAATACATTCCCCATTGTGTTCCCGTTCTGATACCAAATATTAAGCACCTAGCCAATACTACCCAAAAGACCAGCTTGTGAGGAGCGGAAGACATAGGTACTTAACCACCCAGGACCATAACAGTAGCTTGCAGAGGAGATGCAATTATGAATCCAAAAGCGTCATTTTTCCCCGAATCCCATCTTCCCCAGGAGAGTGTCCAGAAGCATCCAATTAACTCTGTCAAAGGCTTTCTCAAAATCAAGCTTCAGGATGAATCTGGGAAGCTTTAAAGTCTTAAAATGGTGGATGAGCTCGTGACATGCCATGGCTGAGTCTAATATATTTCTTCCCTTGATAAAAACACTTTGGCCATGGTGGATTGAAATAGGGAGAACCGCCCTGAGGCGATTGGCAAGGAGGCGTGCAAGCACCTTGTAAGCACTGGTGGTGAGGCTGATCAGCCGAAAATCAGATGGAATTTCTGCCCCTTCTTTGTTAGGGATGAGGGCAATAAACGAAGCTCCGATGCTCCTATATCTGATGCCATGCTGATAGAACGAGTGGACCATGCAAGCAATGTCGTCTCTGATGAAGGGCCCACATCGGCAATAGAATTCTTCATTGAAACCATCCGGACCCGGAGCACAATCCAAAGGAAGACCCAATGCTGCTTTTTCAATTTCCTTACTGGAGAAAGGGAGTTCGATGAGACTAGTTGTGACCGAAGGAATAACCTGGAGATGAACCCTTTCGAAGAAAGGGCGAACTAGCTGGCCATCAAAGTATAATTCTGCAAAAATGTTCACCGGTGAGTCCGAAATAAGGGATCGATCCGAGGTACTCTCACCATTGACGCTGAGTGCGGTGATGCGGTTGGCTCTTCTCCGAGTACAGGCGACTGCATGGAAGAATTTGGTATTGGCATCCCCCTCAACGAGCCATTTAAATCTTGCACGCTACTTCCAATGCACGAGCTCACTATGAGCGAAGGACTGTATTTGCCCTTGAAGGGCGTATCTCTGAGTTACTTCTGAGGAAGAGAGGCTTCTAGATTCCTCTTCAGAATCAAGAGTGGAAATCTGAGAAAGGACGGCGGCTCTCTCGGTTGAGGAAGAGGTCTTCCTCGGAAAGGCCCATGATCGCAGCAACAGCTTTAACATCTTGAGTTTGGCTAGGAAGTTCCACCCGGTTGGGCCCATCACAACCATCCTCTCCCAGAAGGACTGGATAGAGGAGTCAAAAGAGGGGTCCGCCATCCAAGCATTGTTGAACCTGAAAGGGGGGGGGGGGGGGGGGGGGGGACTTTGCCTGTGGCATTACTGTATATCTGAAGCCAGTCGTTATAGGCTAAGAAGCGGTCAAGCTTGGAGAGGACGGGGGGCTGTCTACCATTTGACCAAGTGAAGGATGCTAGATTTGACGATAGTGGAGGAGGTGTGGACTAGGATAGAGCGGGTCAAAGATCGTCGCCCTTTATGGAGTAAGTTTGTATGGATTTGGATGGTTTTGGATTTTTCTGAAGGAAGAAGGTGTGTAGGAATATGGTGATATGAAAAGAGGTTCTGCATGGCTGGGTTAAGGGGGTTAGGGAATTTCGAAGGAAGGGGAGGGCCAGTTGGGGGAAGAAATGGGCTTAGAGGAGTGCTTTGTCGCTGGTGGGGCTCAGGTATAGGGGGGTGGGGGGGAGATTGGCTCGGGTGGTGTCGCTGGATCTGGGGGCTCCCCCTGCCGGAGTCTGCATCGGAGAGAGGATCCGGATGGCTTCTTCGAACTCTTTCCAGCCAAATCCAAAGTTTGTGGCCTCGGGAATATAGATCTTGGCGAGCACTGTTGAGCCACGCCGATGGACGACATGGCACTCTCTTTGTCCCCGAAAGGAGCTCACGGATAGGAAGAAAATCAAATCCCGCATCTTTGTTCGTGACGAAGCTTGAAGCGGCTTCCATCGGAACACAGATGAAGGACATCTTCGATCCGACGACAGAGGAGATGCGAATCAATTGTTCGGAGCTCCGGGCTGCCTTCCATTGGACCAAGTGAAGGTCTTCCTGGATAAAGCAATTTCATCGAGCTCCCAGCATCAAATGAAGTCAGCAAAGAGCCTCATGGAGGTAGTAATCCTCCTCTACGGCGGGGACTTCTCGTGGCAGAATCAGGTCACATTGAAGTCACCGGCGAGCAAAAGCGGTACAGACCATCTCTGACAGACCGACAGAAGGTCGTCCCAGAAGAGGTCTCTCTCATTATGACTAGTAGGGGTCAGCCAGCCAAGCTCCATGGCCGAATAGAAAATGGAGGAGAGGAATTCCACCACAATGTTGAAAAGAAGCGAGGATAGCAGGTCTCCCTATCTAAGCCATCTGGTCCCTTTGAAATAACTGCATACCATGCCATTGAGGATGAGCGAGTAGGTAGCCGAGCCCACACAACTCTTGATCCAAAATCTCCATTTCTCACCAAAACCCATACGATCCATCAGCTCGTCCAACAGGAGCCAGTGTACTCGATTAAAAGCTTCTTCCAAGTCAAGCTTGAGGGCAATTCTTAGATCATTGGAGTGGCTAAAGTGGTCAATGAGTTCATGAGCGGCCATAGTGGAATTAAGGATATTCCTCCCCTTGAGGAAAGCGCCTTGCCCTTGGTGTATGACAGTCAAAAAGAAAGCCTGAAGCCGATGTGCCAAAATTTTGGCAATAATCTTGTATGTACTTGTGATGAGACTGATAGGGCGAAAATCTTTCAGTTTCTCAACGTTGGTCTTTTTTGGGACCAACGTGATGAATGAAGCCCCAATGCTCAGAAATGTGATGTCTTTCTCATAGAAGCCATGAATCCTGATAGTATATCCTCCTTAAATCGTTTTTTTTATAAAAGTGATAATATATTAAACCGAGAAAAAGATTACAAAATAAGAGGGCCTCCCCTAACAACCATTGCGGGGCGGGAGAAGATCCTCCTTAATTCTTGGATAGAACCTTTTGAAGAAATCCCTATTGAAACCATAGGGCCCGGGGCCCTATCAATTTCCATCCCTAACACCGCCCGCTCGACTTCACCAGTGGAGAAAGAGAATTCCAAGAGAGACGCAACTGCTGGAGAGAGGCGGGAGAAGTGAAGGTGCTGAATTTTTGGCCAATTGAAGCATTCCTCTGAATAAAGGCCGGTGAAAAACTGGATCAATACATTAGTAATAGAGGTCTGACACAACGTTAAATCATTATTGAAACATAAATAGGTAATTTGGTTGGATCTCCTTCTCGCCGAGGCGAGGATATGGAAATCAGGAATACTAATTAGGAATACAAATCTAATTTAAAGCTAATAATAAAATTTGATTCTAATCTCTTGAAATCAGGATACAAATCTGATTCTAATCTCTAGAAATTGGGAAACTATTATCTACTAATTTACAGGTAATCTCCTATAATTAGAAGTACAAATTTGTCCCTCCAATTACAGTTATTCACAGAAATCTTGGGATTTCAATCAATTCCGAATTTCCAACAAATGGGATAAGAGGATCATCCCTAATGAATTTTGTCTTTTTCCTAGCCTTTAAGTATAAAGTGACTGATCGTGACCAGCTAAGATAGTTTTGGTCATTCAGACTCTCAGTAGTGATCATAATAGTATCCTTTCCTTCTGAGTTTACAGATCCCCCTAAAGGATAAAAACCCCACTACAATCTGCCATGTATACTGCCAATATGGTCTTTAAATAGCCCTAAAAACAGCTCACAAACAGTAGGCATAGGTTATGTTGGCTCCACTTCGCAGGAAAAATTAGGGTTTTACAAATTGGAAGAACCAATCTACCCTAATATGTCTGCTGTAGGTAATAACCTGAAAAATCCACAAATTTCTCAATCTCCAGGGCTCATGTCACCCAGCTCAGTGACGACACAAGCAATCTCAGCTCAGTAATGGGCTGTGCAGCAATAAAAAAGAAGAAAATTAAGTGAAGGACTCTCTTTAGGGCATAATTCCAGTTCTGTAAACTTAGATTTGCATATTCATGAAAAATTCCAGAAAATTAGGGCTAACGCAGGCAAACCCAAAGATGATGTAGGCAAAAGGATCCAGTACTGGGTTGCACAGTCATTTTTACCAACCAATTAGGGCAAATTTGGAAAATCCTCTTTCTTGAAGTCGCGGGCTTTTATGGAGGGAATAGGAGAACAGTGGAAAGCTCCAACCAAGATCTACTGCTCTGCTACCATGTAAAAGAGTGAACTTAGGGTTTTGGAGAAAGAGAGAAAAGAGGGAAAGAAAAGAGATAGAAACCAAGTGCCAAAAGGACTCCGTGTGGGAGTCTAGCTTGACCCCCAGTGATTTTATAGAGCTTAAAATAAAAAATACAGGAATACCCCTAGTCACTTAAAAAATACTTAAACCTGTATATTTCTTTACATACTTATTCAAATTATGTGAAAATTGAACTAGAAATAAAACTAAACACAGAATAAGATAGTGTAGCTACTGGACTTCATAGTAAGTGCAAAATGATGATATTGCCGTTTAGTAGATTTTCTAATAAGTCCCACATTGAAAATAGAGAATAAAGTAAATAGGTTATAAGGCTGAACAATAGGCCTCCTAAGTGGCTAGTCATTTTTACAGGCGGGCACGGGTCAGGTCGGGGACAAGTTTCTTAAAACCCGATCCCCGTCCCCGAAAAAAAAAACCAAAGGGGTTGGAAAACCAACCCTATCCCCGCATCGTTCCCCTACTATTCCACCCCATCCCCAGTGCCGCCCCGTTCCCCTATCCCCGACCCGGTCCATAACTAAGGGCTTCAATTTTGAAGCCTGATTTTTTCTTCTTTAAATGCCCTCAATAAAAAATTTTATTCTTCGTATGGAGGAAAAACATTTAGTCTTAATTTTTACATAAAAGGGTATAAACATCTTGATAGACCCCAAATTAGTGTTACTTACTCTAGAAGGAGTAAACAACAGCTGAAGGATAATTAGAGGAGTTAACAGTGATTAATGGGACAGGGGCATTTTTGGGAATTTTACAATTTTAAGTGGTTACGGGAGGGAATATAGAGGGACAGCAGAGGGAGAGAAGGGGATTTGTCATTCTTGTCATTCGAGCTTGCTCAGGGAGAGTGCTAGTCTCTCAAAAACCAGTGGTTATGCTCGCTTAGTTTCTTTGAGTTCGATCGTGATTTCGGATTGGATTTTCCGTTTTTATCTCTATTGTGTTTGCGCCAAGTGATTACTGCTATCGGACGTTTATTAGCGCTATCGAGGTTACATCGTCGGCTCAAGGAGGCTTTATATCTTTCGATTTTGGCAGTGAAGGTTCATCGATTTCTTCCCTTTGGCTTGAAAATCTGTATTACTGTTGTCAGGGTACATCATCTGGTATCAGAGCATCTCGACAGTCCTCATGGCGACTACCAGAATGGAGTCAAGGGTGGATTCGATGGAGGGAATCGTGAGCTCAGTAGGGAGGAGGTGAGCTCAATGAAGGAAGAGGTTCGGAAGATTCCGGCCATGGAACAAGGGTTGACGACGCTGATAGGGCGAGTTGAACTACTCCTGTGTACCCAAGAGGAGCTCAACCGAAATCTGGCTGCGCAGAGTAAGTTAGCAACGGCGAGACAGGGGCTGGACTCGACAGTGGGCGATAACTCAATACATGGAAGAGACGGTGGCGAGGTTGACCAGAATAGGCAGGGCCGATATGAAGTGCGACCCAGAAAGTTAGAGTCGCCAGTTTTTTAGGGAGAGGACCCCGATGACTGGATTTACAGAGCTGAACGCTATTTTTTGCTAAACCGGGTATCTCACAGTGAAAAACTGGAAGCTGCTGCAGTATGTCTGGAAGGGGAGGCATTAAAATGGTTCGAGTAAGAAAATAACAGGAGGGAGATCATGAACTGGGAAGAATTTCAGTCCTTATTGCGAAAACGGTTCTGAAGTTACGAAGATGGCTCTCCTTATGTGAAATTTTTGGTGTTGAAGCAGGAGACCACCGTGAGAGATTACAAAAGGCGATTTGAGGATTCGGCTTCCATGTTGGAAGATATTCCAGAGAAGGTGTTGGAGTCCAACTTTGTTAATGGGCTTAAGCCAGAAATTCGGGCCTAGGTGAGGGTGTTGGATGTTATCAAGTTGATTTGTACTTATATATTTATGAATTATGATAAGGGAGGGCATTATTGTAATTTCCTGTAGATTATAACTTAACCTATGCATATCTATGTATCGGGAGGAAATAATCAACATCGAAATCAATCTTTGGAAAATCCTTTTGTCATGGTATCAGAGCTTCGTTCCGCGCCCTGATTTTTTTTTCCGAGCTTTTTCAGCGCCCTCAGCGGTCTCGGTTCGGTGTTGGAGAAATCGGTTCGGCGTTGTGCTCTCCGAGGTGAGTAATCTTTCCCTCTTTCTCGGTTCTCGATTTGTAGTGGATTTCATAGGGTCTTGTGGGTTTTATTTCGGATTTCGGAGGTTCCTCTCTCGGATTTAGTAGATTTCGGCAACTCCACTCTCAGGTATTTCGTTTTTTGGTGTTCAACGGGAACATCTTAGTTTTGGTTATGGACGGTTCGTTTATGGTCGACGGGGTTATTGGCTTTGTTTTTGGTATTGGACGGTTCGTTTTTGGTGTGCGACGAGAGCAACGGTCCACTCCACGATGATTCTTCTGCTCGGTACCCATGTCGCAGCATCTGCAGCGGCCCTTTCTACCGCTGCAGCCATGAAGGCGTGGCTCATATTGGCGTGGGTGCGCACAGTTGCTGGAAACCTTTCATTGATGGGTTTTGCAGCACCTCTAATAGTTTGTGCCCAAGCTCGTAGGGACATCTCAAATTCTAATCTCTCCTTCTAGAGCCATATCTGGTGTGGAGTTCCCTCACCACTTCTTGACATTGTAGCAGTAGGCTTATCATGTCATCTGATAAGGTAGACTCGTTCCCTATCCATTTCACGGGTAAAAATTACAGTGCCTGGGAATTTCAGTTTCGTTTATTTGTTATGGGAGAGTTATGGGGTCATATAGATGGGACTGATCCTGCACCTCGGGAGGCCAAGGCTTTGTCCAAGTGGACAGTCAAGGATGCTAGGGTCATGACCTGGATCCTTGGCTCCGTTGAGCCTCACTTTGTTCTCAATTTGCGGCTTATAGAAATGAGGTTGACATGTGGAGTTACCTTGCCCAAGTTTACCATCAAGACAACACGGCTCGGTGTTTTCATTTGGAGTATGAGATGGGAGTATGAGATGGCTAATTTCACACAAGGAAGTCTCTCCATCGAGGAATATTTTTCTGGTTTTCAATACCTTTGGGCTAACTATGCCGACATTGTTCATTCTACTGTTCCCGTTACAGCTCTCTCTGCTATTCATGCAGTGCATGAAATCAGCAAGAGAGATCAATTCTTGATGAAGCTCCGTTCCGATTTTGAAATTGCACGGTCTAATCTGATGAATCGTCATCCTGTACCATCACTAGCTGTTTGTTTCAGTGAACTTCTCCGTGAGGAGCACCGTCTAGCAACTCAAGCTGGCATCGAACATCGGGCTAGCGTTAGTGCCTCTGTCACTGTGGCTTATGCAACCCTGGGGAGGAATAAGGGCTGAGACATGCGTGTTGTTCAGTACTATAGTTGTAAAGCTTTTGGTCATGTTTCTCGAGATTGCCCTAGAAAGTTCTGTAACTACTGTATGAAACTCGGTCATATCATCTCCACTTGCCCCATTCGACCTGCAAGGAGGCCGGATACTGCTTATCATGCCTATGCTGGTGCCTCTAGCTCTACTGCATTGCCTGCTACCTCGCCGGTTGTTCCTGCTGCACCTACCACTTCCGCCCCACTGACCATACTCACTTCCAAGATGGTACAACAAATGATCATTTTTGCTTTCTCTACTTTTGGGTTCTCAGGTAATCCTAAAGTTTTCTCTAAGCCATGGTATTTTGACTCCGGAGCTTCTAATCATATGATCAATACTGTTGTTTCTCTTGCCAATGTCCGCAATTATGATGGAAATCAGAAAATTAACACCGCTGATGGCAGTTGGTGGTGATCTTTCCTCTTATCCTCTTGTTGATAGGCATTATCAGGAGTCTATCAGTGCTGTTGGTGATCTTTCCTCTTGTTTAACTGATGTTTTTGTGTCTCCTGACCTCTCCACAAATCTTATTTCTATTGGTCAATTGGTCGATAATAATTGTAATATCCATTTCTCTCGATATGGTTGTGTTGTGCAGGATCAAGTGTCCGGGACGATGATCGTGAAGGGGCCTAAAGTGGAACGACTCTTTCCTCTTTATGTTTTTCCTCCCACCATTAGTCCTAGTTTTCCTTTCCTTTCCTTTGCATGTAATGTTGTTAATTTTGGACCTAAGATGTGGCATAAACGTCTAGGCCACCCCAACTCTGATGTACTTCAAAAATTATTTAATTCAGGTGTCTTGGGACATAAAGCGTGTTCTTCTCTTGATCTTTCTTTTGAATGTTCATCATGCAAACTTGGCAAAAGTAAAGTTCTACCTTTTCCGCATAATGCCTCTCATGCCTTACAATGTTTTGATCTTATTCATACTGATGTTTGGGGGATTGCTCCTGTTGTTTCTCATGCGCATTACAAGTACTTTGTCACCTTTATTGATGACTATAGTTGGTTTACTTGGGTTTACTTTCTACGGGCTAAGGCTGAAGTTTTTAGCATTCAAGTGTTTTCTTGCGCTTCTAGAGACTCAATTCTCTGCCAGCATCAAGGTCTTGCGCTCTGATTCTGGCGGCGAATACATGTCTCATGAGTTTCAGGACTTTCTTCAAAGCAAAGGGATCGTCTCTCAGGGCTCTTGTCCTTTGACACCGCAACAAAATGGTGTTGCTGAGCGGAAAATCGTCATCTTCTTGATATGGTCAGAACCCTTTTACTTGAATCCTCTGTTCCTCCGCGTTTTTGGTGTGAAGCGCTTTCTACATCGGTTCATTTGATCAATCGTTTACCTTCTCCTACATTACATTATGTTTCTCCTTTCTTTAAGTTGTTTGGCCATTCTCCTTCATATTCTGATCTTCGGACATTTGGTTGTGTTTGTTTTGTGCATCTCCCTACTCATTAACGACATAAACTTACAGCCCAATCAGTTAAGTGTGCTTTTCTTGGTTATGCTATCCCTCAAAAGGGTTATGTTTGTTATGATCCACATGCTCATCGTATATGGGTTTCTCGGAATGTGGTTTTCTTTGAAAATCAATTTTTTTTTCCATCTCATGTTGAGCAACCATATGCCTCTTTATCTCTTCTACCTTGCTTTGATGTTTCTCCGCCAATTGTGGAAAGGTTCAAACCTGGTTTTGTGTATGGCAGACGTAGTAGCCATGAGTTTGGTTCTACTTCCTCTGTGCCCCCTCACGATCTTGTCCTGGCATCTGATCCTCCTCCTGCTCCAACTTCCACCACACTTCACCGGTCTACTCGCCCTTCTAGGCCTCCTCATTGGTATGGTTTCTCCTGCACTGTCTCTCCTGTCGCTACTTTATCCTTTACTTCTATTCCCACTTGTTACAAACAGGCCATGGCACATGAGTGTTGGCAACATGTCATGCAAATAGAACTTCAAGCACTTGAGGAGAATCACACTTGGGATATTGTTCCTTACCCTCCTCCAACTAAGCCTCTTGGGAGTAAATAGGTTTTCTCTGTCAAACTTCGCTCTGATGGCTCTTTGGACCAGTACAAAGCTCGCCTAGTAGCTCTGGGCAACAAACAGGAATATGGGATTGATTATGAGGAGACATTTGCGCCAGTTGCCAAGATGACCACGGTCCGTACTATATTCGCGATTGTAGCTTCTCTGTCCTGGCCGTTGCATCAGATGGATGTGAAGAATGCCTTTCTCCATGGTGACCTCCAGGAAGATGTATACATGAAGCTCCCCTCGGGTATGAATACCTCCTCTCCTAATCAAGTTTGCAAGCTTCGTCGTCCTCTGTATGGGCTTGGTTTGAGAAATTTCGTGGCACCCTTATTCTCCACCGGTTTACACAGAGTCAGTATGATTCATCTCTATTCTATCATAAGTCTGCTGCGGGCATGGTCATTCTCCTAGTTTTTGGGATGACATCATTATTACTGGCACTGACTCTGGACTGATTATCAAGCTGCAGCAGGTGTTACTTGCTACTTTAATATGAAAGATCTTGGCCAGCTCACGTACTTCTTAGGATTGGAAGTCCATCATCGGGCCAATGGTATTTTCTTAAACCAGCATAAGTATCTTCAAGATGTTATTACCTTGGCTGGTTTGGAGGACACTTCTTCTGTTGATACTCCTATGGAGGTAAATGTCAAATACAGGAAAGATGAAGGGAACCTTCTAGATGACCCTACTCTCTATCGGCATTTGGTTGGGAGTCTCGTCTACTTGACCACTACTCACCCCGACATCTCCTATGCCGTTCATCAGGTCAGTCAGTTTATGCCATCTTCTCGTCATCTCCATATTGCTGTAGTTCGACGCATCATCCGCTATCTTCGAAGTTCTCCTACTCGTGGGTTATTTTTTCCTACAGGCTCCTCTCTTCAACTTATTGCTTATAGTGATGCTGATTGGGCTGGGTGTCCGGATACCTGTCGCTCTACTACAGGTTGGTGTATGTTTTTAGGTGATGCCTTAATTTCTTGGAGATGTAAGAAACAAGATCGTGTTTCAAAATCCTCTACTGAAGCTGAGTATCGTGCCATGTCTACTGCTTGTTCTGAGATTGTATGGCTACGCGGTCTTCTTGCGGAGCTTGAGTTCCCTCAGACTACTTCTACCCCTCTTCATGCTGATAACACTAGTGCTATTCAGATTGCCACCAACCCTGTTTTCCATGAACGCACCAAGCACATTGAGGTTGATTGTCATTTTATCCGCGATAGCTTAGATAGTCGGGTGATCTCTCTTCCTTACATTTCTTCGGATCTCCAAGTGGCCGATGTCTTCACCAAAGCCATGACTCGGCAGCGACATCAATTTTTGGTAGGCAAATTGTTGTTGGTTGACTTACTAGCATCAATTTGAGGGGGGATATTATCAAGTTGATTTGTATTTATGTATATATGAATTATGATAAGGGAGGGCATTATTGTAATTTCTTGTAGATTATAAATTAACCTATGCATATCTATGTATCGGGAGGAAATAATCAACATCGAAATCAATCTTTGGAAAATCCTTTTGTCAAGTGACCTCCTAGGAAGTCCTATTGGCTAGGCGTTTGACATGGTATCAGCGCTGGGCACCATGGGTGTCAGAGCTAGGTGGTTTCGGTCCACCTGGGTTAGGTTCCGTCTGCCCCTGGTCCACTGATGGGTTAGATACTTGGCTTTCCATACCTTAAACGGCTAGTCTTTTCGGGTTGTATTGGCTAGGTATCTGATTAAGAACTCTGAAGTTAAGCGAGCCTGGGCGAGAGTAGTCCTAGGATGGGTGACCTCCTGGGAAGTTGCTAGGCGTTTGACATTGAAGCCCAATGGGTTGGGAAAGACCATGGAGTTGGCCCAAAAGTTGGAAGAAAAAAATGAAATTATTAAGCCGAGTCGGTTTGGGCTGGGTAGTCCAAAACCAGCGGGGACCATAGTTGGGGGTAATGGGAGGACAACGTCCATGGCAGAAACGACGAAGCATGGGATGGAGAAGAGGACACCATCCAGGAAACTCATGGAAGTCGAAATCCAATACCGGAGAGAGTAGGGTTAGTAGGGTTTGTGCTATTGTTGTGATGAAAAATTCTCAGCTGGGCATAGATGTAACAACAAGGATCTACTAGTGCTGATTTTACAAAAGTTGGAAGAAGAAGTTATGGAGGATGGCGACGACGGCAAGTGTGAACAGCAGGAAGAAGACGTTAGAGCAGCTGCTCAAATAGTGAGGTGTCGTTGAATTCGGTAGTTGGATTAACACTTCCGAAGACTATCAAGATTGCGGGAAGCATCGGAGAACAACCAATCATCGTCCTCATTGATGGAGGAGCAACCCATAATTTTATTTCCACTACAATGGTAAAAAAACTACACCTGCCTTTATCTCCAACAACAAAGTATGGCGTTCAATTGGGTACAGGTGTGGCACTTCCCAGGGAAAGAATTTGTAAGGGGGTTCGATTAACTCTTCAAGGAATAGAAGCTGTGGAGGATTTTCTGCCTTTGGAATTGGGAAGCACCGATGTGATTTTAGGTATACAATGGTTGGAGACCTTAGGAGGAACATATACGAATTGGAAAACACATTTACGAAGTTTAGATTGGGTAATGAGACAATGGTATTGCAGGGAGATCCCTCCTTGTACAAAACTTTTGTTTCACACAAGGCGATGATGCGAACTATCAAGCATGAGGGACATGGGGTTCTTGTGGAGTTGGGCAATACCATAGTGGCAGCGTCACAACCGAAGGAGGACACGACAACAATGGTGAAGAAAGTTTTAACGAACTTTGGGGATGTTTTTGCCATGCCCCAAGAGTTACCACCAAAAAGGGAAAAGGAGCATGCCATAACTTTGAAGGAGGGAGCGTCACCGATGAGTATTCATCCATATCAGTACCCCCAAATACAAAAAGATGAAATAGAGAGGTTGGAGGAAGAAATGTTAGCTACTAGAATCATACAGCCTAACACTATCCCTTTTTAAAGCCCCGTGCTATTAGTCAAGAAGAAAGACGGAAGTTGGAGATTTTGTGGACTATAGAGCCCTTAACAAGGAGACTATTCCGGATAAGTTTCCCATTCCAGTGATCGATGAGTTGTTAGATGAACTTCATGGAGCACAAGTCTTTTTGAAGCTGGACTTGAAGTCGAGATACCACCAAATCAGAATGAAAGCAGCTAATGTGCACAAGACAACTTTCCGGACTCATGAAGGACACTAAGAATTCTTGGTCATGCCTTTTGGGCTTACCAATGCACCGGCAACATTTCAATCCCTTATGAATAAGGTATTCAAACCTTTTCTCTGGCAATTTGTATTGGTATTCTTCGATGATATTTTGATATATAGTCCAAGTTGGAGTGCTCACTGTGATCATTTAGTGGCCGTTTTGGAGAAATTAAAAGAACACAAGTTGTATGCTAATTCTACTAAGTGTTCTTTTGGGAGAGAACAAATAGAATACTTGGGACATATCATTTCTAGAGAGGGGGTGTCAGTTGATCCAAGTAAGATACAGGCTATGGTTGATTGGCCCGCACCAACCACACTTAAGGAACTAAGGGGTTTCCTTGTTCTTACAAGATACTACCGGAAATTTGTTTCGGGTTATGGAGATATTGCGAGACCCTCGACTGATCAATTAAAATAAGATAGGTTTGGGTGGTCGAAGGAAGCCACCGGGGCGTTTGAGCGTTTGAACGAAACCATGACTACGGTACCAGTTTTGGTTCTACCTGATTTTTCGAAGTTGTTTATTGTGGAGACCGACGCTTTTGGATATGGGCTAGGGGTTGTTCTACTGCAAGATCAATGGCCGGTTGCATTTTTTAGTCAAGTTTTGGGTGAACGAGCCCAATTGAAGTCTATTTATGAAAAAGAGTTGATGACCATTGTGTTGGCTATTCAAAAATGGCGTCCTTACCTGCTGGGAAGGAGGTTTTTGGTGTGAACTGACCAGCAAAGTTTAAAATTCTTGCTGGAACAGCGTCTCGTAAGCGTGGAATATCAACCCTGGTTGGTGAAATTGATGGGCTATGACTTTAACATTGAATATCGATCGGGGGCAAGTAATAGAGTGGCGAATGCACTCTCTCGCAAACCTGACATGATGAATATAGCAGCAGTTTTTGGGGTGCAATGGCTGGATATGGATGTTTTACAACAAGAAGTGGCAGTGGACTCATTCGTACAACAAATTATCACACGATTGGCAGCTGGTGACAAGGTAGTAGGGTTTCAAGTTGACCATAGGCAGTTTTTTTACAATGGTAGGTTGGTTTTATCTGCTACTTCTTCCTTAATTCCAACCTTATTGTGTGAATACCACTGCACACCTATTGGGGGACATTCAGGAGAGGTTAAAACATATAGAAGAATGGCTGCGGACTTATATTGGCCGGGTATGAAGAAAAAATTGACTGAATTCATTCAAAATTGTGAGGTTTGCCAAAAGAACAAACACTTGGCAAGGTCCCCTACTGGTCTTCTTCAGCCTATTGATTTACCGGAGATGGTTTGGGAGGATTTGACGATGGACTTTATTGAAGGATTGCCCAAGTCAGAGGGCGTTGATATTATTATGGTGGTGGTGGATAGGTTGAGCAAGTATGCTCACTTTTTGGTGTTGCGGCACCCATTTACAGCCAAAACCGTGGCTGATTTATTGTGAGACAGGTGATTAGATTGCATGGGGTGCCCAAGTCTATTATTTCGGATCGGGACAAGGTGTTTATGAGTCATTTCTGGCAAGAATTCTTTCATCTCCAAAGGACTGATTTGAGGCACAACACCGCCTACCACTCTCAAACAGATGGTAAATCTAAAGTGGTTAACAGGTGTTTGGAGACCTATCTTCAATGTTTCGCTTCTGACAGACCAAAAACTTGGGCAAAATGGTTGTCATGGGCAGAATATTGTTATAACATTAGCTTCCATTCTTCTACGGGTACCACTCCATTCCAAGTCTTATACGGACGTGAACCTCTGTCCTTATTGCACTATAAGTCCGGGACAGCTACAGTTTCGGATGTCAAACAAATTTTAGAGGAATGGGATGCATATCTTAACGATTTGAAGATGCAATTACTACGGGCTCAGCAGAGAATGAAGGCCACGGCTGATCTTAAAAGGAGGGATGAAGAGTTTCAGGTTGGGGATCACGTGTTTGTAAAACTCAGGCCCTATCGGCAACGCTCCTTGGCCACTCGGCGCAATGAGAAGTTGGCAGCACATTTTTATGGACCTTTTGAGGTGGTGTCACGAGTTGGAAGAGTCGCTTACAAACTGCAACTCCCACAAGAGTCCTCCGTGCATCCGGTGTTTCATGTCTCCCAACTTCGTCGAGCAAAAGGAATATCACATTCATCTTCAATTCTTCCTCCACAATTGATTGCTGAATTCGAGATATTGGTTGAACCTGCTGCCATTTTGAATATACGAAGAGTGGACAAAAATGGGCAGCAGCAGTTGGAGGTTTTGGTGCAATGGAATGACCTACCCGAGTTTGAAGCCACTTGGGAGGATTTTGAGGCAATGAGACTCCAGTTTCCTGCTTTTCACCTTGAGGACAAGGTGAAAGTTTGGGCAAGGGGTAATGATAAACCCCAAATTAGTGTTACTTACTCTAGAAGGAGTAAACAACAGCTGAAGGATAATTAGAGGAGTTAACAGTGATTAATGGGATAGGGGCATTTTGGGAATTTTACAATTTTAAGTGGTTACGGGAGGGAATATAGAGGGACAGCAGAGGGAGAGAAGGGGATTCATCATTTTTGTCGTTCGAGCTTGCTCAGGGAGAGTGCTGGTCTCTCGAAAACTAGTGGCTATGCTCGCTTAGTTTCTTTGAGTTAGATCGTGATTTCGGATTGGATTTTCCATTTTTATCTCTATTGTATTTGCTCTGTTACCAGATGATGTACCCCGACAACAGTAATACGGATTTTCAAGCCAAAGGGAAGAAATCGACGAACCTTCACTGCCGAAATCAAAAGAAGTAAACCCTCCTCGAGCCAAAGATGTATCCTCGACAGCGTTGATAAACCTCTGATAGCAGTAATCACTTGGCGCAAATACAATAGAGATAAAAACGGAAAATCCAATCCAAAATCACGATCGAACTCAAAGAAACTAAGCGAGCATAACCACTGGTTGTCGAGAGACCAACACTCTCCTTGAGCAAGCTCGAACGACAAAAATGACGAATCCCCATCTCTCCCTTTGTTGTCCCTCTATATTCCCTCCCGTAACCACTTAAAATTGTAAAATATCCAAAATGCCCCTGTCCCATTAATCACTGTTAACTCCTCTAATTATCCTTTAGCTGTTGTTTACTCCTAGTGTACGTAACACTAATTTGGGGTCTATCACATCTACATGAAAAGTATATTGAAATAAAATTTTTGTTTCTTAAATACCCCAATTAAAGTTAAGAAATTACGTACTTTTGTTTATTAAACCTCATGTCATTTTAAAATAAAAAAGGGGCATTACACGTATAAATCCCATACTTGACCCGAAACCCGATGGGGTTTATTTTCCATCCCTTTCCTTGCCCTGCGGGGTGGAAATGTAACCCAGTCCCCGACTTTTTTGGGTCGGGTCTGGTTGGGTCCCCTGCCAAATCCGACCTAATGCCCACCCTTAGTCAATTTGGGATGGAACTGGGCTCAACCAAAAACTCAACATGGTATCAGAGTAGGTTGTGTGTAGACCAAGGCTCAGTTTGTGCTTCTCAAGTTATTTGTGCATTGTAGGCTCTATAAAGGAATCTATGTACCCATAAGAGGATTTGTGTCCATGTCTCAGGCCTGTTATGTTAAGCCTAGACATGAGGGGGAGTGTTGAGTAGGAATAAGTCCCAAATTGAAAATTCAAAAGAAAAGTTAGTGGATTATAAAGTTGAGCAATAAACCTCTTAAGTGGCTAGTTATTTTGGGATGAAACCGGGCTTAACCCAAAACTCAACAATGTGAGTGTGTGTGTATATCAACATTCTAAACTAGTCGTGTTTCACATTAATTAGCCACTACAGAATCTCCATAATGCTAAGTGGAATGACCTAACAATAATAGAGAATTTACACATGGTACTCATGCCCCACAAGTTTCAGTCTCAATATGTGAATAATTCTTCAAGAGGACAAAACCATTCAATATGAAAAAGGGAACAAGCTTTACCACGTTCCCTAACCTGAATGGTAGTTTAAATAAAGGAACCCTCTATTCAATTCCATCCAACTCCATTTTAACAAGATTTGTTGTTATACATAAATGAAGAAATAAATAAGTGATACAAATATAGCAAATAATCTTCTTACAACCAGCAACTTATATATGTCATACAAACTCTTTTTAACTAGCGACATACTCTAACCTGAAAAATGATTAAATAAACTTCCTTTTCTCAATCACACTAGCAGTCATTAGTGCTGGGTTGAGCCCAGTTTCATCCTAAAATGACAAGTCACTTAGGAGATCTATTATTCAACCTTATAACCCAGTTGAAGAACAGGTATGAAAAAGCCTTTCATGACTCTCATAGCAAGAAATCTCACAAAACCAGAATTATTATGGTGGATTCTCACAAAAGAGTCTCAGTTAAAGGTGTTTTAGTTATGTTAGTCTTCTATTTATTTTCAATTGTTCTAGGACTTATCTTTTAGTGTTTAACTTTAGATGTAACTGGGATAAGGGTAGTTTAATAGTAATTGGATTCTACTAGTTTCCTTTATTTTAAATAGAGACCCATTGTACTCCAATTACAACAAGTTAGTGAAGTATTTCTCTTTTCCAGAAATTCAACATGGTATCAGAGCGGGTTCGATGAATTGACACGGTCAACCCACAGAAATTATCTGATCCTTTTTTGATTTATCATCTCTAGTAGTTTAGGTTCGTATTCTATCTTTTTTCTTGCATTTCTATCCCAGTGCCCGTTGTTTTCTTGGAGTTTGCACCTTCATATTGAACTTTTCATATTACAAATTACATATTGACGGAAAAATTTTCAAGTCTATTTTCCAACACAAAAGGAAGCTTGGCAATTGGAGTTACAAAGAGAAATCGATATTTGAAACAGCAAAGGTCAGATTGCAAAAGAAGTTCGAGCCGTAGCAGAAAATTCAAATTTCAAGCCGTTTTATGCCATCAAGAACGAGACTTTTGTGAAGTTGGGTCCAAGGCCTATCCCAAAATGACTAGCCATCTTAGGAAACCTCTTTCCCAACTAATAAACTCAACATTTTTGTTCTCATTAATCCATGTGGGACTATTCCTTAACAACTTTATATGGAGAATTATATATCAAAAGAAAGATATATAAGTCCATTTTCATAACTATCCAACCAATTCTCAATCTCAGTTTTCTATAGGCAGATATCAATCTCGAAAGAGTCAATGGTCATGCTACCTAAAGAAGAAAGAGTAATCAGTTCGGCCACATTAAAGAATCCGAAATCTATCAGATTCTTTTTCTCAAAAGAAGTATATTTCATGAAGAAATATAGTACTTGTATGAAACGTAGCAAAGTCTAGTTTAAAAAGGAGAAAATTTTATGTCAATCTGATATGTATTTAAGAAGATATTCACATTGGAGTTGGCAAGGGTCAAGCTACTGAACGAAGAAAATCAAGAAGTCATAAAAGATTCAAGAACAAGTTTTTTATGTCAAATTAGGTATCAATTTAAAGCTCTTTGAGTCTAGTTTCTTGAGCAACAAACCGTTTTTTATTCTAAGCTATTATTTTGGAGAAATCAATATAAGAAGTGCCAAAGGTCAGTTCTACCGAAAATCTTTTTTTTTCTTATTTTCTCTCCTATTATCTCTCCATGCATTGACCTTAATTGAGTTTCCTTTCCTCCTAAAATTCGAGTTTTTTAGTCAAATTTCTCTTCTAATCAAAGATTTTTGGTCAAAATTAATCACTCCATGATGTGCTCATTCAAGGTATGTAATATCTTGCTTCGATGTTGTTTTCAAGTTTTGCGCTTTTGTTACTTGGTTATGTATCTTCTGTATAGTTGACTCCAAAAAATTGTGTTCACCCAAAAAAATTCATACTTGATCAAATTTATTAAATTCTACCATTATAGTCTCCCTTTTTTCAAAAAAAAAAAAAAAAAAAAAACCACTTTGGATGTATGAGTGTTGCATAGTCGCCTCCTTCCGGTTGAAGTTGTTTTCCTCTAGTATTTCTTCAGTTTACCATCTTGTGTTTTTATTATTTCAGTGCAATGCCTAGACCCACTACCTAAAAATATAGGGGTGTGCCCAACATTCAACTTGAGCCAAGTGTTTTATTCTTTACCCAAGAGGTGATTTGTGTTTGAGCTACCCTCTTTGTTAAGGCCTAAAGTTGAGCCATTTTTCCGCCTTCAAAATTTAGCTATGTGTTTCAGACTATGACCATTTTGACTGGTGTATGGAGTTTTGTCATAAGGCTAGAACTGATTTTCTTCTTCCATATTGTGTTTTTGTCCAAACTAGGTCTCTATGTTTTTTTTATCCCCAGCTTGAGGAGGTGAAGTTGAAGAAAAAGTACAAGAAAGAGGTATTTTGTTCCACTTGTTGCGGTAATTTTTATGTGACTAAAATATTCAAGAAAAGGAGAGCACAAAAGATGAAGTTTTTGCATCTATGAAAAATTCCTTTTAGCAAAAGAAAATTAAAGACCAAAAATCTTTCTCATTGCAAGCTGAAGTTATAAACTCCAGCTTGAGGGGGAGTGTTGAACTGCAGGCATAAAAAAGTCTTATATGGCTTTCACAACAAGAAGTCTCATAAAGCTAAATTATTATAATGGAATCTTATAGGAACCTCACAAGAGGAGGTCTCATAGAAGAGTCTCAGTTAAAAGTGTTTTAGTTATGTTAGTTTTCTATTTATGTTCAATTATTCAATTATTCTAGGACTTATCTTTGAGTGTTTAACTTGGGTGTAACTGGGATAATGATAGTTTAATTGTAATTGGATTCTACTTGTTTCCTCTATTATAAATAAAGGCTCATTGTCATCAAATTACAACAAGTTAGTGAAGTTTTTCTATTTTCCAGAAACTCAACAAACCCAATCAATTTTCTTAACACATTGAGATGTGGAGCTTTTTCCGACTCAACACTCCCCACTTCCAAAATACAAACAATATGACTCTCACCTCATGGAGCCCATACATCACAAATAACCTAAGGAGCGCACATTGGGCCACGGATCACGCACACAACCTGCTCCGATACCACTATAGGGTTGAGCCCGATTCCATCCAAAAATGACTAACTATTTATAAGGCCTATAATTCAACCTCATAACTCAATCAATTTCCTTAACACTTCTTAATGTGGGACTCATTCAGCTACAAAATGTCAAACTTTGTTTGTGTCACTTGAAGCATGCTATACTGAAAATGGCACCTATAAAGGTGATTTTAGTCTTCCTTCACATTAGTATCTGAATCAGAACAAAGAACATTTTATAATAAATTTTTTTCTTTTGGAGTCTGCTACTTTAAGCAACTGTATCAAAATATAGACACAGAGAATAACACCCATAAACCTAAAGGTAAATAATTTTTTCTTTAAAATGCGAAATGTAAATAATTATTGAGTTCTATTTATAGATAAAGCTGCATTCAACCAAAGAAACTTGGCCATCTTGGAAACAATAAATATGAATAACGTGGATAAGTATATGAGGAAGATCAGCATATGAATTAAGTATATCAGTAATGGAATAAGACTAGAGCTGAATGAAGGCAGTCTAAAGCTTTTCAAAGTATATCATGTACTCAATAACAATATAAGTTCTCAGACCTGAATAACTCAGTTCTAGACGGTTTGAACTCATCGTATTCCTTTGTCCCAGCAGTGACAGTGAGATCCAAATAGATATCTTTGCTGGAGTATGTCTTGAAACAATTCTGACATTTAAAGGCAGATCTATAGATCGCTGGCCTACAATTGAGAAAGAATTTCAGATTAAGGAAGAAACCTAAATGAAAAAAAATGCAAAACATAGCCTTCCCAACTTACAAATTTAAACCTTGAGGCCCCTTCCGGATCAGCGGTTCATAGCAAATGGGGCATGCCAAAAAGTCCAACTGAACAGCAGTATTTTGTTGAATGGTAGGGTCCTGCAAGACAAGTAACTTATCTGTCACCTATCTGCTTAAAATTCACAGAAGAAAATTAGGAAAATATCTTTAGAAAAATAACTATAGAACAAGACTCAAAAGAATTTAAATATAACAGACTCGCTAAGCCTAAAACAAGAGATGAAGTTATTGTGAAAGATATTCATTCTAGGACAAGGTAAAATATGATAAAACGTAAGTGAACTATTTCACTTTCAAGCCGGCATGTATGTGTGCAAACGATACAAAATAATCCTAGAGTATAGGACCCATAGTTTCCATGCCATTTGTTCATTCATTATTGTGAAAAACTTTTTTTTGAAATGATGATAATTTTATTTCAAAGAAAGGGAAGATACATCAAGGAGGCCTCCCCTAACAACAAGAGATTGAAGGGGGAGGCCAAGCTTAGCACACAAATCAGCAGCCGAATTGGTAGATCTAAGAACATAAGACCAAGTACAAGAAATGGTAGAAGCAATATCCAAAATATCAAGAAAATTTTGTCAATGATGCCATGGGGGGAAGGATGAGGTGAAAAACACCATCCGATGACAACCTTGGAATCTCCCTCCACAATAAGGGGACCACTGAAGTGGTCCTGAAAGATACGCAAGCCGTGAATGAGACCAGAGAGCTCCACAGTGGTCAAGTCAGCAATTCCAAGAGGGCCAGAGTAAGACAGAATAGCAGTGCCACCCGGATAAAAAATCATCCCGCAAAAGTCAGTCAAACACGGGTTCCCAAAGGCGCTACCATCAAAATTTAGCTTAAAATGTCTGGTGGGGGGATGCTCCCAAACAGCAACTCGGCGAGGGGCAAAGGGGACGAACATCTGAGCAATAATCTTCCAGTTGGTGTGGACCGGGAAACAAGAGAGGCAGGATTATTCTTTCCGGGAGCGGATCCATGTAGAGATGAGCCCAGTGCCAGTGAAGGAGACCTCAATAGTAGAGCGGAAAGTATAGTCAAACCGTCTAGAGTTCCTCTCCTTCCAAAGGCACCAAGGGATGAAAGCAATGCAGGCAGCCAGCAGAAACTTGCCTAGGCTAGGAAGGCGGGTCCCAAAAGAGAAACGACACATGGTGATCAGGTCAAGTGGGATACAGAAGCTGAGACCCATACTGTCAATCACGTAAGTCCACACCTTCTAGGCAAAGCCACCGTGGAGAATAAGATGATTCACGGTTTCAGCCACCGTCCCGCAGAAGGCGCAGAGAGGATCGGGAGTGTTGTTACCGCGCCTGATAAGGTTGTTTGCAGTGAAGATCTTATTGCGATAGGCACTCCAGAGAAACCGAAAGGCGCCAAACAAAAGCAACTGGGTGGGGGGCGTGCGGCCGAGACCATCCCATAAGATGGCGGTAGGCCGAGGAGACCGAGAATCGGCCCCTACATCAGGGAGCCAGATCATCTGGTCACTGTCTGAGGGTGGACAATAACACTGACAAGACTATCAATCAAGCTACAAACAGAAATGGCTTCCTCATCAGTAAGGGCACGTCTAAGGCAAAGGTTCCATAAGCCATTCCCCCAAGCGTCGAAGACAGATAAGTTGCGACCGGTGGTGAGCTGAAGCAAAGATGGATAAGACAAGGCAAGAGAGCCATCGCCTAACCACCAATCCATCCAGAAATGCAGACTGGAGCCATCCCCAACAAAGAACCGAATGGCAGTGCAGAAAGTGAAAAACAAATGAAACTTGGTCTTCCAGATGGGGGAGAGATGATGACAGTTTTCGTCAGTGATCCATCTATCTCCAAAACGCCAAAGCTTGAAAGCAACCATTGGCTTCCACAAAGCCCTTGATGAAGAGTTGAGCTTCTATAACCACTTGAGCAATAGAGCATTCCCCATTTCCTTGGTGCACCTGATCTCGAGCCCACCCAAAGACTTTAGCTTACACACTTCATCCCAACTAACAAGGTGATAATGAAATTCATTTCCAATGCCAGGCCACAGAAAATGTCTCTTGATCATGTCAATGCGCCGGCTAATAGAGGCGGGGCAAGCCAGGAAGGAGAGGAAGTAGTTAGGTATACCCGCGAGGCAAGAATTTAAGAGGATCAATCTACCCGCTTTGGAGAGCATCCTACCCTTCCAAGTGGAGAGGCGACACTCAAGCCGTTCGATCACCGGAGCCCATAGCCCCATCCGGGGTCTGCTGTCAGTAAGAGGGAAGCCCAGATAGTAAGTGGGATCAATCGCAACCGGACATCCCAAAGTCTCTGCCATGATCTAAAGCAATGAAGGATCAATATGAAATCCCATAATTGATACCTTTCCCTAGTTAAATTTCTGACTAGAAGTGAGCTCAAAAAGGCCAAGAAGGGCCTTAATGTTTATGGACCTGATCAAGGGTGCCAAAGCCGAAGCATATGGTGTCATCCACAAATTGGAGCAAGGGGATGTCAAAACAACTTTGATCAGAGACGACCTCTAGCCAACCAGTGTTGCAAGCAGGGTAGAACATAGAGGATACGTATTCAGCAATGATGTTGAAGAGGAGCAGGGAGAGGGGTTCTCCTTGACGGATGCCTTGAGAGCCCTGGAAGAAGCCACAAACCATGCCACTGAGAAGCAAGGAGTACGAGACCGAAGAGATACAATTGCGGATCCAAAACCTCCATTTGTCACCAAAACCATACGATGCATAATGTCGTCTAAGAGGGACCAACTAACCCGGTCAAAAGCTTTTTCAAGGTCCAACTTGAGAAAACTGTGGCTGACCCTGCTTGGCAAAATGATCCACAATCTCATGCGTGGCCATAGTAGAGTCGAGAATGTCACGGCCTCTGATAAATGCACTCTGACCCTGGTGGATGATGGTAGGAAGAATAAACTTGAGACGACGGGCCAAAATGCAGGCAATGATCTTGTAAGGACTTGAAACAAAACTGATCGGCCGGTAGTCTTGAGGGCGTTCCACACTAGCTTTCTTGGGGACCAGAGCAATAAGGGAGGCACCCACGCTCTTAAAAGTGATTCCACGAACAAAGAAGCTTCGGACCATGGAAATGATATCCAATCTCAAGGCGGACCAGAAAGCCTTATAGAATTCCCCATTGAACCCGTCAGGCCCTAGGGCCCGATCCTGGGGGAGACTCAGGACCGCATCCTCAACCTCCAAGTCAGAGAAAGGAAGCTCAATGAATCTTTCCAAAATGGGGGAAATCGCAGTGAAGCAAAGGCTGGAAAGTCTGGGTCGATGGTGTTGCTCTTCCCTGTATAGATCTACAATGAAACTGAGAAAGGCATCAGTAATGGAGGTCATATCCAAGGTAACCTCGTTGTCAATAGACAAGGAGGTAACCCAGTTAGTCCTCCTACGGGCCGAGGCGATAGCATGGAAGAACTTTGTGTTATCATCACCCTCGGCCAACAACTTGAAGCGGGCCTTTTGCTTCCATTGAACTCTTTCAGAGTGTAGAATAGATTGAAAATTGCACTGAAGAGAGATGCGGTTAGAAAACTCAGCATGAGTAAGACATTTTTGCTCCTCAACCGTATCAAGGGCAGCAATCTGAGATTGGAGAGAAGATTTCTGAAAGGAGGTAGAAAGGTGACGCTCCAAGGACCATTCTTTGAGTTTCACTTTGAGACGCTTTAACTTGCGCGAGAGAGACCAGCCATCATAGTTAGGGTCCCAAAGGTTTCCCACCAGGAGGCAACGTTACCGGCAAAATGCTTGTCCAAGAGCCAAGAATTATCAAACCTGAAAGGCGCAGGCCCCCATGTATCAAGTTTGGTATCAATCTAAATAGGCTAATGATCAGAGCCAGCATGACTCAAGACCGATCACCAGTGGCCAAGAAATGATCAAGCATGGACAGGATGGGAGGTCTCTGACCATTGGACCAAGTAAAAGCCTTGCCCGATAAACTGATTTCTTCCAACTCAAAAACCCTAATAAAGTCAGCAAATTGCCTCATGGCTGCGGTAGTCCGTGAGGTAGGGGGAAACTTCTCATTACAAAAGCGGGTAACATTAAAATCCCTGGCAAGGAGCCAAGGAGTGGACCAGAGAGGCAGAAGGCCAAAAAGCTCATCCCAAAAGGAGCGCCAATTCTGATATCTGGTAGGCCCATAAGTGCCAGCAAGCCCTCAAGTGAATCTAGTGCATCTGTCACGCAACTTATACCAATAGAGAAGGATACAGTCATGTGATCTAAGACTTCAACAGTAGAGGAGTTCCAAAGAAGGAAGAGGCCACCAGAAGAATTAATAGCATTGATAGCAAGCCACTCCAAATTATTACAGCCCTAGAGGTCATGCATAATGGAATTGGAGAGATTCTGACATTTATATTCTTGGAGGATAACAATAGAAGGGTGACTTCTGGAAAGAAGATTCTGGATAGTAGCATGCATTCTAGACCAATCCCACGAACATTCCAAGAGAGAATAATCATTTCTTGACATTTCTGCAAACTCCTAATGTGGTGTTGCCACCCGAGAGGTTCTCATTGTAAACCACTCCCACTCTTCGAGCCAACTCGGAGATACGACTCCATGTTTCTTCATCAAACTGGTGGCGCTCATTCTGCAAAGCCAAGTAGAGTTGCCGGTTTCTGACATTCGGGAGGGGGGCCAAAGGTCCCCATGAGCCATTTCCCCTGGCTGGCGGGGAGGGCCACTAGGCTCCCCAGAAAGGGAGGCTTAGGCAGCAGAGCGGCTACGGTGCTGGTAGGTTGCAAGACTAGGGGGGTGATCTAGTAACAGGGTGCCTAGGCTGACTGGTCATAGACGAGGGTGATGATGAGGACTCACTGTCAGAAAGGGGGGAGGTGGGTCTGGGAGGGGCAGTGACAACAGAGAATCCGGAGGGGGTGGAGTGGGAGAGGAGACGAGGGATGTTGTGAGGGAGGAAGGGAGGAGAGGTATTTCGGATGGGTTCTGCTTGAAGAGGGGGGTCATGGGGATGGTTATAAAGGAGTGGGGGTGGGGGAATCGGGTTGTTGTAGGTATGTGAGATGCTGGCAGCCGCCCCGAGTGGGAGAGCCACATGGCGGGAAAGGAGGGGGCCAAATGTCAAGGGGAGAGGGGGATCCTGGTATCGATGCGATGCCAGGTAAGGGGTAGGGGTGTCAGTGCGGTGGGGGCCAGGTGCTGATGGAGATGGTGAGGTAGGCAATCTGGGACATAGGGGCTGAAGGCTGTTTGGGGGTTCAGCGCGGCAAGGGGGGTGGGGGCGTCTACTGACCAGGTACAGGCCCGCTATTGCTGGTGCCGGGAAGGGAGACAGTCTCCCACAATTCTCCAAAGGAGATACCGAGCCAAAGGTGGGATTGACCAACGTCAAGAAGCAAACAAGGTCGTCCCAGAGTGAATGCAGCTGGGGTTGATGAAGAGTATGGCTCGGTCGAGTCACTGACAATCAGCCCTGTTGCTGTCCAGTCTAACCAATATACCAAAGCGGCTGGCAATGAGGCTAAAGATGCTATTCTCCCAAAGTTCTGGCGGAAGGCCCGAAATATGAACCCACAAACCGAGGCCTCAGTGATGCAAGGTGGGGCTTCAGTCACGAACTGAAGTAATGGGGGTAGAGATTGTAATCCGAGTTGCCATCCAGCGGTCATCAATTCAGTGAAAGGTGACTATCCAATAGCCCGGGCAGAGGTATGATGCCAGAGGGCTGTAGGTCAGGAGCAAGTGGCCCTGAAATCAGTCCGATATGAGCTGGCCCTCAGCTGGTGGCATGCTGGAGGAGACCAAGGCAGCACAGAGAAGGCGATCAAAACCATGGCAAATCAGGTTTGGAGGTATTGAAATGGTTTCATGATTTTGTAGGGGGGGGGGGGAGAGGGAGTTTTGTGAAGCTGGGGAGGAAAGGGAGGGAGTAGGGGGTTGGGACTGATTTATGGGCCAGGGGGTCTACCGGGTCGGGAATGGGGCAAGGGTTGTTGGGCCCGGTTTTCTGGGTTGTCGGGTTTGGGAGTAAAGGGAGTAGGGGGGGAAAGGGGGGTAGTCTGGTCGAGGAGGGTATGTGTTGGGCGGTGATGGGGGTGAAAAACTTAGGATTAAGGAATTGGAAGAAGAGAAAAGAGAGGAGAAGTTTGAGAGAAGCTCCAAAGGGTTTGAAGAAATTACAAAAATACTCTTACTTACACAATCATGCTTCTTTTCCTAATATCTCCCAATCTGCATCCTATGTACATGAAAATTAAACCATAGACATAATTCAATACATAGAACAAGATTAAATATAGAAATAACTTCACCTAAGTAGTGAAATGACCAAAATACCCCTAAAAATTTTCTAACACTCTCCCTTAAACAGGAGCGTATATATCCAAGAGTCCCCACTTGCCACAAAAAGATAGAATTCTCGCTTTCCTAGTGCCTTGGTAAAGATATCTCAAGTTGATCACCAAATCAGACAAATAGGGTAACTACCTCCTCCATCATCACATCATCCCGAATAAAGTGACAGCCTACCTCATCATCTCACTCATAGTGTGGACCATTGCCCTGTGTTGAAAAACCCAGTCCAGGGGCATTTTGGTCGTTTCACCTTCTCCTCATATTCATATTCTTATGTAATCTTGTTCTTTATGCGGAATTATGTCTATAGTCCAAGTTTCATGTACATAGGACATATAGAGTGGGAGCTATAAGGAGAATAGAGTTTCACTTAAGTGAAGGCATTTTTGTAACTCAGCAAGACCCACTTAATTAAATAGTCGGGGGTCGTGCACAACCGCCAATGCAGCACACTCTTGAGCCTTTCTCTCTCTCTCATTCTCTCTTCATCTCTCTCTATACTCTTACTTTTTACATGATATCAAAGTGGTAGATCACATTTCGGAAGGCTTTTTATCAGTATTCGTCATCCTTTAAAGAAGACGATCACCTAGAAGAATGGTTTTCTCAGATCTTTCGGTTACTGGTTGGTGAAAAATCAATTTTTTCACCTTTTTCGTCTGTCATAACCCTAGGGTTACTAATTTTGCTATTCCTAGAGCAGTTTTCTATAATTTAACTGCCATAAAGAGGGTCTTTTATGCTTGTCTTGGGATGTGCACCACCTATCCATTTTCTCTTGCCTGCATCATCTTGGTTTAGGCTGACATTAGCTCTAATTGATAGTTGTTTGGATTGATTTCTTGGAAAGTTGAGATTTTTGTTATGATTATTAAAGATTGAAGTGTGCACATCACATTCTTTGCCCTAACCCTAATTTTGCATGGTGGGGCCCACACAATTGACTCATAAGAAGTACTTTGGAAAGTGAAATTGAACAGATTTGTTATTCGATACAAGCAATATGGCTGATTCTAGTGAAGTATATACTCTATCTAAAGAATTTTCAGGTTTTGATGGGAGGACATTATTACTATTACTTTGAAAAGTTGATGACTAAAATTATCTTAATTGGACCAAATAAATTAGGACGTACTTGAAGGCCAGAAAGAAGACGAAATTCATTAAGGATAATCCACCCATTCCCATTGATGATGACTAGGAAGCAAAAGACAGCCAGGTTATGACCTGGATTGTCAACAGTATAGATTTTACTCTTTGGAACCAGGTCATGAATTTGAGACTGCAAAGGTTATGTGGGTTTCACTGGAATTTTTATATGCTCAAGAGAACAATCCTTCACTGGGTGTACGAGTTGAACAGAGAAAACAGGACAGTAACAGAATATTACAGTTCCTTGCAGGCATCTGGCAGGAAATTAATGTTTATCATCCATTTACTATAGATGAATGAAAGCTAAATCAGTTGTTGGTAGCAAAATTTCTTGATGGTTTAGATGCTGAATTTGATGGTTTAGGTGCTGAATTTGATGGAATCAAGGCTCAGGTCCTCGTCTCTAATGAGATACCCACCCTATCCACCACTTTCAATAGGGTAATGAGAGCTGAAAAGACAATTGTACCCAAGGTGGGGGAAAATGCTAAGATAGGCAAAGCCACTGTTCTTACTACATCAGACACTGCATCAGGTTCCACTAATTCTTCTAGAGGACAGAGAAACACTGGCAGAGGTAGAGATAGAGATGGCTCAGGCCGAGGAAGAGGTCCTGGGGATGGTAAAACAGAAAAAAGTGTGTTCATTACAAACACATTAATCATTACTCCGACAGATGCTGGATTAAATTTGGAAAACCTGCATGGGCCAATTCTACCATTCATGATGGCAATTCAAATGTGTCTGATGCTGCAACACTTGTCACACCTGGAGCCCCAGAGGACATGGAACAATTAATTCAGCAACAACAATAGATTGCCCAGAGTATGGCTCAGCTCTCCATTACTTCCCTTCTGCATCTGTGGCTCATGCTTTTGTTCCTCCTACCACTGGAACTGGTTCAGGTATGTCGGCCTTCACTGTGCATCATTCACCATCCTGGGTTCTCAATTCAAGAGCTATCGAACACATGTCAGATATGCCTTCGTTATTTTCTGATATGAAGAAGTCCTTGCTTATAAAACATGCCAATCTTACCGATGGATCTATTTCACCAATTCAAGGAATGGGTAATGTCATTCCTGCTTCTTTTATATCACCTCAATCAGCCTCACTTGCCCCCAAATTTCTTCTAAATTTACTATCTATGAGTCGGCTCGTAAAGTCTATGAACTGTCAACATTTTATCCTACTCACTATGTTTTTCAGGATCTCGTGATGAGGAGGATGATTGGTTCCACTCGTGGGAGAGGAGGATTGTATTATTTAGAAAGTCACCTACCAGATAATACCTTACAATGGCATCTCAAACTAGGTCATCCATCTCCAGCAAAGCTGATTCAAGTATTTTCAAAATTTCCTTCCAACTTTTCTCTTCAGTGCGAGTCCTATCAACTAGGCAAGCATCACCAGAGTTCTTTTCCAACCTCACCTCATCAAACAACTAAACTATTTGAGCTTGTACATTCAGATGTCTAGGTTCCTTGTCTTGTGACTAGTCAGTTTGGACATAGGTGTTTTGTTTCATCCATTGATGATTTTAGTAGATGTAATTGGATTTATTTCGTAGAAATTGAATGGACAGAGCTATCTTAGCTGGTCTAAATCGGTAGGATAAATTTGAAGGCAAGCGAAAGTAAAAACATATTAGCGATGATCCCCTATACCTATGAATGATGACTAAGAGGTAGAAGACTATCAGGTTATGACCTGGATAATAAACAATGTTGATTCCAAATTGAGGAATCGAATTATGAATTGTGAGACAGCAAAAGATATGTGGATATCCCTGGAATCCTTGTAAGCACAAGAGAGCAATCTATCTCAAGTATATGAGTTATTACCAACTTTTTCAGTCTCAATAGAGGTAACAAACTTGTTACAGGGTATTACAGTGAATTTCCAGAGGTGTGGTAGGAGATAAATGTATATCATCCGTTTACTACTGATGAACAAGAATTAAGAAAGAGCAAAGCTAGTTGCTGGTTGCCAAATTTCTTGATGGTCTGGGTTCAGAATTTGATGGAGTGAAGGCATAATTACTTGTTTCAGATGATGTACCTATCTTGTCTACTATATTCAATAGAATCATGTGTGAAGAAACTACAGTTGTACCCAAGTAATTAAGATGGTTGATGCTTTTACACTTAATACTTATAGTTTCACAGAATCTTCTAGAGGTCATGGTAGTATCTAGAGCCACTCACCAGAGCAGTCACTACATGCTATGGATTCTATGGGTTCACCTCTACAGTGGCACCTACGGTTAGGTCACCCTTCTCCACCAAAAATCGGTTCAACTTTTTCTTACATTTCCTTCCAATCTTTCAAATTAGTGTGACTCGTGCCAAATGGCAAGCATCACAGGACACTATTTCCATTAAGTCATTTTAGGAGCAGTAGTTTGTTTGACATCGTTCATTCTAATGTTTGAGATCCTTGTCTTGTGACTAGTATGTAATAAATATTTCCTTTCGTTTATTGATGATTTCAGTAGATGTACTTGGGTATATCTCCTATGGGAGAAATTTGAGGTATTTCATGTATCTCAAGCCTTTTATAATGAAATCAAGAATTAGTTTGATACATATATTCGCATACTTCATGACAATGGTCTACAATTCATGAACCAAAAATTTCATTTGTTTTTGTTTAAAAAGCTGGATCATACATCAGTTATCATGTTTTTTTACTGTAGTAAAACAGCATGGCTAAACACAAAAATCGTCATTTATTAGAAGGGGCTCGTACTATGTTATTGCATATGAATGTGTCAAATCTTATTAGGGTGATGCAATTCTCACTGTATGTTTTCTTATTAATAGGATGTCTTCATTTGTTCTTGGGGGACAAGTTCCCATACAAATATTGATGCCTTTTGTTATCTTATTGTCTCTGTCTCCTCGTGTATTTAGGTGTGTGTTTTTTGCACGTGTTTAGTTTTTCTAGAGATAAACTTTCTCCACATGCAACAAAATGTGTTTTTCTAGGATATTCTCATACACAGAAGGAATAAAAATGCTTTTGTCCTTCTATTAAGAAAACATTTGTATCTGCATATGTGACATTTTCTTAAGATACTCCCTTCTTCGTCTCATCCACATAGCCATATATCCTTCTACTGGATCCATAGTCAATATTGTGCGAAGGGCACCTGATGAGATGCAACAGTTAGCTCAGAGTATGGCACAATCGACAATTAAGCCTCCTGTATCAGCATCTATAGCTCAGCCTTCACTTCCCACTACCACTTAGGCTAGTTCAGGTACGTCAACTCTATGTGTTCATCCCTCATCTATCTCCAAGCTGCTCAGAGGATATTAAAATATTAAGGATTCTCCTGGAAAGGGGTTGTTTTCTAAGCCTCATGATCGCCTGAGATAAAACCTTCTTAGATGCCGATTATGTTGGATCTAAACTGGACCGAAAGTCGTCTACTGGTTATTGGGTGTTGTTGGGTGGAAACTTGATAAGTTGGAAAAGTAAAAAACAGAATGTTGTGGAAGCGACGTGAGAGAGAGAGAAGAGAGCGATTTAGGTGATTTTTTCGCTTAACGTGTGCTGATTGCTAATGTGCGCCGTTAATGATCGTATCGTGCGTCGATCATTTCGAAATTGCTAACGTGCGTTAAAACCCAAAAATGAGAGAGTGAGCACCCCCGATGGTCATCATCCCTACGGCCGGCGACCGGACCACTCCCGACGACCACCGCCACTCAGGCAAGGCTGCCGCGAGCATTTCCGACACCGGTAGAAGACGCGATGATGCTACAACGAGAAGAAATGGAAGAAATGTCTCTCCACGACGAGGAAGAAAAACCCATAGACGGTCGGATCCGTCCTACCACAATTCAGGCGAGCTCTCTGAGGCTCCAACGGAGGACTACAAAGCTCGCTGGACGACGGTCCGAAAATGCAAAGTTATTGTCGAAAGAGTCGTCCGAAAATCTGGTTCGGTGATCCATTTCTCCTCAGCTGACAGATCAAAACTTTCATTCATCTGCGTCCCAGTAGAAGCGATCCACAACTTCAGGCTTCAGTTCCAGAGAGCTACCTCGGAAACTGAGAAATCCCGTGAACTCTGATCACGGGACTCGATTTTCCTCTTCTTGGTGGCTACCTTCCGTGGTCGCCGGGAATGTCAAGTCACCCATAGAAGAGGAACCTTCATTTTGGCCAGATTGTTCATACCCGAGGCCACAAACTTGGGTTTTGGTTGGAATGAGCTAGCCTCTGCACTCCAGAGCCTCTCCCAGCGTGCTAGACCCAATAGAAGCGCCAATCCTCCCCGATGATGCCATAGTAAGATTCCCACCTCTCCTCCCCGCAACCCAGCGCCACCAAATCATCCCCCCCTCCTGACATCCCCTCTTGCTCCTAATAGCACCCCCTCCTCCCCGAAAATTCTTGATTTGCCCCAAAACCATAACTCAATCCCCCCTGCTCCGACAGAAACATCCGAAATCATCCAAATTCCACCAAACCTTCTCCATGACGGGCGCAAAATTTTGACTCGCTCCATTCTCGCCCAAACATCCCCCGACGTCATCAAATCCAGCATTCTTCACTGGCTGAGACGAACTTCACCTCCCTTACACTCCCAGAATCTCTTATCTCAGTACCAAACTTGGCTTGTTCATATCGGAACCCAGCAGGTCTTCTGCAGCTCCTGCCATCATACCCCACACCAGCTCAGGCATCATCGGGGTCTCAGAGTGGATCTCCTCGACACCCTCCAGCCAGTATGGCCAATGGGTCACTCTTATAGGGCTTCCTACTGAGCTATGGCAGAACACCGTCTTCTCGAGAGTCGTGTCTGAGTTTGGCTCTATCATTGCTTTGGACCCACTCACAGAGCACTGGCACCATCTGGATGAGGCTTGGATCCTCTGCAGCTATTGCCATCATACCCCACACCAGCTCAGGCATCATCGGGGTCTCAAAGTGGATCTCCTCGACACCCTCCAGCCAGTATGGCCAATAGGTCACTCTTATAGGGCTTCCTGCCGAGCTATAGCAGAACGCCATCTTCTCGAGAGTCGTGTTTGAGATTGGATCTATCATTGCTTTGGACCCACTCACGGAGCACTGGCACGTCTGGATGAGGCTTGGATCCTCATCAATCCTCTTCACCCATGTGAAGGGCAATATTTCAGATGCGTTATGGTGGATAAAGCGCAATACTGGATCCGTATCAGCATCGCTGTGATGGGTAATTTTAGAGATGTGGTCCCCGAAAGCACAATCAAACCTCGGGAAATCACACAGCCAATCAATGCTTTGGGAATTGCACCTCTCGACTCTGCCCCCTCCCAGCAGATGTGACCCTCTCCCCCCCCCCCCCCCCCCCCCCCCCACTTATCCGGCACATCACTCACCACCCACTCACCCCAGTCCCAAAAAAAAAAAAATACCCTTGGCTCAGATCCAGATGTCGTTCACCCCTCTGTCTTCACTCCAGAAATAACCTTACCCTCACCTCCCCCCCCCCCCCCATTGAAACCCTCACAGGCCCTCCTATAAATCATCCCCATAGCCCCCACACTCCACAAACTTCCCCTTGGATATTGGAATCCCCCCCTCGCTCACCCCCGAGAAATCCCCACCCTGAAAATTATCTCTCCGACGCAGAGTCCGGAAGTAGTGAGTGCACTCCCCGTGCGCACAAGCAAAACAATTCTCTCCCTCCCGTTGTCACCTACCAGCGCCAAGCTAGAGGTCAGCAGAGATAGCTTCTACAGGGAGGACTTAGTGCCACCATTCGATACCCTGTAACCTAGAGACGAGAGATTTCATCATTCCAGAGCCGGGTGAACGAGCTCAGGTGTTTGTGGCAGCTCTCCAATCAGATTAGCAAAAATACAACTCAGAAACCTGGGCCCAGATAGTGGAACTTGCCAAGGTGATGGGCACCGTCTTCACGGAGCCTCTCCCGGGAGAGAAGTCGAAGAAGATGAATAATGATGAATGTCCGTGGAATTGGGTCCTTGCGTCGTCGCACTTCCATTCGGGACCTCCTTGCCTCTACCAAGGCAAATGTTGTTGTTCTCCAAGAAACCAAGGTGGCTTCTCTTCCCCTTGGATACATCCGCGAGTTGTGGCACCTGGCTAGGCTTTAGTGGATGCAGTGGGATCGGTTGGCAGTATTCTACTAATGTCGGACACCAGTACTACTGAGGTGCTTGATCGTTGTTGTGGCTCTTACTCCCTTGGTATCAAGTTGCGAGACAAAGATTCGGGGAACATTTGGTGCCTAGGACCCTACCAAACACCATGAGTGCCACCTATTTTGGGAGGATCTATTGAGGACTTGTTAGATGTGGCCTATTCCTCTGATGCTTGTGGGCGACTTCAATGTCACTCGCTTCTACCATGAGAAATCCCCGCCGTCCCGGAGAATCTCAACCTCCATGAGGCTATTTGCTGATTTTATTAGCAGCTGGGACCTGGATGAGATTACCCTATTTGGGAAGACCTTCACTTGGTCAAATGGCAGGTAGCCCCCTATCCTCTCAAAGCAGGACCGATTCTTAGCCAGCAATGTCTCCGGCAAAGTGCTCAATCGAGTCATCTCTGATCATTGGCCGATTATGGTTGATACCCATTTTGGCTGTCCACTCCACCCCCCCCCCCCCCCCCCCCCTTTCGGATTCAACAATAATTGGATGGCAGACCCCTCTTTTGATATTTCTCTCCAATCCTTTTGGGAGAATATGACTGTTACTGGCTCGAGCGGGTGGACCTTCCCAATCAAACTCAAGATGTTGAAACCGTTGTTGCGGTCCTGGGCCTCTGAAAAGAAGGCCTCTTCCTCGGCTGTGAGAACCAATGCTCTTGCTCAGATAGCCGCTCTCGACTCTAAGGAGGAAGTCAGAGGTCTCTCTTCTCCGAAAGTCTCTCAGAGGCATGCCCTTCAAGGACAATTGCAGTCCTTCGCCCACAACGAGTTAGTGTACTAAAAGCAACGTGCAAGATTCAAATGGCTCTCCGATGGGGATGTTAATACTAAATTCTTCCATGTAGTCGCCTCTGCACGAAGAAGGGCCAACCGCATTGCCATGCTCAGCGTCAACAGTGAGACCACCTCAGACCAAGCCCTTATTTCCGACTCATTGGTGAATTTTTTTGCAGATTTATACTCTGATCACCAGCCAGTCCGCCCCTTCTTCCAAAGGGTTAACCTCTAGGTTATTCCATCAGCTGCAACTAGTATCATCGAGCTCCCCTTCTCTAGTCGAAAAATTGAAATTGCAGCCCTTGGTCTTCCTCTGGATAGTGGTCCGGGCCCGGATGGAATCAACGGGGAATTTTATCGCCGTTGCTGGCCCTTCATCAAAGACGACATTTCCGGCATGGCCCGCTCCTTTTATCAGCATGGCATCAGATATAGGAGTATTGGAGCCTCTTTCATCGCCCTCATCCCTAAAACAGATGGGGCAGAGCTCCCATCCGACTTCTGGACGATCAGTCTCACCACTAGTGCATATAAGGTGATTGTGCGCCTCCATGCTAGTCGACTCAGGGCAGTCCTCCCTATTGCCATTCACCATGGCCAGAGTGCTTTTATTAAGGGAAGAAATATTCTTGATTCATCCATGGCATGTCATGAACTTCGTCATCATTTCAAGGTCCAAAAG
This sequence comes from Aristolochia californica, assembly GCF_029961685.1. NCBI lineage: Eukaryota > Viridiplantae > Streptophyta > Magnoliopsida > Piperales > Aristolochiaceae > Aristolochia > Aristolochia californica. The sequence goes on along the minus strand of NW_027182290.1, from coordinate 10,064,381 downwards.
CTCCCCAGATTCATCCTCAAGCTTCACTTTGAAAAGGCATTTGACAGAGTTAACTAGAAGTTTCTGGACACCCTCCTGGGCAAGATGGGATTCAGGGAAAAATGACGCTTCTAGATCCAAAACTGCATCTCCTCTGCAAGCTACTCCGTCCTTCTCAACAGAATAATTTGTGGGTATTTTAAGGGAACCAGGGGAATCAGACAGGGAGACCCCCTCTCCCCCTTGCTCTTCAACGTGGTAACAGAATATCTATCCTCTTTGATCTACCCGGCCAAGAACATGGGATGGCTCCTCCCCACAACAGATTGCACAACCTTTGATATTCCGATTCTCCAGTTTGCAGATGATACAATTTGCTTCGGGGTTGGTACTATGGATCATATCAGAAAATTATGTGTCGTGCTGGGATTATATAAATTGGCTTCCGATCATAACATAAACTAGGGAAAACCCACTCTTCTTGGCTATCACATTGATCCAGCTGGGCTTTAGGATATGGCAGACTACCTGGGATGCTCTGTGGGAAATATGTCAGCTACATATCTTGGACTCCCACTTTTTGATTCTCGGCCTTCGGCGTCACTATGGTCCCCCCTCATTGAGAAATTTGAAAAAAGGCTAGCCACTTGGAGGGGTAAACTCTTATCAACAGCGGGGCGTCTCACTCTCCTCAAGTTTTGTCTGGCTAGGCTGCCAAATTATCTATTATCATTCATGCACTGTCTGGCCTCCGTTTGCTCCAAAATTGATGCCATCCGTCGACAATTTCTATGGAGAAGTTCAGAAGACACCTTCAGATACCATTTGGTTAGTTGGAAGAATATTTGCATGTCTCATAATAGGGGAGGATTCGACATCCAACCTACAAGAGAAATGAACAAAGCTCTTATGCTCAAATGAATTTGGAATTTCAACAACAAGCATAACAATTTATGGAGGAATATGGTGAAATTCTACCTTCAGTTTTCAGGTGCCTGGTGGAGAGAGGGTGACACCGCTCTCCTCCTATCCCCGATATGGAAATCAATTTTCATGCTCCTTCCAGTATTCAGAGGTGCTACCTCGTTTCACACGGGCAATGGAAGAACCCTCCTCTTCTGGTCAAACGAATGGTGTGGGCCCCGATCCCTCTCGGAGGACTTCCCGAGGCTGCATAGGGTGGCTAGCGACCTCTCTTGCTCTGTGGCTGATTCATAGAGTGATCACTCGTGGAGTCTCCCGTTCCGTCGAGGATTAAATGATGAGGAATCGTTGGCTTTTTGCACACTCCTTACCAGACTCAGCAGTACTGTTATCCGAAAGCACTCAGTTGATAAGCTGATTTTGAAGCCCAGTAATAATGGCCGATTCACTGTCACTTCTGCTTACTCTCATATCAGAAAGCAAGACTACAGTATTCATGAGCACAAGGCAAATTTGGCTTGGAAACTCTCAACAGCAAGCAAAATCAAATTTTTCGTGTGGTCAGCCATCAAAGAACACATTCTTACTTTAGGCAACCTTCATAGAAAAGGCTTCGCTGCCCCCGATCTTTCTTTTCCCCTTTGTGGTGAGTGCGAAGAGACAGTCTGTTATGGTCCTATGTTAAGTACTTGGCTTTCCGCTACCTACTAGGCCGGTCTTTTAGGTAGTATTGGTTAGGTACTTAACATTTGGTATCAGAGCGGGCGTCCACGTCGCGAGTTCAAATCCCGGCATGAGCAAACTTAGCGGAGGGGGCGACCTAGAGGCTGGATTAAAATTACTGGTAGGGTCACAAAAAAAAGGTGGGTCGGGCCAGTGTCGCTAGAGTGGGCCGTCACTATAGCGGAGGGGGTGACCTAGAGGCTGGATTAAAATTATTGGTAGGGTCACAAAAAGGTGGGTCGGGCCTGTGTCGCTAGAGTAGACAGTCGCTAGAGTGGGCCGCCGTGGAGGTCTGATCGTGAAGGTGGGATGTGATGTTATGGTCCTGGGTTAAGTACTTGGCTTTCTGCTACCTACCAGGCCGGTCTTTCGGGTAGTATTGGTTAGGTACATAACACAGTCCAACATGTCCTCTTACACAATGGATTTTTGTGGCAAGTTTGAATGAAAATTTTTCAGAAAATTGGGGCTCCAAGTGGGGCTACATCAGGACCTCTTTGGCACCTTTGAGATGGTTCGAGGGATTCTCCTTCCTCGGTTGGGCAAGTTAATACTTGTGGCCTGTCTTGCGCATGTTCCATGGTGCATTTGGCTCGAGCGGAACAACCGGAGATTCAACTCCAAAGCTAGCACCCCGGACAACACGACTTCTCATGCCGTTGGCCTCCTCTCAAGTTGGCTTCATACAAAGAAGGATTTTGTCACTCTATCGAGGGTTTCCGTTAGGGAAAATTGGAATTTGATCGCTCATATGTCTGGCCCCAACAGAACTTCGAGTATGACTATCTGGGATCCTCCCCCTTGAGACTGCATTAATCTGAATTTTGATGGTCGTGCTATTGGATGTCCTGGGCCGGCTGGAGCAGGTGGTGTGTTCAGCAATGGAGACCCTATTCTTTCTTATGCTGGTCTAGTGGGCATTGTCGATTCTAATACTGCTGAAGTTAGTGCTCTACTGTTCGGCCTCCAAATCTACAGGGATCGTCTCCATGGCAAGTTAATCATTGAAGGCGACTCGAAGATGGTTATTAGTTGGTGTTCCAAAGACAGCTTCCCCCCTTGGCGCCACTGGCCCATCACTGATAGTATTGCTGACATTGTATCTTCTACTCATTGTAATTGGAATCTCATTCCTAGATCAGCCAACTCTTTGGCTAATAAATTGGCAAAATTCGAAATTTTCCAGTAATCTCTCATTGTTTGGGAAGGCTTCCATCCTTTGTAAATTGCTCTTTTGAGCTTTTGTCTTCATAAAAATCAGCATCATTTCAAAAAAAAAAAAAAAAAACAAAATATTGTGGTCCAATCCAGTACTGAAGCTGAGTATAGAGATATGGCTCACTCTGTTAGTGAGTTGATGTGGGTGAGGTCAATTGTCCAAGAATTGAACTTACGGAGCAATGGGTCCATGATTATGCATTGTGATAATCAGGTTGCTATGTTCGTTGCAGTAATCTAGATTTTCACGAGAGAACCAAACGTATAAAAGTTGATTGCCACTTTGTTTGAGATGCAGTGATGAAGAAGGACATGGTTACCCTTATGTTTGTCTGGTGATCGAATTGTTGATATGTTTACCAAAGCCTTGGAAAATTGTGAATTTGGAACTTTCTGTAACAAGCTGGAACTTATGGATATTTATGCTCCAACTTGAGGGGGAGTGTTAGAAAAAAAAAGTGAAGGGTAGTTTGGCAATTTCACATAATCTAAACCTTATAGACAAAGTATTGTTAAGTCAGCATGCTTTAGTGTTCATGTAGTGTCATTTTCATGTAATTTGGTGTATTATAGAAGTTATAAGAGATTTAAGTATATGGGGGTATTTTTTACTTTGTACTTTATTTTTCACTTAATCTATATAAAGTGTTAGGGGTCGAATTAGAACCCTAACGAGAGCCTCTCCTTGAGCTCTCTTGCAGCTAACGTTTCCTTTTCTCTCTTCCCTCTTTCTCCTTCTCTCTTCTCTCTTCTCTCTTCTCTCTTCTCTCTTTCTCCTTCTCTCTTCCTCAATTTTCTTTGTTCACTTATTTCACAGAACTTTTAAAGAAATATAACATAGATAACAAAAGAAGTGTAACAAGCCCACTCAACTCTACAAAGTTGTGCAAGGATCACCCACAAGATATTACACTATTTGAAGGGTGAACCAAAAAATAGAAATGTTGTACGCACCACATAATCACTTGTAGATTAATGGGTATTCTAATGTCGATTATGGGGCCTAAATTGGATAAAAATCTACCTTAGGATATTGTGTCTTTGTTGGTGGAAACATTGGTTAGTTGAAAAAGCAAGAAACAAAATATTGTAGCTTGTTCTAGTACCAAAGCAGAGTACCAAGCAATGTCTCACACAGTTAGTAAACTTTTGTGGGTGAGGTCAATGACACCAGAGTTGGGTTTTCGTACGACAGAGGTTATGAAGATGTTTTGTGATAACTAGGTTGCAATATTCATTGCAAGTAACCAGTGTTTCAAGAACAGACGAAACATTGTAGAAGTTTGCCATTTTTCTATGATGATGGAATGAGTGTGGTTGTAGTTACTCTCTATGCCAAGCTTGTAGATCAGCTTAGTGATGTCTTTACTAAAGCTTTGGGAAAGAAAGAATTTAGGAATTTTTGTAACAAGCTAAAGCTCTTTGATATATACACTCCAATTAGAAAGAGAGTATCAAAATATATGTAAGAAGGGTATTTTGGTCATTTCCCATGGACTTATGTCCCTCTTTAGGATAGACGTTAGCTAGTTATTATGTTAACACTATGTGGTTAAATTTTCATGTCCTTCTGAATATATTATAAGGGAGATATAAGTGTATACGTTGAAGAGGGGCATATATTTCTTTGTGTAAGATGTTAACTTGAGTGAGTTTATAAGAGCAATTAGGGTCTGAGTTCAGACCCAACATAGGCTGCTCCTAAATCCAGCTTCTTCCAAACTCTTCTCCTCTTTTTTTCTCTCCTTCTCTCTCTTCTCTTCATTCTTCGTATTAAACTAAAGCAACTGGAAAAATCCCTTTAGACCCCCATCATTGAGAAGTTTGAGCACAGGGCTCTCCACTGGAAAGGGCAAATTTCTTTCTAAAGCAGGTTGCCCAACCCTTGTGAAAGCTACCCTTACTGGCCTCCCTTTGCATCATCTCTTCCTCCTCAAATGTCTAGCCATGCAAACATAATTAAACCCCTTGAAAGGAGGTTCCTTTGGAGAGGATCCTCAAACCCATCTACATACCATCGTCTAAGTGGGAAGATGTCTGCACCCCGAAAAAGACTAGGGGCCTTGGGATCAGAAGAATCAAGAACATGAACAATGCCCTCCAAGCTAAATGGTTTTGGAGATTCGCCTTGGACAAAGACACCCTTTGGAGGAAAGTGATGAATGATAGTGTTGAATGCTAAGTGATGGAATTTCCATGAGAAAAGAGATGGGAGATATTAGGGTTTACAAACCCTTTTCTCCTATTTATAATTTAAGCAATAATTTTTTAAAATGATAATGGAAATAATTACAGAAATTACTTCCATGTCCCTATAGCTAGTAGGATTTAGATTCTAAGGAAAACACAAGCCTTATAATACTTTCCAATAAGCATAACAAAGAAAATACAAAATTGGTATTCAACAAAAAAATTCCAAAACAAATATAAGAATTGTTCTTAAAAAATAAGAGAATCCACACAATTATTTTGAAATTGCATAGGACATAGGTAAAAGTGAAATGTCGAACAATATAAAAACTTCTAGAAAGATCAAAATGGACATTAGAGCATTAAACAGGCAAAAGGCATAACAGTAGAGGACATCAACAACAAGATCACAAAATAGACCACTAGAATGACCATCAAACTCAGACCAGAAAATTTACCATTAAATTGGTCATCAATTTGACCAAAGTACGAACTCCCAAATCAAACACACCACAAAAAAAAAAAAAAAAAAAAAAAAATGTTAAGGAATAGTCCCACATGGATTAGTGAGTACAAAGATCTTGGGTTTATTAGTTGGAAAAGAGGTTTCCTAAGTTAACTAATCATTTTGGGATAGGTCTTGGACCCAACTTTACATGATTTCAGAGCAAGTACTCATATGTGGGCTTACACCTAAACTATCCAATTGTAGAGCTACAAAAGAGGGCCTACACCTAAATTATCCACTTGTAGAGCCACAAAAGAAGGCCTACACCTAAAATTATCCACTTGTAGAGCCACAACAGAGGACCTACACCTAAACTGTCCACTTGTAGACCACAAAAAGAGGGCCTACACCTAAACTGTCCACTTGTAGAGGCACGAAAAGAGGGTGTTAAAATACAAGTTCAGGGGTATTTTGGTCATTTATTAGATTTTCAATATTACATTTTTCTCTTATAGTATGGTTATTAGATAGAGAATGTCTTATTTTATCTCTAGTTAAATTTTCATTCATTTTAGACATGTATTTTAATAGAAATGTAATTTTGAGTATTGAGGGGCATTTTTGTCCTATTGTAAAATTTCACTTAAACCCTGATTATAAAGAAGCAGGAAGGGCATTTCTGGCTCGGATTCCAAAGCAACAAAACTGCCTCTCTTCCAGAAATCCATTTTCTCTTCTATTTTCTCCCAAAATCACCTATTTTTCATGGTATCAGAGCAGCAACGCAAGTCTTGGGCAAGTTTCTTCGGATTTTGTGGATCTTCTCTCCATTTTTAGCAATCTCCTTGAAGGTTTTCCCCACATTTCTGGACTGGTAGGGTAAATTTTTCACTTTTTTCCTTTTTCTGCCTATCTTAGCCTATTGGCTAATGATTACTGCTTCTATTTGACTGAATGTTGGAATTTAGAAATGTATAATGATCCCAATTTGAGGAAATTTCTCAAATCTGCCTGCGTCGTCAACCTAATGCTTGCGTCATCATCCATATAGCCTACACCATCTTGATTTCTTGCAATTAGGTCATTCTTTCATTGATTTATGGTCTCAATTGCTGGAATTGATCACTATTGGTTCTAAATTGAATGAATTGGGTGTTGCATTGCCCTAATTGAATTCGGTGTGGGGCCCACTTGACTACACAAATATTGAAATTTGGGAAAAGTGCTTCCCTTTGGTTAATTGACGCTCTAGTGTACTGAATTGTGGTGTTTGGTGATATTTAATGGCTGATTCCAACACATAGGTTGCTGTCCAAAGGACTGTTGAGAGCTCAAATGTGAAATTCTCTCAGTCTATTCAGATAACTACAATCCGGTTGAATGGATCGAATTATGTAAACTGGTCTAGATTAGTTTTGATGTATTTGAGGGCTAGAAGAATGGCAAAATATATAAATGATGATGCCCCGGTACCTGTTACTGAAGATTGGGTGGCAGAAAATAATTCAGTAATGACCTGGTTGGTCAATGGTATGGAATCCAGATTTAGTGATCACGTTTTGAGTTGCAATACTGCTAAGTCAATGTGGACTACATTGGCTTCCATTTTATCTCAAGAAAGTAATTTATCAAGGATCTATGAGTTATATGTGAAGTTCATTAATATGAAGTGTGGAGGTAGATCAGTGATAGATTATTTCAGTGAGATGAGGGGAGTACTACAGGAGATTGGTACATTCCATCTTTTTACTACGAATGTTGAAGACATCCGTACGAAAAAAAATCAGATTCAAGTAGCCCGGTTTTTGGATGGTTTGGGGCATGAGTATGATGCTATTAGAGCCCAATTGTTGGTTAATGAGGATGTGACCACTCTTGAGCAAGCTTTTAACAGAGTTCTTCAAGCTGAAGGTGCAGTTGTAAATAAGAAAGAATCAGGTAAAACCCTCTTAGAAGCAGTTGCTCTTAAACTTCAATCTTCTACTGGTACGCCCGACGGTCAGTTTCATGGAGGTAATAATAGAGGTAGAGGTCGATCTTTCACAACCCGGGGTTGTGGCCGAAATGATCGGGAGGATCGAAAATGCGTTTACTGTGGTAGGACTAATCATATTTCTGAGAAATATTGGGACAAATTTGGTAAACCTACCTGGGCCAATTCTATAGTCACAGATAAGGACTCCTCCTTACACACTGGATCGTATGAGGAAATTCAACAGTTATTACAGCGACTAGGTCAACTGACTGCTTCATCTACTGCTTCTCAGACTACCGAGACTCCTCCTTCTTCCGCAGCAAGTGTCATGATAGCTAGTACAGGTATGAATGCACTAAATGTGTCTCATTCCCCCTCTTGGATCATTGATTCAGGAGCCTCTTTACACATGTTAGGTATGCCTTCTCTATTTCAATCCATTAGTCCATCTCATTCATATCGTCGAGTTACTTTAGTTGATGGATCCACCTCTCCCATTCAGGGGGAGGGCATAGTTCGCATTACTCCACAAATATCCTTAGATTCTGTTTTATTTGTACCAAAGTTTTCAATTAATCTCTTGTCTGTGAGTCATATAACTACATCCTTAAACTGCTCAGTAACCTTTTATCCTACTTCTTGTGTTTTCCAGGACTTGCAGACGAAGAGGATGATTGGTTCAGGATATGAGAAGGGAGGGATCTACATGCTGGATGGCGTATCCATTTCGAGCTATAGCTCTCATTACTACAAATTCTTCTTACTTGTGGCATCTGCGCTTGGGACATCCCTCACCAGCTAAATTGTGTCAATCTTTTCCTTCTCTGTCAGCCGATATTTCATTTGATTGTGAATCTTGTCAGCTGGGAAAGCATCGTCGCTCCAGTTTCCCAGTTAGTTCTAGTCAAAGCACCAAGTTGTTTGAATTAGTCCACTCTAATGTATGGGGTCCATGTTGGGTTCCTAGCCCATTTGGTTTTAAGTATTTTGTGTCGTTCATTGATGATTTCAGTAGAGTCACTTGGGTGCATCTCCTACGAGAGAAGTCTGAAGTATTTAAGTATTTCTCAATTTTTTCAATGAAATAAAAAATCAATTTGGTGCATGTGTTCATGTACTTCGTACTGACAATAGTTTGGAATATCTTAACCATAAATTTTCAGTATTTTGTGATTCTCATGGTATTACCCATCAAACATCCTACCCGTATACACCACAACAAAATAGCGTGGTTGAACGTAAAAATAGACATCTCCTTGAGGTTACAAGGACACTATTATTGCATATGAATGTTCCTAAATCTTTTTGGGGTGATGCAGTTTTAACTTCGTGCTACTTGGTTAATCGTATGCCCTCAATTTTTTTGAGTGGTCAAGTTCCACTTCATGTTTTAAAACCCAATTGTAAATTGTTTGGTGTGGTTCCTCGTATTTTTAGATGTACCTGTTTTGTTCATATGCTTGGAACTTCGGTCGATAAGTTGTCACCTCGGTCTGTCAAATGTGTTTTTTTGGGATATTCTCGTCAACAAAACTGATCCCATCCAACCAAAGCAACTGTTTTTCCACAAGGAACATCTTCAACAGATTGATCAACTTCAGCACCTGCTAATGTAAGAGGTCCTGAATCATACTTCCCTTTTTCACCACTCTGGTTTAGTGCCTTGATTGCATGAAAATAGCCATCTGCATCCTCAAGAAGCACCTTGGCTTGGGCTGCCTAGCAGCAATGTATGCTGGACTGCCACAGCAGCATTGTTTGCTGGGCTGGCTGGCAGCACTGGTTTCAGCAGTGGCACTGTTGGTAGCACTGTTTTCTGCAGTGCCAAAACAGCGCCGTACAATCCAGCGATGCATTGGATTGCGCTAGAACAACAGGTAAAACTTTCATTCTTTCAATAAACACGGCTATGCTGCTGGCCTAAAGATGGACCTATAAGTTTTCTGTTTTCTATTTTTTTTTTTTGGTTGAGTCCATTTCTGCACTGTAATAGCAGCAGCACACAACAATTTGTGGAAGAACCCAAGTGCAGCAAAACCATCAGCTTCCTCCTGTATCCTCTCCTTCCCAACCCAATTTGCATTCATATTAATCAACCCATAGGATACAAAAACATTAGATTCAAAAAAATTCCTTATCGTGTAATTATGTATCAACCTGCCGAAGAAAAAATCAATGGGTGGGGCACATATAGGAAGGACACAAGACACTGTGAGAGGACTCCTCACCTGCAGTCTTGCCATCTCCTCACAGACACCCAGTGCTTCCCCGGCGTTCCTGTTTTGGCAGAATCCAACTATCATGTCAGCAAACCGTCCCTTCAAATCCATCTTCCTTGCTGATTTCTTTTGGGCCTTCCCCACATACCACTCCTTGTCATCAATTTTTTTCCCATTAAGCTCCTCAACAGCTAGAGCAGTATCTTCTGCCTTCTCAAATTTAACAAATCCAAAACAGTTGGATTTCCCATCCCTTTCTCTCATTACTACAGCGCTTGTAATGTTTCCATACCCGCCAAATATTTTCTTCAAAGGCAATTGATAAGTGAACTCTGGCTTGAAAGGCATTGGCCCTGAGGCACAATAATCCTTTCCTCCAGAGGCAGTCCACACAGAAGGAGGGTGATTTTCTTCATAATGAATGTCATCAGTCGGTTTATCAAGGTTAGACAGCGAAGAATATGAGACATGTCCTTCATCCATGCGTGCAACAGAAATAGGAAGAGGCTCACTGCTGCTGTTCTCAGTAGTTGAAAAATAAAACAACATTCCAGAAAATCCAACAGAAAGTCCAGCAGGCAATTTATTCAGGGACAGCAATTGAAAAGAAGAAGTAAAAACCGATTCCAATTTCTATTTTCTCACTTCCAGTGCATAATGACAACCTTTCGTGCAAACAAAACTAATAGCATCATTATACAACTAACTAAGCATCTTCACTACACCCAAAAAAAAATTATCTCCATTTCGTACCTTCTCATATGCTGAACTCCTACTGAAATGAAACCTATCCACTAACAGTGCCCGAGCAGCAAATATGGAACCCAATAAATTAAGCCCCACATCTTCAATTTGACAACTCACATACGCACAGGTACTATGCTCATCCATAGAAAAACAAAGCCCCCCAAAACAAAATTGCTGAGACACGCTGCTGTTCACGGCAATAAAAAAATAAAACAGCATCCATTCAATGTTTTTGTCCCTTTCCGGAATCCCCAAAAAAATTTTATCTTGTATTGCAGACACTTCATCACACAGCTGCACAAATTTTCTCATCTTACCGAAAGATTGAATGCAAAATTGAGGTTGCCGATACTTACCCCAACAAATTTGGGAATTGGGTTCCCTCTGTTCTGCCAAGAGGTGGATTGAGAGTGAGAGGTGGTGGCCGGAAGTCAAATCCCACCGGAGTTGTTTCCGACGGCGCCAACAGAGCCTCCTCCTCAGTTTCCGGTGGCGAATAGCAACAATTCGTGGCCTCACTTTTTCTGATGGTGAACTGCCGGACATCGTTGCCGAAATTTAGAATAGGGCTGGTCCGAAGAACCTTTAGGTGGGACGACGAACAGGCCTCTTGGTTCCTTTACAGCAGACTTCGACTTTGGATTTAAGGTCGCACCCAAGTCAGCCTTTACCGACGAGATTTTGGTAAAATACCCTTCCGATTTCCCAAAATTTGGGTCCCCGCCATCTGATTTCGGAAGTTTTGAAGCCAATTTCGGATTTGATATCTCAGACTCCGATTTCTGATGTGCAGAGTCCCCGCTATTCGGTTTTGGATTTCCCTGCGTGGAAATTGGTAATTTTTCTGGCCCATGGCCTTTCTGCCCGTTCGAAACAGCTTCTGCTGCCTCTTGTTCAAGCCCAAGGGAAGCTTGAAAACCCTAGGTTCGTTAAGGAGAACGCACACCCCTAAGCTCGTTGAGGAGAACACAAAACCTTGTTTAACCTAAATCAATGTTTGTCTTTCTCATTACTCTTACCCCTTAAATAGGGTTCACCCTTACAAGGTTTAAGATAAAATATTCCAAAAATACCCCTGTGGCTTAAAACTGAAATAAAATAAAGTAAATTAAAGAAAAATAATTAAAATAATAATATTATTGCGTGCATAACAGAGTCTATGAGATAACTCCCCATTCAATCACTCTCTCAATGCCAATGTATCATCCAAAAACTTTATGCGTGTCTGTTTTCTCTTTGCTTCATACCCTGATGTATGTTGGTCCACATACTCCTGCCAACTGTAAGGCATCAACTCAAAGTTTAATTCAATTCCACATAAACCCGAATCAAGACACCTGGCGACCATCGCAGATCTAGAAGCGCCTTTGATGCCGGCCTTGGATGAAACAAGGATTCCATAGAGAGTAGAAGTGTATGTGATGCTTCCACTAGCTGCTGAGATTACAAAAATGGTTCATTTCTCTTTTATTTTTCAAATCTCCACCAGATTATCTTCTCGCCTTCGATGAGCTTTGTAACAGCAAGCCCAATCTTCTACAAGTCCTTGCGGAATTCATCGCCAAAATTAGGCTGAAATGAGTTGTCAAGAATATCTTAGGAATCAGTCTTCTATTTAATTGGTGTGAAACACTGGGAAATCTTCTAAAGTGGTTTCATCAAGCGCCATAGTCGTCCTGCTGGAACCAGTGGCGACAACTTCAACCATGCCAGTCGGCAACCTCAGGAGACTGAACAAACATAATAGACACGAAGACCAGCAGAAGGTAGAGAACCAAATCGGAGCCTAGAATTCACATAATGTTCATAGTGCATGATTTTTGCAGAAATTGGAAACCCAAAATCCATAAAAATCAATTCATACTAGTGTTGGAGATAAGAGGAATGGCAGGGATAAAATTAGACCTAAGATTATGCAAGGACGAAATTAAACCTAAGAATTACGTAACCTAATTGTACTTTCCAATGCTAAGTATGGCTACTGCACTTCCAATTGGCTCCCCTCCCCTCCCCCATCTAGAAAAGAACATGCAAATTGTCCAATAACATCCAACGCATAGCTCTTTCAAGTACCAGGGTGAGGTTTTGGATTGACAGTTGGATTAGTGATAGACCTTTGGCTGATAATTTCCCCACTATCTTTGCTCTAACCAGGGATAGAAATTCATAGAAGCTCATGTGGACAATGGCTGGTCTCTAAACCTGAGAAGAAATTTAAGGGATCACAAGGCCTTGGAAGCTACCTACCTCATGGGAATCCTAAACAATCAGTACCTTAGAGGGGCTGGGAGGGACATCATCCTATAGAAATGGTCTTCAAATGGTACATTCTCTGTCTCTTCTTATCATAGCCATTTCCATTCATCATTTACTAGCAAGTAAGCAGTCTTGGTTTGGAGACAGCTTGAGCCTCATGTTCTTATGTTGGTTTGCAGCAAGGAACCACAATCTCACCCAAGACAACCTTCATCGAAGGGGAACTGCCATTGTCAATTCCCTCTACAGGCTATGCTGTGATCATGATGAGACTGTGGAACACCTTCTTGTTAATTGGTCTTTCTCATTGAGGATGTGGCATCATTTTTTGCAATTAATCAACATGGGGCTGTGTTTCACGGCCTTTTATTCCTTTATGATCATAGATTTCACTCTATGGTCCCTTCCCAAGTTTGGTAAACTATTGTGGAAAACTATGCCTGCTGTGATTCCTTGGTGCATCTGGCTGGAAGGTAATGATAGAATCTTCGAAGGCAAGTCTGAGGATAAATCGTTTAGCTATTCAATGTAATTTTGCACCCCCTCCCTCCATTCCGTTTCCCTTAATGAAATCTGCATTTCACCTTCTGCAAAGAAAAAAAAGGAAGATGCCTGTAGTAGCTAAGGATAAAGCCGCTGAATTGACCTACATTACTTCAATTTAAAATTTTGAAGGAGAAACTCATGCTACCAGTAGGTACCTTTAGGAACTCAGAAACAAGAATAGCATCTAACTTTTAGCCTCTCAACTGAAACAAGAAAATACAAAGGCAGCTGACCCATTCAGCTGCTAACAGAAGTGGCTCCTCTTGAGAGCTGATAGTGATGTTTTGTTGAACTTAGGTGTCTGAGAATTAAAATTTTAGAGATCAGAATCCACAGCAATGAATTCCAAATGATCCAAGGTTTCCAGGAATTGTTACCAAATGATGGCATAATGCAAACATATGACAATGTCATTTCAGCCAGACCACTGAGAAACAAGTTTCAATAGACAATGGAGAAATAATCCTCTTCGATGGAGAAAAATTAAAAAGACAAAAGACAAAAAAAAAAAAAAAAAAATAGACCTGGAGACAAGCTACCTGATCCTTGTGCACGGTGGCGGCTTGGCATCGGAGTCTGACCGGAGGCAAGCGTCTGAAGATCCAACGGTGCCTCAACTGGAAACTGTTAGGAGAGGAAGGACGATTCACAAAGGCCCTCTCATGGTGCTGCAGAGATCGAAACGTCGGAAACGCTAAAGCCATCAGCTCGTTGTCAGCCTCGTTGGTGCTCTCTCTGCTCCGTTAAGAGTGTGTGAACTGTGGCAAACGAGTCGCCCTGTCCACACAGTTAGGCTGAAAAGTGATGACATAATTAAACCGGATTAAGTGGAAAGAGAAAGTTGTGATCGTTTGAAAACGGTAAAACCCGACAACGTTATATAAGAGAATCGATAAAAGCTTGCTTTAGCCTGGAGGCGAACCCGCCGGATAGTACTTGGAAGGTAATTATCCTAGCCGTTGGATTGCAAGCCTTTTGTTGTACATATAATAAATCTTTAAAATATATTCAAAGTGAACTTCCTATCTTGACGTTTCGGAAGAGTTTCACATGCAACAAAGTTAAAAAAAAGTTGATAGAAAATAATCAATGAAAATTTTATCTTTTTATGAAGTGTACATATATTTTTTTGGTTGTTGCAATGAGTGATTGAATTCCTCTCTCATAGAGCTATCTTGGAATCAAGCATGCAAGAATAGCCTAACTTGTGGACTCGTTTTCTATCCCTTGTATTCTTTGAACCCTTCTTGTCTATGGCTTAACCAAAATCAAAGTAGTCAAGTTTCCTTTCTAAATCAATATGGTAAGTGTTGAGGACTCAATAGGTAATCAAGTCATCCCAAGGAGGCGCAGTGAGGGGGGGGTTTGTTATGGACTTCATATCATCACGAATTATCAATAGGCATAGGAATTAAATTATGTCAATTTCTTTTTAATGCAATTCTATTTGGTTTGGTTTGGTTTAGATGTAATATGGCATGAACCAATTGACCCATGGGTCTATTTTGTAATTCTATCCTCAACCCTATTTATGGGGATGTCAAGGTGAAGGAAAGCAAGTATTGAGAAAATTAGAATTAAACAGGCCAAATTCTCCCTCAGAGGTGTAAGTCGGATTCTCCCTCTAAGGTCCAGGTCGAGCTTCCTTCAAAGCTCAATCATTCCATTCCGAAATTCCACCATTCCATGTTCCAGAACAAGAATCCTCTTCTAGCGTCAAGATTCAATATGGAGGGAAGAGATGAAAGAAGGGTGACTCGATCCATGTCTCGGGAAGAACCTAACAGGGTTAGTCAACAAACTAGAAATTTGATCTTCATCTTCATCTCATGCCTCTACATGATCTTCATCTTCGAAATGGGTGTTAGTGTGGACAAGTTCATATTCGAAGATGGTGTTAGTGTGGACAACTTCATCTTCATCTTCATCTTCATCTTCGAAATTTAAAACCATTGATTTTATTAATTATAAAAATGAGTTAATTAAACCAAATGTTTGAGTTAACAATATTTTAATTACCACTATTAAATCACTAATACAATAGAGTAAATAAAAAATAAATATGATTAATAAATAAAAAAGTATTATATTAATAACATAATATAGATTTTTTACATGGTATTAATTACTAATATATTTTCAAAAAATTAAAAGTAATTAATTAATCAAATGCATACTGTAATTATATTTTATTTCTCGGAACAATAAATATGAGGTTTAATATAGTAATAAAATTGAACAAAAATCATAAATAAATACATATACAACTTTATTAATAACCTAAAAGAAATATTATTCAAATAACGAGTTTGTGCCTTTAATATTAAAATCATCAAGTTACAACTTTAGTACATATGAACGACACATGTTCAAAAGTGATAACATACAACCATCATTTATCATTCCACATGGAAGTCGATATGGCATCTTGAAATTGTGGGGCTCTTGTGGATTCTAATGCACGCTGCCTCCGAAAGCTTGTTACTTTGCTACCCTCATCCTCAAGACCATCATCTTCGTCATTGTCTATATCATCCATTGCACCTTGGACCGCATCACCTCCTCCACCGAGCTCGCCACCCGAATCATCGTCTTCATCTTCAAATATATCATCATAATCCTGTCCACGTATATAATTGTGCAATATGCAACAAGCATCTACAATTTTTACTTGGATCTTAAAAGAAAATGGAGGAGCGCCTTTTAACATTTGACGTCGAGCTTTTAAAGCACCAAAAGTTTGCTCAATAATATTCCATAAAGACGAGTGTCTTTGGTTGAATAATTCTTTTTCATTTCTAGGAATATTATCTCCAAATTCTTGCAGATGACATCGGGTTCCTCGATATGGAGCCAAAAATCCCAGAAGATTTGCATAACCAGCATCGGCTAGATAATATTTTCCTATAATAGAAATTATATTTCACATAAAATAATTGAAGATAAAATAGATAAAAAATGATTGCATAAAAATATATTACTTACATTCAAGTACAAAGAGTTTATCTCAGCGAGTCAATGCGTCCTTTAGTACACGAGAATCAACTACAGATCCCTCCCATCCAGCAAGTACATAAGGGAATTGCATGTCAAATGAACATGATGCCATCACATTTTGTGAGAGATAACCTTTTCTATTCTAGAACCTTGGTTGATCTTCAAGTGGAATGTTCGCTTTGATATGAGTTCCATCAATAGCTCCAATACAATCCTAATTATACATTTTCAATTAATATTGACTAACTTTGTATATTAATCTAAAATTATTAATTTATAGGAAGTGATGTTACCTTGAAGTACGGATAAAACATTGAACTGGTTAAAATCTTCGAGTGTGTGTGTTCTGAAGGCCGTTTGACGTAATCAGAGTGAAGTTTGAGGATTGCATCCAACTATTAGGATCCTCACGAGCCATGGATCTTGTCACCCTCCTCTCTTCTCTTCCTTCCATTGCCTTGCTTGATGTTGAGATAGAATGATGGAATGATGAAGATTGAATTTCGGAAAAGAGAATTTCGGAAAGGAATTGGGGAAAAATGAGAGAGAGCTTGAAGGAGCTCTCGAATTGTTTATCTAATTTACTCTAGCTAAAGTAGACTCAATTGCTACTTTCTCATTACCCTAGTCGTCCCCTTAAATAAGGTTGAGGACACCCAAAACACTATAGACCCCTTGGGGCAATGGTTCAAACCAATAAATGCTAAACCAACCCAAACCAAAGACAAACCCAAACCAAAAACAATTACAAGGAAATTGAAAAACATATTAATTAATTCCTACGCCTGTTGGTAACTCGTGATGCTATAGAGTCCATAACATCACCCCCTCTTGGAGAAAGAGTTTGTCCTCAAGCTCGAAGGAAGGATATAGGAGTCGGAATGCTGATAACGGCTCCCATGTGGTGTAACTGGGGTCGGCATCTGCCCACTGGACGAGAATTTCCCAATCACCCTGAATGTGGCGTGCTTTTAAAACCTGAACTGGAATAGAAAGGACTCTGCCCTCATGTAGTGGCGGCAGTGGAGTGTGCATTAGGGGCGAGTCACCCTGGAAGGGCTTCAATTGGGAGACGTGAAATACATTATGGATCTTTGCTTCCGGTGGTAGCTGCAAGTGGTATGCCACGGGCCCAATTTTGTCCAACACCTGAAATGGACCATAATATCTTGGAGACAGCTTATGGCGCTTGGATGCAGTCAGGGACAGTTGGCGGTAGTGTTGAAGCTTTAACCACACAGAGTCTCCAGGGAAATAAGATACCTCCCGGTGCTTCTTATCATAATAGAGTTTCATAGAGTGTTGGGCCTCCTGGAGATGAGTACGTACCTCAGTGAGCATAGCGTCTCTTTCAGCTAACGCTTGGTCCAAAGTGACTACTTTGGATGCCCCAGGTTCATATGGTAACAGACGAGGTGGATCTCTGCCATAAACTACCCTGAAAGGAGTAGTTCCCAATGTTGTGTGGTAAGATGTGTTATAGCAAAATTCTGCCCATGAAAGCCATTTCACCCACCGTCTAGGTGCGGCCCCCACAAAACAACGAAGATACATTTCAATTGTGCGATTGACGACCTCTGTTTGTCCGTCCGTTTGTGGATGATATGTAGACGAAAATGCCAATTGGGTACCCCGTAATTTGAATAATTCCTTCCAAAAGATACTAGTAAAAATGGCATCCCTGTCACTGATAATGGATGTGGGAATTCCGTGTAATCGGACAATATTGTCCATGACATTTTTCAGACCATATACAATACCAAGCAAGAAGACAACCTTAATGAGTTATGAAAAAGATGGATCAGGTTAAGTTAGACACCAAGCTGCAACTTTTCTTCCATGGACTAGGTTAAGTTAGTCACCAAGCTGCAACTTTTCTTCCATGGATGAGGTTAAGTTAGTATGATTTTTTTATGTGCAAGTGAACTTGTCCATTTAACTTGATGGCTTCTTCCTTTTTATCAGGTCTTTTACTAGAGTTAATTATGCAATTGATGGTAAATTTTGATAGACCTAATTTTTTCAGGAAATTAGACTTCTTATTGGATGGAGATCTTGCTCAATAACATATTTTTAGAATGACATATTTTTATTTAAGGCAAAAGCCAAGAAGAAAAAATAGAACAAATTAAACAAGAGGGGGTCCATTTACAAAAAAAGGATTATAGGCGGCCAACTCCTTGTTTAGCAAGAGAGTTAGCTAGCTGATCTAGAGATAGTGCCATACACAATTAAAACAAAAAGATACATCAAAGATATCATGGAACCAATGTCATGATGCTAGAGGGGCTAAGAGGAATTGGAGCACCACCATGTAACAGAACTTGAATCCCTTTCAATCCAATAATTGTTAGTGATTTTTGAAGATGAGGATCACATGTTTAAAAACCTGAAGTTAGGCAGGAGTTAGAAATGCACAAAGGGCCAAAATAGAAGGCTAAAGCAGTAGTTTCTAGTTTTCTCTAAGAGAGTTCCCACAAAGGCTGAAAAATTCTACTTGGGTGACAATCCAATCAATGACAACACCAATAGTTTTTGCAATTAATTCCCCAACAACGGAGTGTTTATTTTGTAAACACCTTCCATTTCTTTCTGTTGTAAGATAAGCTCAGAGTAGTGGCCTGATGTAAATTACTTTTGATTTTTGTCCTTTTTTCTCCCTCCTTAAGGTAAAGTGTAATGATGTAATCATTAACTCTCTTTTATTTTTATAAATATATTGAGGGGGTGGGTGGGTGGATTAGGACATCACTTAACCTAATCCTCCTTCCCTCCTTCTCTCTCACGCTCTTAGCTGAACTCCCTCTCCTCTATTTCTCCAACCCCTCTATTTCACGCTCTTAGCTGAAAAATATATATTGATGATGGAATGAGTGTGGTTGTAGTTACTCTCTATGTCAAGCTTGTAGATCAGCTTAGTGATGTCTTTACTAAAGCTTTGGGAAAGAAAGAATTTAGGAATTTTTGTAACAAGCTAAAGCTCTTTGATATATACACTCCAATTAGAAAGAGAGTATCAAAATATATGTAAGAAGGGTATTTTGGTCATTTCCCATGGACTTATGTCCCTCTTTAGGATAGACGTTAGCTAGTTATTATGTTAACACTATGTGGTTAAATTTTCATGTCCTTCTGATATATTATAAGGGAGATATAAGTGTATACGTTGAAGAGGGGCATATATTTCTTTGTGTAAGATGTTAACTTGAGTGAGTTTATAAGAGCAAATAGGGTCTGAGTTCAGACCCAACATAGGCTGCTCCTAAATCCAGCTTCTTCCAAACTCTTCTCCTCTTTTTTTCTCTCCTTCTCTCTCTTCTCTTCATTCTTCATATTAAACTAAAGCAACTGGAAAAATCCCTTTAGACCCCCATCATTGAGAAGTTTGAGCACAGGGCTCTCCACTGGAAAGGGCAAATTTCTTTCTAAAGCAGGTTGCCCAACCCTTATGAAAGCTACCCTTACTGGCCCCCCTTTGCATCATCTCTTCCTCCTCAAATGTCTAGCCATGCAAACATAATTAAACCCCTTGAAAGGAGGTTCCTTTGGAGAGGATCCTCAAACCCATCTACATACCATCGTCTAAGTGGGAAGATGTCTGCACCCCGAAAAAGACTAGGGGCCTTGGGATCAGAAGAATCAAGAACATGAACAATGCCCTCCAAGCTAAATGGTTTTGGAGATTCGCCTTGGACAAAGACACCCTTTGGAGGAAAGTGATGAATGATAGTGTTGAATGCTAAGTGATGGAATTTCCATGAGAAAAGAGATGGGAGATATTAGGGTTTACAAACCCTTTTCTCCTATTTATAATTTAAGCAATAATTTTTTTAAATGATAATGGAAATAATTACAGAAATTACTTCCATGTCCCTATAGCTAGTAGGATTTAGATTCTAAGGAAAACACAAGCCTTATAATACTTTTCAATAAGCATAACAAAGAAAATACAAAATTGGTATTCAACGAAAAAATTCCAAAACAAATATAAGAATTGTTCTTAAAAAATAAGAGAATCCACACAATTATTTTGAAATTGCATAGGACATAGGTAAAAGTGAATGTCGAACAATATAAAAACTTCTAGAAAGATCAAAATGGACATTAGAGCATTAAACAGGCAAAAGGCATAACAGTAGAGGACATCAACAACAAGATCACAAAATAGACCACTAGAATGACCATCAAACTCAGACCAGAAAATTTACCATTAAATTGGTCATCAATTTGACCAAAGTACGAACTCCCAAATCAAACACACCACAAAAAAAAAAAAAAAAAAAAATGTTAAGGAATAGTCCCACATGGATTAGTGAGTACAAAGATCTTGGGTTTATTAGTTGGAAAAGAGGTTTCCCAAGTTAACTAATCATTTTGGGATGGGCCTTAGACCCAGCTTTACATGGTTTCAGAGCAAGTACTCATATGTGGGCTTACACCTACACTATCCAATTGTAGAGCTACAAAAGAGGACCTACACCTAAATTATCCACTTGTAGAGCCACAAAAGAAGGCCTACACCTAAAATTATCCACTTGTAGAGCCACAACAGAGGACCTACACCTAAACTGTCCACTTGTAGACCACAAAAGAGGGCCTACACCTAAACTGTCCACTTGTAGAGGCACGAAAAGAGGGTGTTAAAATACAGTTCAGGGGTATTTTGGTCATTTATTAGATTTTCAATATTACATTTTTCTCTTATAGTATGGTTATTAGATAGAGAATGTCTTATTTTATCTCTAGTTAAATTTTCATTCATTTTAGACATGTATTTTAGGAGAAATATAATTTTGAGTATTGAGGGGCATTTTTGTCCTATTGTAAAATTTCACTTAAACCCTGATTATAAAGAAGCAGGAAGGGCCTTTCTGGCTCGGATTCCAAAGTAGCAAAGCTGCCTCTCTTCCAGAAATCCATTTTCTCTTCTATTTTCTCCCAAAATCACCTATTTTTCATGGTATCAGAGCAGCAACGCAAGTCTTGGGCAAGTTTCTTTGGATTTTGTGGATCTTCTTTCCATTTTTAGCAATCTCCTTGAAGGTTTTCCCCACATTTCTGGACTGGTAGGGTAAATTTTTCACTTTTTTCCTTTTTCTGCCTATCTTAGCCTATTGGCTAATGATTACTGCTTCTATTTGACTGAATGTTGGAATTTAGAAGTGTATAATGATCCCAATTTGAGGAAATTTCTCAAATCTGCCTGCGTCGTCAACCTAATGCTTGCGTCATCATCCATGTAGCCTACGCCATCTTGATTTCTTGCAATTAGGTCATTCTTTCATTGATTTATGGTCTCAATTGCTGGAATTGATCACTATTGGTTCTAAATTGAATGAATTGGGTGCTGCATTGCCCTAATTGAATTCGGTGTGGGGCCCACTTGACTACACAAATATTGAAATTTGGGAAAAGTGCTTCCCTTTGGTTAATTGACGCTCTAGTGTACTGAATTGTGGTGTTTGGTGATATTTAATGGCTGATTCCAACACATAGGTTGTTGTCCAAAGGACTGTTGAGAGCTCAAATGTGAAATCCTCTCAGTCTATTCAGATAACTACAATCCGGTTGAATGGATCGAATTATGTAAACTGGTCTAGATTAGTTTTGATGTATTTGAGGGCTAGAAGAATGGCAAAATATATAAATGATGATGTCCCGGTACCTGTTACTGAAGATTGGGTGGCAGAAAATAATTCAGTAATAACCTGGTTGGTCAATGGTATGGAATCCAGATTTAGTGATCACGTTTTGAGTTGCAATACTGCTAAGTCAATGTGGACTACATTGGCTTCCATTTTATCTCAAGAAAGTAATTTATCAAGGATCTATGAGTTATATGTGAAGTTCATTAATATGAAGTGTGGAGGTAAATCAGTGATAGATTATTTCACTGAGATGAGGGGAGTACTACAGGAGATTAGTACATTCCATCTTTTTACTACGAATGTTGAAGACATCCGTACGAAAAAAAATCAGATTCAAGTAGCCCGGTTTTTGGATGGTTTGGGGCATGAGTATGATGCTATTAGAGCCCAATTGTTGGTTAATGAGGATGTGACCACTCTTGAGCAAGTTTTTAACAGAGTTCTTCGAGCTGAAGGTGCAGTTGTAAATAAGAATGAATCAGGTAAAACCCTCTCAGAAGCAGTTGCTCTTAACCTTCAATCTTCTACTGGTAAGCCCGACGGTCAGTTTCATGGAGGTAATAATAGAGGTAGAGGTCGATCTTTCACAACCCGTGGTTGTGGCCGAAATGATCGGGAGGATCGAAAATGCGTTTACTGTGGTAGGACTAATCATATTTCTGAGAAATATTGGGACAAATTTGGTAAACCTACCTGGGCCAATTCTATAGTCACAGATAAGGACTCCTCCTTACACACTGGATCGTATGAGGAAATTCAACAGTTATTACAGCGACTAGGTCAACTGACTGCTTCATCTACTGCTTCTCAGACTACCGAGACTCCTCCTTCTTCCTCAACAAGTGTCATGATAGCTAGTACAGGTATGAATGCACTAAATGTGTCTCATTCCCCCTCTTGGATCATTGATTCAGGAGCCTCTTTACACATGTTAGGTATGCCTTCTCTATTTCAATCCATTAGTCCATCTCATTCATATCGTCGAGTTACTTTAGTTGATGGATCCACCTCTCCCATTCAGGGGGAGGGTATAGTTCGCATTACTCCACAAATATCCTTAGATTCTGTTTTATTTGTACCAAAGTTTTCAATTAATCTCTTGTCTGTGAGTCATATAACTAAATCCTTAAACTGCTCAGTAACCTTTTATCCTACTTCTTGTGTTTTCCAGGACTTGCAGACAAAGAGGATGATTGGTTCAGGACATAAGAAGGGAGGGATCTACATGCTGGATGGCGTATCCGTTTCGAGCTATAGCTCTCATTACTACAAATTCTTCTTACTTGTGGCATCTGCGCTTGGGACATCCCTCACCAGCTAAATTTGGTGCATGTGTTCATGTACTTCGTACTGACAATGGTTTGAAATATCTTAACCATAAATTTTCAGTATTTTGTGATTCTCATGGTATTACCCATCAAACATCCTACCCTTATACACCACAACAAAATAGGGTGGCTGAACGTAAAAATAGACATCTCCTTGAGGTTACAAGGACACTATTATTGCATATGAATGTTCCTAAATCTTTTTTGGGTGATGCAGTTTTAACTTAGTGCTACTTGGTTAATCGTATGCCCTCAATTTTTTTGAGTGGTCAAGTTCCACTTCAGGTTTTAAAACCCAATTGTAAATTGTTTGGTGTGGTTCCTCGTATTTTTGGATGTACCTGTTTTGTTCATATGCTTGGAACTTCGGTCGATAAGTTGTCACCTCGGTCTATCAAATGTGTTTTTTTGGGATATTCTCGTCAACAAAACTGATCCCATCCAACCAAAGCAACTGTTTTTCCACAAGGAACATCTTCAACAGATTGATCAACTTCAGCACCTGCTAATGTAAGAGGTCCTGAATCATACTTCCCTTTTCCGGCGCTCTGGTTTAGTGCCTTGATTGCATGAAAATAGCCATCTGCATCCTCAAGAAGCACCTTGGCTTGGGCTGCCTAGCAGCAATGTATGCTGGACTGCCACAGCAGCATTGTTTGCTGGGCTGGCTGGCAGCACTGGTTTCAGCAGTGGCACTGTTGGTAGCACTGTTTTCTGCAGTGTCAAAACAGCGCCGTACAATCCAGCGATGCATTGGATTGCGCTGGAACAACAGGTAAAACTTTCATTCTTCCAATAAACACGGCTATGCTGCTGGCCTAAAGATGAACCTATAAGTTTTCTGTTTTCTATTTTTTTTTGGTTGAGTCCATTTCTGCACTGTAATAGCAGCAGCACACAACAATTTGTGGAAGAACCCAAGTGCAGCAAAACCATCAGCTTCCTCCTGTATCCTCTCCTTCCCAACCCAATTTGCATTCATATTAATCAACCCATAGGATACAAAAACATTAGATTCAAAACCATTCCTTATCGTGTAATTATGTATCAACCTGCCGAAGAAAAAATCAATGGGTGGGGCACATATAGGAAGGACACAAGACACTGTGAGAGGACTCCTCACCTGCTGTCTTGCCATCTCCTCACACACACCCAGTGCTTCCCCGGCGTTCCTGTTTTGGCAGAATCCGACTATCATGTCAGCAAACCGTCCCTTCAAATCCATCTTCCTTGCTGATTTCTTTTGGGCCTTCCCCACATACCACTCCTTGTCATCAATTTTTTTCCCATTAAGCTCCTCAACAGCTAGAGCAGTATCTTCTGCCTTCTCAAATTTAACAAATCCAAAACAGTTGGATTTCCCATCCCTTTCTCTCATTACTACAGCGCTTGTAATGTTTCCATACCCGCCAAATATTTTCTTCAAAGGCAATTGATAAGTGAACTCTGGCTTGAGAGGCATTGGCCCTGAGGCACAATAACCCTTTCCTCCAGAGGCAGTCCACACAGAAGGAGGGTGATTTTCTTCATAATGAATGTCATCAGTCGGTTTATCAAGGTTAGACAGCGAAGAATATGAGACATGTCCTTCATCCATGCGTGCAACAGAAATAGGAAGAGGCTCACTGCTGCTGTTCTCAGTAGTTGAAAAATAAAACAACATTCCAGAAAATCCAACAGAAATTCCAGCAGGCAATTTATTCAGGGACAGCAATTGAAAAGGAGAGGTAAAAACCGATTCCAATTTCTATTTTCTCACTTCCAGTGCATAATGACAACCTTTCGTGCAAACAAAACTAATAGCATCATTATACAACTAACCAAGCATCTTCACTACACCTAAAAAAAATTATCTCCATTTCGTACCTTCTCATATGCTGAACTCCTACTGAAATGAAACCTATCCACTAACAGTGCCCGAGCAGCAAATATGGAACCCAATAAATTAAGCCCCACATCTTCAATTTGACAACTCACATACGCATAGGTACTATGCTCATCCATAGAAAAACAAAGCCCCCCAAAACAAAATTGCTGAGACACGCTGCTGTTCACGGCAATAGAAAAATAAAACAGCATCCATTCAACGTTTTTGTCCCTTTCCGGAATCCCCAAAAAATTTTTATCTTGTATTGCAGACACTTCATCACACAGCTGCACAAATTTTCTCATCTTACCGAAAGATTGAATGCAAATTTGAGGTTGCCGATACTTACCCCAACAAATTTGGGAATTGGGTTCCCTCTGTTCTGCCAAGAGGTGGATTGAGAGTGAGAGGTGGTGGCCGGAAGTCAAATCCCACCAGAGTTGTTTCCGACGGCGCCAACAGAGCCTCCTCCTCAGTTTCCGGTGGCGAATAGCAGCAATTCGTGGCCTCACTTTTTCTGATGGTGAATTGTCGGACATCATTGCCGAAATTTAGAATAGGGCTGGTCCGAAGAACCTTGAGGTGGGACGACGAACAGGCCTCTTGGTTCCTTTACAGCAGACTTCGACTTCGGATTTAAGGTCGCACCCAAGTCAGCCTTTACCGACGAGATTTTGGCAAAATACCCTTCCGATTTCCCAAAATTTGGGTCCCCGCCATCTGATTTCGGAAGTTTTGAAGCCAATTTCGGATTTGATGTCTCAGACTCCAATTTCTGATGTGCAGAGTCCCCGCTATTCGGTTTTGGATTTCCCTGCGTGGAAATTGGTAATTTTTCTGGCCCTTGGCCTTTCTGCCCGTCCGAAACAGCTTCTGCTGCCTCTTGTTCAAGCCCAAGGGAAGCTTGAAAACCCTAGGTTCGTTAAGGAGAACGCACACCCCTAAGCTCGTTGAGGAGAATACAAAACTTGTTTAACCTAAATCAATGTTTGTCTTTCTCATTACTCTTACCCCTTAAATAGGGTTCACCCTTACAAGGTTTAAGATAAAATATTCCAAAAATACCCCTGTGGCTTAAAACTGAAATAAAATAAAGTAAATTAAAGAAAAATGATTAAAATAATAATATTATTGCGTGCATAACAGAGTCTATGAGATAACTCCCCATTCAATCACTCTCTAAATGCCAATGTATCATCCAAAAACTTTATGCGTGTCTGTTTTCTCTTTGCTTCATACCCTGATGTATGTTGGTCCACATACTCCTGCCAACTGTAAGGCATCAACTCAAAGTTTAATTCAATTCCACATAAACCCGAATCAAGACACCTGGCGACCATCGCAGATCTAGAAGCACCTTTGATGCCGGCCTTGGATGAAACAAGGATTCCATAGAGAGTAGAAGTGTATGTGATGCTTCCACAGGCTGCTGAGATTACAAAAGTGGTTCATTTCTCTTTTATTTTTCAAATCTCCACCAGATTATCTTCTCGCCTTCAATGAGCTTTGTAACAGCAAGCCCAATCTTCTACAAGTCCTTGCGGAATTCATCGCCAAAATTAGGCTGAAATGAGTTGTCAAGAATATCTTAGGAATCAGTCTTCTATTTAATTGGTGTGAAACACCGGGAAATCTTCTAAAGTGGTTTCATCAAGCGCCATAGTCGTCCTGCTGGAACCAGTGGTGACAACTTCAACCATGCCAGTCGGCAACCTCAGGAGACTGAACAAACATAATAGACACGAAGACCAGCAGAAGGTAGGGAGAACCAAATCGGAGCCTAGAATTCACATAATGTTCATAGTGCGTGATTTTTGCAGAAATTGGAAACCCAAAATCCATAAAAATCAATTCATACTAGTGTTGGAGATAAGAGGAATGGCAGGGATAAAATTAGACCTAAGATTATGCAAAGACGAAATTAAACCTAAGAATTACGTAACCTAATTGTACTTTCCAATCCTAAGTATGGCTACTGCACTTCCAATTGGCTCCCTTCCCCTCCCCCATCTAGAAAAGAACATGCAAATTGTCCGATAACATCCAACGCATAGCTCTTTCAAGTACCAGGGTGAGGTTTTGGATTGACAGTTGGATTAGTGATAGACCTTTGGCTGATAATTTCCCCACTATCTTTGCTCTAACCAGGGATAGAAACTCATAGAAGCTCGTGTGGACAATGGCTGGTCTCTAAACCTGAGAAGAAATTTAAGGGATCACAAGGCCTTGGAAGCTACCTACCTCATGGGAATCCTAAACAATCAGTACCTTAGAGGGACTGGCAGGGACATCATCCTATAGAAATGGTCTTCAAATGGTACATTCTCTGTCTCTTCTTATCATAGCCATTTCCATTCATCATTTACTAGCAAGGTAGCAGTCTTGGTTTGGAGACAGCTTGAGCCTCATGTTCTTATGTTGGTTTGCAGCAAGGAACCACAATCTCACCCAAGACAACCTTCATAGAAGGGGAACTGCCATTGTCAATTCCCTCTACAGGCTATGCTGTGATCATGATGAGACTGTGGAACACCTTCTTGTTAATTGGTCTTTCTCATTGAGGATGTGGCATCATTTTTTGCAATTAATCAACATGGGGCTGTGTTTCACGGCCTTTTATTCCTCTATGATCATAGATTTCACTCTATGGTCCCTTCCCAAGTTTGGTAAACTATTGTGGAAAACTATGCTTGCTGTGATTCCTTGGTGCATCTGGCTGGAAGGTAATGATAGAATCTTCGAAGGCAAGTCTGAGGATAAATTGTTTAGCTATTCAATGTAATTTTGCACCCCCTCCCTCCATTCCGTTTCCCTTAATGAAATCTGCATTTCACCTTCTGCAAAGAAAAAAAAGGAAGATGCCTGTAGTAGCTAAGGATAAAGCCGCTGAATTGACCTACATTACTTCAATTTAAAATTTTGAAGGAGAAACTCATGCTACCAGTAGGTACCTTTAGGAACTCAGAAACAAGAATAGCATCTAACTTTTAGCCTCTCAACTGAAACAAGAAAATACAAAGGCAGCTGACCCATTCAGCTGCTAACAGAAGTGGCTCCTCTTGAGAGCTGATAGTGATGTTTTGTTGAACTTAGGTGTCTGAGAATTAAAATTTTAGAGATCAGAATCCACAGCAATGAATTCCAAATGATCCAAGGTTTCCAGGAATTGTTACCAAATGATGGCATAATGCAAACATATGACAATGTCATTTCAGCCAGACCACTGAGAAACAAGTTTCAATAGACAATGGAGAAATAATCCTCTTCGATGGAGAAAAATTAAAAAGACAAAAGACAAAAAAAAATAAAAAAAATAGACCTGGAGACAAGCTACCTGATCCACAAGCACGGTGGCGGCTTGGCATCGGAGTCTGACCGGAGGCAAGCGTCTGAAGATCCAACGGTGCCTCAACTGGAAACTGTTAGGAGAGGAAGGACGATTCACAAAGGCCCTCTCATGGTGCTGCAGAGATCGAAACGTCGGAAACGCTAAAGCCATCAGCTCGTTGTCAGCCTCGTTGGTGCTCTCTCTGCTCCGTTAAGAGTGTGTGAACTGGGGCAAACGAATCGCCATGTCCACACAGTTAGGCTGAAAAGTGATGACATAATTAAACCGGATTAAGTGGAAAGAGAAAGTTGTGATCGTTTGAAAACGGTAAAACCCGACAACGTTATATAAGAGAATCGATAAAAGCTTGCTTTAGCCTGGAGGCGAACCCGCCGGATAGTACTTGGAAGGTAATTATCCTAGCCGTTGGATTGCAAGCCTTTTGTTGTACATATAATAAATCTTTAAAATATATTCAAAGTGAACTTCCTATCTTGACGTTTCGGAAGAGTTTCACATGCAACAAAGTTAAAAAAAAGTTGATAGAAAATAATCAATGAAAATTTTATCTTTTTATGAAGTGTACATATATTTTTTTGGTTGTTGCAATGAGTGATTGAATTCCTCTCTCATAGAGCTATCTTGGAATCAAGCATGCAAGAATAGCCTAACTTGTGGACTCGTTTTCTATCCCTTGTATTCTTTGAACCCTTCTTGTCTATGGCTTAACCAAAATCAAAGTAGTCTAAGTTTCCTTTCTAAATCAATATGGTAAGTGTTGAGGACTCAATAGGTAATCAAGTTATCCCAAGGAGGCGCACTGAGGGGGGGTTTGTTATGGATTTCATATCATCACGAGTTATCAACAGGCATAGGAATTAAATTATGTCAATTTCTTTTTAATGTAATTCTATTTGGTTTGGTTTGGTTTAGATGTAATATGACATGAACCAATTGACACATGGGTCTATTTTGTAATTCTGTCCTCAACCCTATTTATGGGGATGTCAAAGTGAAGGAAAGCAAGTATTGAGAAAATTAGAATTAAACAGGTCAGATTCTCCCTCAGAGGTGTAAATCGGATTCTCCCTCTAAGGTCCAGGTCGAGCTTCCTTCAAAATCAATCATTCCATTCCGAAATTCCACCATTCCATGTTCCAGAACAAGAATCCTCTTCTAGCGTCAAGATTCAATATGGAGGGAAGAGATGAAAGAAGGTTGACTCGATCCATGGCTTGGGAAGAACCTAACAGGGTTAGTCAACAAACTAGAAATTTGATCTTCATCTTCATCTCATGCCTCTACATGATCTTCATCTTCGAAATGGGTGTTAGTGTGGACAAGTTCATGTTCGAAGATGGTGTTAGTATGGACAAGTTCATCTTCATCTTCATCTTCGAAATTTAAAACCATTGATTTTATTAATTATAAAAATGAGTTAATTAAACCAAATATTTGAGTTAACAATATTTTAATTACCACTATTAAATCACTAATACAATAGAGTAAATAAAAAATAAATATGATTAACAAATAAAAAAGTATTATATTAATAACATAAGATAGATTTTTTACATGGTATTAATTACTAATATATTTTCAAAAAATTAAAAGTAATTAATTAATCAAATGCATATTTTAATTATATTTTATTTCTTGGAACAATAAATATGAGGTTTAATATAGTAATAAAATTGAACAAAAATCATAAATAAATACATATACAACTTTATTAATAACCTAAAAGAAAGATTATTCAAATAACGAGTTTGTGCCTTTAATATTAAAATCATCAAGTTACAACTTTAGTACATATGAACGACACATGTTCAAAAGTGATAACATACAACCATCATTTATCGTTCCACATGGAAGTCGATATGGCATCTTGAAATTGTGGGGCTCTTGTGGATTCTAATGCACGCTGCCTCCGAAAGCTTGTTACTTCGCTACCCTCATCCTCAAGACCATCATCTTCGTCATTGTCTGTATCATCCATTGCACCTTGGACCGCTTCACCTCCTCCACCGAGCTCACCACCCGAATCATCATCTTCATCTTCAAATATATCATCATAATCCTGTCCATGTATATAATTGTGCAATATGCAACAAGCATCTACAATTTTCACTTGGATCTTAAAAGAAAATGGAGGAGTGCCTTTTAACATTTGACGTCGAGCTTTTAAAGCACCAAAAGTTCGCTCAATAATATTCCATAAAGACAATGTCTTCGGTTGAATAATTCTTTTTCATTTCTAGGAATATTATCTCCAAATTCTTGCAGATGACACCGGGTTCCTCGATATGGAGCCAAAAATCCCGGAAGATTTGCATAACCAGCATCGGCTAGATAATATTTTCCTATAATAGAAATTATAATTCACATAAAATAATTGAAGATAAAATAGATAAAAAATGATTGCATAAAAATATATTACTTACATTCAAGTACAAAGAGTTTATCTCAGCGAGTCAATGCGTCCTTTAGTACACGGGAATCAACTGCAGATCCCTCCCATCTAGCAAGTACATAAGTGAATTGCATGTCAAATGAACATGTTGCCATCACATTTTGTGAGAGATAACCTTTTCTATTCCAGAACCTTGGTTGATCTTCGAGTGGAACGTTCGCTTTGATATGAGTTCCATCAATAGCTCCAATACAATTCTAATTATACATTTTCAATTAATATTGACTAACTTTGTATATTAATCTAAAATTATTAATTTATAGGAAGTGATGTTACCTTGAAGTACGGATAAAACATTGAACTGGTTAAAATCTTCGAGTGTGTGTATTTCGAAGGCCGTTTGACGTAATCAGAGTGAAGTTTGAGGATTGCATCCAACTATTAGGATCCTCACGAACCATGGATCTTGTCACCCTCCTCTCTTCTCTTCCTTTCATTGCCTTGCTTGATGTTGAGATAGAATGATGGAATGATGGAATGATGGAATGATGAAGATTGAATTTCGGAAAAGAGAATTTCGGAAAGGAATTGGGGAAAAATGAGAGAGAGCTTGAAGGAGCTCTCGAATTGTTTATCTAATTTACTCTAGCTAAAGTAGACTCAATTGCTGCTTTCTCATTACCCTAGTCGTCCCCTTAAATAGGGCTGAGGACACCCAAAACACTATAGACCCCTTGGGTCAATGGTTCAAACCAATAAATGCTAAACCAACCCAAACCAAAAACAATTACAAGAAAATTGAAAAACACATTAATTAATTCCTACGCCTGTTGGTAACTTGTGATGCTATAGAGTCCATAACATCACCCCCTCCTGGAGAAAGAGCTTGTCCTCAAGCTCGAAGGAAGGATATAGGAGTCGAAATGCTGATAATGGCTCCCATGTGGTGTCACTGGGGTCGGCATCTGCCCACTGGACGAGAATTTCCCAATCACCCTGAATGTAGTGTGCTTTTAAAACCTGAACTGGAATAGAAAGGACTCTGCCCTCATGTAGTGGCGGCAGTGGAGTGTGCATTAGGGGCGAGTCACCCTGGAAGCGCTTCAATTGGGAGACGTGAAATACATTATGGATCTTTGCTTCCGGTGGTAGCTGCAAGTGGTATGCCACGGGCCCAATTTTGTCCAACACCTGAAATGGACCATAATATCTTGGAGACAGCTTATGGCGCTTGGATGCAGTCAGGGATAGTTGGTGGTAGTGTTGAAGCTTTAACCACATAGAGTCTCCAGGGAAATAAGATACCTCCCGGTGCTTCTTATCATAATAGAGTTTCATAGAGTGCTGGGCCTCTTGGAGATGAGTACGTACCTCAGTGAGCATAGCGTCTCTTTCAGCTAACGCTTGGTCCAAAGTGACTACTTTGGATGCCCCAGGTTCATATGGTAACAGACGAGGTGGATCTCTGCCATAAACTACCCTGAAAGGAGTAGTTCCCAGTGTTGTGTGGTAAGATGTGTTATAGCAAAATTCTGCCCATGAAAGCCATTTCACCCACCGTCTAGGTGCGTCCCCCACAAAACAACGAAGATACATTTCAATTGTGCGATTGACGACCTCTGTTTGTCCGTCCGTTTGTGGATGATATGCAGACGAAAATGCCAATTGGGTGCCCTGTAATTTGAATAATTCCTTCCAAAAGATACTGGTAAAAATGGCATCCCTGTCACTGATAATGGATGTGGGAATTCCGTGTAATCGGGCAATATTGTCCATGACATTTTTCAGACCATATACAATACCAAGCAAGAAGACAACCTTAATGAGTTATGAAAAAGATGGATCAGGTTAAGTTAGACACCAAGCTGCAACTTTTCTTCCATGGACCAGGTTAAGTTAGTCACCAAGCTGCAACTTTTCTTCCATGGATGAGGTTAAGTTAGTATGATTTTTTAATGTGCAAGTGAACTTGTCCATTTAACTTGATGGCTTCTTCCTTTTTATCAGGTCTTTTACTAGAGTTAATTATGCAATTGATGGTAAATTTTGATAGACCTAATTTTTTCAGGAAATTAGACTTCTTATTGGATGGAGATCTTGCTCAATAACATATTTTTAGAATGACATATTTTTATTTAAGGCAAAAGCCAAGAAGAAAAAGTAGAACAAATTAAACAAGAGGGGGTCCATTTACAAAAAAAAGGATTAGAGGCGGCCAACTCCTTGTTTAGCAAGAGAGTTAGCTAGCTGATCTAGATATAGTGCCATACACAATTAAAACAAAAAGATACATCAAAGATATCATGGAACCAATGTCATGATGCTAGAGGGGCTAAGAGGAATTGGAGCACCACCATGTAACAGAACTTGAATCCCTTTCAATCCAATAATTGTTAGTGATTTTTGAAGATGAGGATCACATGTTTAAAAACCTGAAGTTAGGCAGGAGTTAGAAATGCACAAAGGGCCAAAATAGAAGGCTAAAGCAGTAGTTTCTAGTTTTCTCTAAGAGAGTTCCCACAAAGGCTGAAAAATTCTACTTGGGTGTCAATCCAATCAATGACAACACCAATAGTTTTTGCAATTACTTCCCCAACAACGGAGTGTTTATTTTTTAAACACCTTCCATTTCTTTCTGTTGTAAGATAAGCTCGGAGTAGTGGCCTGATGTAAATTACTTTTGATTTTTGTCCTTTTTTCTCCCTCCTTAAGGTAAAGTGTAATGATGTAATTATTAACTCTCTTTTATTTTTATAAATATATTGAGGGTGTGGGTGGGTGGATTAGGACATCACTTAACCTAATCCTCCTTCCCTCCTCTCTCACGCTCTTAGCTGAACTCCCTCTCCTCTATTTCTCCTTCTCCCACTCGTTCTCTCTCTCTTTCTCTCACTCCTTACTTTCTTCTACCTAGTTCCTTTCCTATACTCTTCATGGGATCCTAAATCTAACATGGTATCAAAGCAATAGGTTTAGGATCCCAAAATTATGTTATTGGATTAACTAAGCTCTTCATCAAGTTCTTTCGGTAAAGGTGTATTGCTGAACAAGGGTTCATTTTCGAGTCTTTTTGGCTCGTAAGAGAAGCATTTTTCTTGTATTTTTTTCTTGAGATAACTATTGTTATGGATCTTAGAAAAGAGGATGGTTATTGATATGATTCATTCAAAATTGTTTTGAATCATCTCATCTTATGAATTAAGTTTTTTGATGTTAGAAATTAGACACCCTAATTCCAAACTAATGAGAGTAATAATAATAAATGCAGAAGAAAAAAAATTAAGCACGAAGAAAGACACAAAATTTATATAGGTTTGCCTCAAGAAGAGACTATGTCCTGTCTTCCGCATTGCTGCAGTAATCCACTACGAAGAAAAAATAGTTTACAAGAGAAATCGCACACACTCACAAGCATTTTCTCTAACCTCTCTCGACCGCAACTAATGATCCTTCTCGGAATGATAGAAAAACCTAACAACGACACCCCCAAATATAAAGAGAAAATTAGGACAATCGAATTACAAGTGTGAAAAACCCAGACTACCCTTAATGAAACAACAATCTATTTATCATGGATCGATCGAAGACCCCACCTCTGAACCCCGAGGAGGAGGGCTCCTTGCCCTCCCTTTCAACCCCCACGACAACCTTATTGCGAAGGTCGATTCGTAACACAACATAAGGTGTTAATTAGGCTCCACAACATAACAATCTCCCACTAGGAGACTAATCCTTCATCAATATATCCTCTACAACGACAAAAACTTCTCAATCCTTAGAGTGAAGCCCAATTGAAGTTGCACACAACTTCATTTTCTCAATCATAACAGTCTTCGTCAACATATTAGCCGGATTCTGACTCCCTTGAATCTTCTCAAGTGCTAATACTCCATACTCAAGAGCCGATCTAATGAAGTGATAACACACCTGTATGTGCTTTTGTTCTGGCATGATAAACAAGGTTCTTCGCTAAATGAATAGCACTCTAACTGTCACAGTACAACATGTTCTTCCCATGCTTGAGACCTAATTCTTCGACGAATTACTAAAATCATACCATCTCTTTGCTGTCTTCAGTCACCGCAACATATTCTACCTTAGTAGTGGAAAGAGAAACTATCTTCTGCAACTTAGAAACCCAACTAACTAATGTACCACCTAATGTGTATAATATCCAATGGTACTCTTCTTGCCATCAATGTCTCCAATCATGTCAGCATCTACATAACCCTGTAATCCCAAGTCTGACTTTCTGAAACATAAGGTTGAGTCTACAGTGACTCTCAAATACCTGAGAATCCACGTCATTACTTCCCAAGTAGATTACGTATATATTTGTTCACAACACCCAGTACATGAGCTATGTCTGGTCTAGCACATACCATAACATACATGAGACTGCCAATAGTAAAAGCATAAGGCACATTGGCTATGTAGGCTTGCTCATGGTTTGTAGAAAGTGACTGTTCCTTTTCTAGCCTAAAGTGACCAAACGGAGTACTCATTGGTTTTGCATTATTCATGTTGAATCTTCTTAGCACCTTCTTAACATATTCTTGTTGTAACAGTTTCAAAACATCAATATCCCTAACAATCCTCATCCCAAGGATTTATTTCGCAGCACCCAAATCCTTCCTAGCAAACTTCTTGGACAACTCCTTTTTCAACTTATCTATTTCCTGTTTGCAAGCATCTGCTATCAACATGTCATCAACATATAGTAATAGAATGATGTAAGAGTCATCAAAGTTCTTCACATAACAGCAATGATCTGCCTGGAACCTCAACAAACCAATACTACTCACAAAGATGTCAAAATTCTTATACAAACCATATGAGCTCTTTTGAAGTTTGCACACCATTTTCTCCTTTTCTTATTATTTGAAACCCTGTAGTTGCATCATGTCAACTTTTTCCTCCAAATCACCATGATGAAAAGTTGTCCTTAGATCCAATTTCTCTAAGTGCAAGTCTTCATTTACCACTAGTCCAACCACTGTCCTAATATTAGTCAATTTCACTATTGGAGAGAAAATATCAATGTAGTCAAAGCCTTCTTTTTTTTGAAAGCCCTCTACAACCAGTCTTGCCTTGTTTCGCTTGCTGCCGTCATGTTCGTCTTTGATTTGGTAAACCCATTTATTCTGTAAGGCCTTCTTCCCTTTTGGTAACTCAGTCAACTGCCATGTCTGATTGGATAATAATGAATCCATCTCATCCCTTATGGCCAACTTCCACTTGGTTGATTCATCAACTTGCACGACTTCCTCAATAACTCTCTAGTCCATCTTCATTTGTCAATAGAATATAATTCAAGACATGGGTGTATCTTTGGGTGGTTTGCTAGTTCTGGTAAATTTCCTGAAGTTCAGTCACAAGAATATTCTTATTTACTTTTGGGGGTATATTTTCCTTGTTTTACTGAGCAATATTCTCCATCTCAATAACTGGAAGATCTCTCAATTGAATCATTTCCTGGTTTTCCTGAGCAAAATTCTCCATCTCAATAACTGGAAGATCTCTCAATTGAATCACTTCAAACTTCTTAGCTTCATTAATTGAGCTCTCAGAATATGTTCTCAACCTGTCTTTATACAGGGTACCTTCATTGAAGATCACATCCTTGCTCCTAATGACCTTACAACTTCAGTCATCCCAGAAACGATAACCAAACTTGGTACCACCTTAGACAATAAAGAAACATATCTTAGATTTAGCATCAATTTTACTTCTAACAGTAAAATTAATGTGAATATAAGAAATACAACTATTGGAATATGGGTCCAAGCCCACACGACCAAGGAAGGCCCACATATCTAAGAGGATTGTAAGATGGGCCACACAACCAAGGAAGACCCATATATCTATGAGTATTGTAAGATGGGCCCAAGCACATAAGAAGTAGGACCCACCATGATTATCACAAGCTGGCATCCTTCTCACATAAGTTGGAAGATCAAGAAGGACTCACAAATATAACCACAAGCTGGTTGGAAAATCAAGAAGAACTCACAAAGATAACCATGAGTTGGCATCTTTATCTTATGGTCACGTCCTAGAAAAGTTCTAGTTTGAGTTATGTTTGTCTTCTATTTATATTGAGTTATTTAATTATGCTAGGACTTATCCTTAAGTGTTAGAGTTTGGGTGTAATTGGGACAAATGTAGTTTTATTATAATTGGACTCTACTACCTTCCTCTATTATAAATAGAGGTTCATGCACTCTGATTATAATAAGTCAATGAAGTATTCTCTTTTCCATAAATTCAACAACAACCAAACACTTGCAAGAAAGAAAGGTTTACCTTTTTGCCGCTCCAAAGCTCTTCTTGTATTTTGTAATCCAATGGAGTTTCAGGACCTCTATTGATCAAGTAAGCAGCAATGCTAATAGCTTTAGACCAAAACATCTTTGGCAATCCCGCATGCAAACTCATGCTCTAGCACGCTCGTTCAAAGTCATGTTCATCCTCTCACCATTCTATTGAGGTATTCTAGGAATGGTCTTCTTCATCTTGATTCCATTATAAGCATAATACCACTTGAAATCATCATCTATATAATCTCCCCCATTATCTGACTGCAGACACTTCACTTTCAAATCTATCTCATTCTCAACCATTGCACTCCATCTCTTGAAGTATCAAAGACATCAAATTTATTTTTCAAGAAATAAACCCATACCTTTCTACTTGCTTCATCAATAAATATCACATAGTAATTAAAACCACCAAGGGTGGTAACAATTGAAGGCCCCCACACATCTGTGTGAACCAACTCTAGTTTTGTTGTCTTTTAGTCTTTTCTAGCCTTATAAAAGCTAACCCATTTTCGGTTGCCACAAATTAGCCTTCACACAAACTTTTGTTTACAATTTTCAGCCCTTCCCTTTGGACTGAAGCACTTCCATTCCCTTCTCACTCATGTGACCAAGCCTATAATGCCACAAATTAGAATCAGTAATAGAATTAGCAATTGCAACCGTGTCTCTGCAACTGAAAATGATGTAAAGAGTTCCAATTTTAATTCCTCGTGCAACAGCCATGACTCCCTTAGTGACTTTCCAGGCAGTACCATTAAAAGTCACATTATGACCTTCAAAAAGCTGCCCTACTAAGATCAGATTAAGCTTCAATTTTGGTACATGTCTCACCTTGTGAATTTTCCACATTGTCCCATTTGTCATCCTCAAACTAACATTACCAATACCGAAAATATCTAAAGGTTCTCTATCAGCAAGATACATCTTCCCATGATCTCCGATAACATAATTCTCTATGATCTCATGGTGCGCAGTGGTGTGAAAAGAAGCTCCTAAACCTAATACTCAAAAGTCAATAGGGCTATCAACCAACAAGAGTAAAACATCTAGTATTTCTTTAGTCACTACATTTTCAACATCGTTTTTCTTTTCATCCTTCTTCAGTGCTCTGCAATTCTTTTTTATGTAACTCGACTTTCCACAATTCCAACATTCCACATTTCTTCCAAATTTGGACTTGCTTCCAAATTTGGATTTGCCCTTGTTGGAATTCCCTCAAAGTTCCTTCCCCTAATATCAATATTTAGGGAAAAATTAGATGTCGACGATTCTCTAGAGTCTTTTCTATGAACCTCTACATCAAGATTGTATCCCATACATCATTAAAGATCAACTTCCCATTGCCTATGGAATTGGTGACCGCAATCATCATAGGATCCCAACAATTTTGCAGAGATGCCAAAAGAATTAAAGCATGAATGTCATTGTCAAATTTAATTTGAACGGAGGTCAATTGATTGACATTGCCATTGATGTATTTTTTGTCATCTTTAAATTGAACAGTTTTTTCATGAGATGTACCTTATTATTTGCGGAAGGCTTCTCATACAAATCCGACAGAATCTTCATGACACCACATTGGTTTTCTCTGATACTATGTTATGAGCGATGTTCTTTGATAGTGTTAACCAAATTACTCCCAACACCTATCTATCAAGAAGATTCCACTTATCATCTTTCATACCTTCTAGTTTCATATAAAAAAGTGGTGAATGCAACTTTTTACTTGATAGATAATCTTCGATAAACATCCTCCAGAATGCAAAATCCATACCTTCAAACTTCGTGATTCCAAGTGTCGATCCTTCTCCGCCAGCCATTGCTCTCAATCACTAACCAAAGCTCTGATACCCCTTGTTAGGAATTAGATTCCCTAATTCCGACCTAACGAGAGCAATAATAATAAACACAGAAGAAGAAAAAAACAAGCATGAAGAAAGACACAAGATTTATACAAGTTCGCCTCAAGATGAGACTACGTCCTATCTTCCGCACCATTGCAGTAATCCACT
This sequence comes from Aristolochia californica, assembly GCF_029961685.1. Lineage (NCBI taxonomy): Eukaryota > Viridiplantae > Streptophyta > Magnoliopsida > Piperales > Aristolochiaceae > Aristolochia > Aristolochia californica. The sequence continues at coordinate 10,025,240 of NW_027182290.1, read as the reverse complement.
ATGAAGATGAAATAGTTTACAAGAGAAATTGCACTCACTCACACGTGTTTTTCGCAATCCTCTCTTGGCTGCAACTGATGATCCTTCTCTGAATGATAACAAACCTAACAACGGTGCCCCCAAATATAAAGAGAAAATTAGGGCAACCATGTTACAAGTGTGAAATCCGACAAACTACCCTAAATAAAATAGTAGTCAATATATCGTGGACCGATAGGGGGCTCCACCCTTGAACCCCTAGGAGGTGGCTCCCCGCCCCCTTCTAACCCACACGGTGACCTTACCCCAAAGTTTGATCCACGATTTGGCGTAAGGTGTTAATTAGGCTCCACCACTTAACATTTGGCTGGTTATCTTTGGTATGCTCAACTCATGCTTCTTTTGGAAATGAATCAAGTTTTTATGATTAATGTTGTTGAGAAGCTTGGTTAATTTTTTTTTTGTGGATCAAGATGCTATTGTCTAGCTTTGTCCATGCTTTGTGATCAAAGGTGGTGCATGTTAAGTTGTAGAGCCTAATCAACGCCCTACGTTGAGATGGTATGTGGATATATTAACTGTTGTTTTATTAAGGGTAGTTTGGGAATATTTCTCTTGTATCACGGTTGCCATAATTTTCTCTTTATATTTGGAGTGCCACTATTAGGGTTTTAATATATATCATATGAGGAGCATAAATTGCAGCCTGAGAGGTTAGAGGAAAATACCTGTAACTGTGTGCAATTTCTCTTGTAAACTATTTCATCTTTATAGTGGATTACTGCAACGGTGGAAGACAAGACGTAGTCTCACCTTGATGTGAACCTATATAAATCTAGTTGTATTTGTTTTCCATGCTTTTTTTTCCTTCCTTCTACAATTATTATTATTTCTCTCGTTAGTTTGGAATTAGGGCATTTAATTCCTAACAAGTAGTATTAGAGCTTTGGTTAGTGATTGAGGGCAATGGTTGGTGGAGAAGGATCGACACTTGGAATCAACAAGTTCGATGGTATGAATTTTGTGTTTTGGAGGATGCAGATCAAAGATTATCTGAACAGTAAAAAGTTGCACTCACCACTTCTGGATATGAAACCAGAAGGAATGAATGATGATGAGTGGAATCTCCTCCATAGACAGGTGTAGGGAGTAGTTTGATTAACATTGGCGAAGAACGTTGCTTACAACGTGGTGTCAGAGAAAACCATAGTGGGGATGATGAAGATTCTATCTAACATGTATGAGAAGCCTTCTGCAAATATTAAGGTACATCTCATAAAAAACTCTTCAATTTAAAAAGGAAAAAAAATACATCAGTGACATCACATTTGAATGAGTTTAGCACAATTATCAATCAATTGACCTTCGTTAATATTAAATTTGATGATGAGGTGCGTGATTTAATTCTTTTGGCATCTCTTCCAAATTTTTGGGAACATATGAGGGTTGTGGTCAGCAAATCCATAAGCAATGAGAAGTTGATCTTTAATGATGTTCAGGATACCATTCTTGTGGAGGAAGTTCATAGAAATGACTCCGGATAATTGTCGACATCTAATTGAACTTCGAGAGAAATTCCAACAAGGACAATGGTAGAGGGAAGTCAAAGAATGGAAGAAGCAAGTCCAAATTTGGAATGAATGTGGAGTGCTGGAATTGTGGCAAGTCTGGTCGCATAAAGAAAAACTGCGGAGCATTAAAGAAGGATGAAAAGAAAAACGATGTTGAAAACGCGGTGAATAAAGAGGTACAAGATATTTTACTCTTTAACTGTCGATAACCCTATTGAATCTTGGGTGTTAGATTTAGGAGCTTCTTTTCACACCACTGTGCACCGTGAGATCATGGAGAATCATGTTGCTAGAGATCATGGGAAGGTGTATCTTGCTGATGGACAACCTTTAGATATTTTCAGTATTGGTAATGTCAGTTTGAGGATGTCAAATGGGACAATGTGGAAAATCCACAAGGTGAGACATGTACCAAAACTGAAGCGTAATCTGATATCAATAAGGCAGCTTGATGATGAAGGCAATAATGTAACTTTTAATGGTGTTGCCTGGAAAGTCACTAAGGGAGCCATGGTTGTTGTATGAGGAGTTAAAATTGGAACTCTTTACATCACTTCCAATTGCAGAGACATGATTGTAGTTGCTGATGTTGTTACTGATTCTGATTTGTGGCATTATAGGCTCGGTCACATGAGTGAGAAGGAATGAAAGTGCTTCAGTCCAAAGAGAATCTACTACGGTTGAAAATTGTAAACAACAGTTTGTGTGAAGGTTGTATTTTTGGCAAGCAAAAAAGGTTAGATTTTCCAAGACTGGAATGGAGCAAAAGACAATAAAACTGGAGTTGTTTCACACTGATGTGTGGGGGCCTTCAATTGTTACTTCCCCTGTTAGTTCTAACTAGTATATGACTTTCATTGATGATTCCAGCAGAAGGGTATGAGTTTATTTCCTAAAAAAGAAATTTGATGTCTTTGATAGACTTAGGAGATAGAGAGAAATGGTTGAGAATGAGACAACTTTGAAGGTGAAGTGCTTGCAGTCAAATAATGGGGGAGAATACATAGATGATGATTTTAAGTTGTACTATGTTTATAATGGAATCAAGATGAAGAAGTCCATTACTGGAAAACTTCAACAGAGTAGTGTAGTTGAGGATGAACAGGACTTTGAACGAGTGTGCTAGGAGTATGAGATTACTTGCGAGATTGCCAATGATATTTTGGTCTAAGGCTATTAACACTACTACCTATTTAATCAATTGAGGTCCTTCAACACCATTGGATTATATAATACCAGAAGAGGTTTGGAGCTGCAAAGAGGTAAACCTTTCTTTCTTGGAAGTTTTTGGTTTTGTTTCTTATGTTCACATTGATTCTACTGTTAGAAGTAAACTTGATGCTAAATCTAAATTATGTTTCTTTATTGGATATGGTGGTACCGAGTTTGGTTATTGCTTTTGGGATGACCAAAGTCATAAGGTTATCAGGAGCAAGGACGTGATCTTCAATGAAGGTGCCCTATATAAAGACAAGTTAAGAATAGAGTTTGAGAGTACAAGTGTTGAAGCCAAGAAGTCTGAAGTAATTCACTAGAGAGATCCTATAGTCATTGAAATGGAGAATATTGTTCAGGAAGACTAGGAAAACATACCCCCAAAAATAAACCAGAACATTCTTGTGTCTAAACCCAGGAGATCTGCCAGAACTAGCAGACCACCACAGAGGTAATCCCTTGCATTGAATTATATTTTGTTGATTGATAAAAGTGAGACAGAGAGTTATGAGGAAGCCATGCAAGCTAATGAATCAGCCAAGTGGGAGTTGGCCATGAAGGATGAGATGGATTCACTGTTATCCAATCAGACATGGTAGTTGATCGAGTTACCAAATAAAAAGAAGGCTTTGCATAACAAATGGGTGCACTGAATAAAAGACAAACACGATGGCAGCAAGAGGTACAAGGCAAGACTACTGATAAAGTGTTTTCAACCAAAAGAAGGCATTGACTACATTGAGATTTTCTCTCCAGTAATGAAATTGACTACTATTAGAACAATGCTTGGACTAGTGGCAAATGAAGACTTGCACTTAGAGAAGTTGGATGTAAAGATAGCCTTTCTTCATGGTGATTTGGAGGAAGAAATTTTCACAAGGAAAGGAGAAAAAGGTGTGAAAACTAAAAAAGAGTTCGTATGGTCTTAAACAAGCTCCATGACAATGGTATAAGAAGTTTGACACCTTTATGAGTAGAAATGGTTTCTTGAGGTGCTAGGCAGATCATTGTTATTATGAGAAGACGTTTGATGACTCCTATATCATTCTACTACTATTTGTTGATGACATGTTGATAGCAGGTGTTTACAAACTGGAAATAGATAAGTTGAAAAGGGAGTTGTCCAAGAAGTTTGCAATGAAGGATTTGGGTGCTGCAAAAAAAATTATTTGAATGAGGATTACTAGAGATATTGATGTCTTGAAATTGTCACAAGAAGAATATGTAAAGAAGGTGTTGAGAAGATTCAACATGAATGATGCAAAACCAGTGAGTATTCATTTTGCTAGTCACTTTAGGCTATCTAAGGAGCAATCACCTTCTACAGAGTAGGAGCGACCCCACATGGCCAATGTGCTTTATGCTTCTGCTATTGGCAGTCTCATGTATGCCATGATGTGCACTAGACTAGACATAGCTCATTTAGTGGGAGTTGTGAGCAGATATATGAGTAATCCGGGTAAACAACATTGGGAAGCAATGAAGTGGATTCTCAGGTATTTGAGAGGCATTGCTGACTCATCCTTATGTTTCAGCAAGCCAGATTTGGGATTACAGGGTTATGTAGATGCTGACATGGCTGGAGACATTGATGGAAGGAAGAGTACCACTGGATATGTATACACATTGAGTGGTACAACAGTTAGTTGGATCTCTAAGTTGTAGAAGATAGTTTCTATTACCACTATTGGGGTAGAATATGTTGCCCTAACTGAAGCCAACAAAGAGACGGTATGGCTGTAGTCTTTATGGGAAGAATTAGGTCTTAAGCATGGGAAGAATGTGTTATATTGTGATAGTTAGAGTGCTATTTATTTAGGAAAGAATCTCGTTTATCATGCCAGAACAAAACACATACAAGTGCAGTATCACTTCATTAGCACTTGAAAAGATTCAAGGATGTTAGAATTCGGCTGATATGTTGATAAAGACTGTTATGATTGAGAAACTGAAGTTGTGTGCAACTTCAATTGGACTTATCTCTGAGGATTGAGAAGAAGTTGCCACTGTAGAGGAGATATTGATGAAGGATTAGTCTCCAAGTGGGAGATTATTAAGTTGTGGAGCCTAATCAACGCCCTACGTTGAGTCAGTACGTGGATTGACCTTTGCGGTAGGGTCATTGTAGGGGTTGGAAAGGGGGGAGGCCCCCTCCCGGGGGTGTGGGGTAGCGCCCACACCCAGTCCATGATATATTAACTATTGTTTCATTAAGGGCAGTTTGGGAATTTTATTCTTGTATCGCGGTTGCCCTAATTTTCTCTTTATATTTGGGGCACCGCTATTAGGGTTTAAATATATATCATCTAAGGAGCATAAGAGCCAGTTCGAGAGGTTAGAGAAAAACACCTGTAAGTGTGTGCGATTTCTCTTATAAACTATTTCATATTTATAGTGGATTAGTCCAGCAACGGAAGACAGGACGTAGTCTCACCTTGAGGCAAACCTATATAAATCTTGTTGTGTTCGTGCTTACTTTTCCTTCCTTCTGTGATTATTGTTATTGGTCTCATTAATTTGGAATTAGGGCATTTAATTCCTAACAGTGCATATGTGTGTTAGTTTTTTTCCCAAAGATCAAAGGTATGGCGGCAAGATGAGTTTTGGTTTGTTGAACTCATGATGGATTTGTGAATTGCCGCAAGTTTTTTTGTGAGGAAGAAGATCTGTATTTTTTTTTCTCACATTGGAAGCTATTAATGTTGATATATTTCATGGTTTATCTTCCCTAAAAAAATCAAAGAGGAAGGCCTTGATTTAGACACACAATGTGGCACCTTTGTCTTTAGAAGTAAAGTTTCCTCCAAAAATTGCATGCCAAAAGGTGAGATTTTTTAAGCAAGAAGTACTCAAAAAAATTTCTATTTGAAGACTTCCCATATCAATTTATTCTCAAGGATATCATTCCTAATTTATTTGAGGAAAGGAGGAAGTCAAAGATTTGACCTCTCATTACTAGTTGGTACCAAGGTTATAGAAGGAAAGTTCCTTCTTTGGAGATCCTTAAGTTGGTCGAGATCTCTTGAGTTTTTTGGTATAATATCACTTGAAGTTTTTCTTTATTCCATACCTTAACTAAATAAGGCAAGAAGAGAACTCAAAGATTGTGATTTTTTTGGTGCAAGTGGTGTTTTTATTCAAGAGCAAAGTTTTATTTGAAAGAGGTTGATTTTGAGCATGATTTGATATCTTTTCTTCATTAAGAAAGATATAAATTTTTTTGACTGATGTGGGACCACACTTGGGGTAATTAACTCCTTAAATTAGTGCATGATTAAGGAAGGATATTGGCAGGATTCAGATTACTTTTTCGTCAATTTTTCTTCATCGGCTTAAGGTTATATTTATTTCGTTTTTATGAAAGGCATGATATCTACCTTACATGATATGGGCCGACATGTGGAATCTTTATTTGATGCATGATTGATGATGAATGTTAGTTAAGCTTGGGTTGGTTTCCTTCTCTCGAGTTGGTTCATCTTTGGCTCAGGTTGGTTTCCTCTCTCCCTTGTTGGGTTGATATTGTTCATACAAGGATTTGATACTCCTTAATTGAGAGTTGAAGGATATATGAATATGGGTAGAAATTATAGAGGAGGCAAAGGAAGAGGTGGTAGAGCTAGTTCTGATCATTCGAGGACTAATAACCGGGTGTGCACTCACTGTGGATTATTGAATCATCTAGTGGATACTTATTGGAAGCTTCACGGCAAGCCAGATTGGGTTACTATCAATCAAACCATGGTTAATAACACTAGAAATAATAAAGGAAAAACTGTGTGGCACAAAAGAAAGAAGACTGTCTCAGATGATGATTTTGAACTATTACAAAGGGTGAAGATTTTGATGGTATCTACTTCTATATTTTCCTCCACTACTGCTACTACTACCACTGTCTCGGGTATGACTTCTACCACTTCCTTCTCTTCATCTTGTATTATTGACTTAGGGGCCTACCAACATCTTATAGGTAATAACAGTCTATGACATTCCATGTCTCCATTGTTACAATGTGGGATCCACCATGGCTACACAAGCTAGTGGGACCTACCATGAGCTCAAGAGGTGTCAACAAGAGTCCTCATACAACGCGGCTCTAGCTAAGAGATAAGGAACATGTGCTAGAATTAAATAGAAGATTTGACGATCAAGTGGGACCCACAAAGATATCACGAGCTGGTATCTCTATCAACATGAGCTGGAAGATCATGTGGGACCCACAAAGATAAGATCATGAGGTGGTTTCTATCTTGTTTCACGTGATTAAAGAAGAGTTAGAAGTTGAGTTAAAGTAGTCTCTTAAATAGATAATGTAATCTTATCATGATAGGCTTATCTTGGAGAGTTCTAGTTGGAATGCAATTAGGAGTCCTAAAATTGTTTGTAAATGGACTCTATCACCTCCTCAACTATAAATAGAGGTGATTGTAACTCGGAATTGATCAAGCAAGTTTCTTATTTTTGTCCTTCTCTCTCGAGTGAAGTGTTCTCTCTCAATTCTCTTTAATTTTCCTTCTCTTCTCTCCCCTTGCTCGAGGTATTATTCATGGGGTCCTAAATTCAATATGGTATCAGAGCTACCAATTTAGGATCCCCATTATGATCTATGAAGATATGATTAAAAGTTTATCATAGAAGGCTTCTTATGAAGCAAGATTGAAACTCAAGAGATAAATATTTATTTCTGGTATTATTAATTTTATGCTATAGGTTTTTGGTATTAAGAAGTGGTTTAGAGATGTCCTTATGCATGTTTTCATCTTATTAAATTATGAGAATATATGCATCTTGGATTAGAAGAGATTATCAAGGTAGTTTTTGTAGGTTTCTACAATACTTTGACCGAGACCAGTGTATATTGGAATGTTTTTATAAATCTGTGGGAACAAGATTCCCAGATAAAGAAGGATGATGTTGAGCCTTTTATGAGTCATTATCCATTAATATTAATTACTTAGTGTTTATACTAAGCATCTCCACTAACCGAGTTGGTTAAAGCCTTCCACTTGGTCAGATTTTGATTACTAGATTGGAGAACTATTTTACTTGGTTTGCCTACTATGGCTGAAGATAATATGAGTCAAAAAAGTGACATACCCAGAATCACCACTGTACCCTTATAGGGGGTATCAAATTTTATGAACTAGTCCACATCGGTTAATCAGTTTCTTATCACAAAGGACCTAGTTGGTTATCTCACCACATATTGATGAAGATGATATATTTTATACCAAATGGTTAAACGAGGATACATTGGTTATTAGTTGGCTTATTAATAGTATGGAAGAACATGTCTCCAATAATGTCATTCATTTAGAGATGGCTTAAAAAATTTGGGAGACATGCGCCAAGTTGTATTGAAGCTCCGACAACTTACAAAGGCCATATGATATTTTACAATGGATGCTTACCACAAAACAAGGAGACAATATACATGAATATTTGGCTCTCTTTCGAGGCTTTCTTCAAGAATGGAAACTTTCCCATCCAACCTTTACAGATATCTCTGTCCAAGATAAATAGAAAGAGGCCTTGATAACTTCCATTTGTCTTGCTAACATTAAACCGCATCTTGAAGTTGCTATGACTTACCTTCTTAGCTCTTCCGCGGTTCCCACTTTTGATGATGAATGTGCTACACTTCTCCGTATTCCAGAAGTTTCTCCCTCTACTACTTACATACCATCCGCTTCGTACTCGGGACATAGGGGAACACCATCTGACCAAGGCCGAGGCTGAGGCAGATTTTATAGAGGAGGAAGAGGAAGAAGTGGAAGGACTGCTTTTGACCAAACAGATGGGAAGGAATTCACCCATTGTAAGGGATATGGCCACACTAGAGACACATGCTTTCACCTAAAACAATGCTCTTAATGTGGTAGATTGGGCCACTCTCGCGAAAGATGTTATAAAGCTAATGAGGATAAGGCTGACCAAGCCTTAGTGAGTGATACAAAGGTAGAGCAGTCTACCACAACAACTCCAAAGCATACATTTACTGAGGAAGACTATGAACTATTCCATAAAATGAAGACCATGATGGGGTCCTCCCCAAGTACTTCTTCACCAACCACTGACACCACCGCTTCCGGTATGTTTTATGCCTCCTCTTCATCCTAGATAATTGACTCAAGAGCCTCCGAGCATCTTACAGGTAATAGACATCTTCTATACTCATTTTCTCCATGTCTTTCACATAAATTTGTTACCATTGTTGTTCACAAACTAAAGTTCAAGGGAAAGGATCCAATTCTATTACACCATCACTTCCGCTCACTGATATCCTTTTCGTTTCTACTTTTCCTTCGAATCTTTTATCGGTTAGTCAGCTCACCAAACATTTTAATTGCTCTATTACTTTCTCACCCACTTCATGTGTGTTTTAGGATCTTACAACGAAGCAGGTGATTGGTGGAGGCCGTGAACAAGGGGCGCTCTACTACCTGGATGTGTCACAAATAAATACTGCATCTACCTATGACACTAAAACTAGGTTATGGCACAACCGGTTGGGACATCCGTCCACCCAATTTCTTCATCATTTTTTTCTTAAAGCATGGTCGGACATTCATTGTGAAGCATGTCAAATGAGTAAACATCAGAGGTTTACATACTCACATCATCTAGAAATTAAAAGTCTCTCCTTTTTCGTTAATTCATACTAATGTATGGGGACCCTTGAGTGTCTCCAACATTTCTCACATGAAATATTTTATTACATTCATTGATGACTTCACTCGTACCACTTGGTTATTTTTTTTAAAGAGTGCTCCAAAATATCATTGATATTTAAATATTTTCATGCAATGGTACTCACTCAGTTTGGGCAAAAAATTAAAGTCCTTCGGTTGGATAATGCCAAAGAATACACATCCATAGATCTTGACTCATTTTGTCAAGAAAATGGCATTATTCATCCGACATCAAGTGCCTACACCCCTCAACAAAATGGTGTAGCCGAATGAAAGAACCGTCATATTCTTGAGGTAGCTTGTGGTTTACTATATGCCATGAAAATTCCATATTTTTATTGGCCGCATGCAGCTCTTACCGCATGTTTTCTTATAAACTAGTTAACCTCTTCTGTTCTTGGTAAAAAATCTCCCTATTCTCCATTATTACCTGATGATGATTCTTTTTCACTACCTTTGAGAGTCTTCGGTTGTCAATGTTTTGTCCATATTTTCTCCCCAAAACACAGTAAACTTGATCCCAAATTTGTGAAGTGTATCTTCTTACAATACTCTCACACACAAAAGGGTTATGTTTGCTATAATCCCTCTCTTCAGAATTTACTTGTGTTTCGGGATGTCACATTTTTTTAAGACTCTCCATATTATTCTGATAATGCTCCTCCAGGTTTATCTTTCGTACCAGGTTCTCCTCAACCGGTTGTGCCTCATGCTGCGGAAACTACTCAGCCCCCAATAGCACTGGTTGACACCACACCCGCTGATTTGTCGGATCCTACCGAGGTAAGTCCATCTTCTCCAATTATTTTTGGCCAAGAATGTGATACTCATTCTATTTCTATTAGGAAAGGGCCCAAATCATGCACCATGCCTTCTACTTCTCATCCCATAACAAACTTTGTGTCTCATCATCGTTTATCCCCTGTTTGTTGTCAATTTCTACCGGCTATTTCCTCTGTACCTGTATCACAGTCCTATCAGGAGGTTCTCAAACATCCATGGTGGAAGGCGGCTATGGATGAATAAATGCATGCTCTTTATGAAAATCAGACTTGGGCTCTAGTCCCCCTTTCTTCAGATAAGAAACCCATTGGTTGCAAATGGGTATTTATGGTGAAGCACAATCCGGATGGGTCTGTGGCTTGGTTGAAAGCTTGCCTTGTTACTAAAGGGTATAAACAATGTTATGGCATTGATTATGAAGAAACCTTCTCTCCAGTAGCTAAATTAAATTCGGTACGTTTGTTATTATCTTTGGTAGCTAATTCTTCCTGGCAGATCAACTTGATGTAAAAAATGCTTTTCTGAATGGGGATATAAAAGAGGACATTTTAATTCAGCAACCACCTAGGTATTTGGTTGAGGGGGAGTCCGTATGTCGACTACAAAAATCTATTTATGGTCTCAAACAATCGCCTCATGCATGGTTTGGCACTAATATGGGCTGGATTTCACAAATGCTCTAGAGATCACTCTGTCTTTATTAAACACACACCAAAGGGCAAGGTAATTCTAGCCGTATATGTTGATGACATTATTATAACTGGCAGTGATCCCGAGGGCATCCAAAATACAAAAGAAAGGATATGTACTAAATTCAAGACAAAGGATCTCGGACTGCTCAAATATTTTTTGGGTATTGAAGTAATACAATCCAAACATGGAATTATATTATCTCAAAGGAAGTATGTCCTTAACCTATTGGAGGAGACCGGAATGTTGGGATGTAGACCAACAAAAACTCCTATGGACTCGAATACAAAATTATGTGATGGTACTGGAGAAGAAGTAGATGTCAGAAAATATCAAAGATTTGTGGGAAGACTTATTTATCTCTGCGTAACGAGGCCAGATATTTCTTATGCAGTCAGTGTGGTAAGTCAATATATGCACAAACCACAACTCAATCGTTGGTAACCACTAGAATGGATATTACGATATCTGAAAGGAGCACCAGGAAGAGGGCTCCTATATAAAAATCATGGAAACTTCAACATCGAAGGATTCTCAGATGTAGACTGGGCCGGATCCCCGGATGACAAAAAATCTACTTCAAGATATTGTACGATGGTTGGAGGAAACTTGGTTACATGGAGGAACAAGAAATTGAATATAGTTGCAAGGTCTAGTGTAGAAGCAGAGTACAAAGTCGTGGCACACACAGTCAGTGAACCCCTATGGATCAGATCTCTCTTAACTGAACTGGGTTTTTACAAAGAAGCTCCTATGAATCTATATTGCCATGATCAGGTTGCAATTCACATCACATCAAATCTAGTCTTTCATGAGAGAACAAACCATATAGAAATAGACTGCTACTTCGTACGAGAAAAATTCTTTGCTGACGTCTTATCTCTCCAATATGTATCTTCACAGAACAAGGTTGTAGACATTCTCACCAAACCAGTCACTCACAAAATTTTGTCCAACATTTGCAGCAAGCTGGGTATCCATGATGTTTTCTCACCCCTAGCTTAAGGGGGAGTGTTACAATGTGGGACCCACCATGTCTACACAAGCTGGTGGGACCTACATGAGCTCGAGAGGTGTCAACAAGAGTTCTCATACAAAGTGGCTCTAGCTAAGAGATAAAGAACATGTGTTGGAATTAAATAGAAGATTTGAAGATCAAGTGGGACCCACAAAGATACCACGAGCTGGTATCTCTATCAACATGAGCTGGAAGATCATGTGGGACCCACAAATATAAGATCATGAGGTGGTTTATATCTTGTTCCACATGATTAAAGAAGAGGTAGAAGTTGAGTTAAAGTAGTTTCTTAAATAGATAATGTAATCTTATCATGATAGGCTTATCTTGGAGAGTTCTAGTTGGATGTAATTAGGAGTCCTAAAATTACTTGTACATGGACTCTATCACCTCCTCAACTATAAATAGAGGTGATTTTAAATCGGAGTTGATCAAGCAAGTTTCTTATTTTTTTTCCTTCTCTCTTGTGTGTAGTGTTCTCCCTCTACTCTCTTTTATTTTCCTTCTCTTGTCTCTCTTCCCAACAGCTCTTCTCTTTTTCCTTTTTTTCTTTCTCTCTCCCCTTGCTCGAGTTATTATTCATGGGGTCCTAAATTCAACTTCCATGTTTACCAAAAAGTTTGTTATTATAGCAGATGGATCTCAAACCAAAGTTCTTGGGAAGGGATTCTCCTATGTTACTCCCACAATTTAGCTAATTGTTGTCTTATTTGTTCCTGAATTACCATTAAATTTATTGTCTATCAATCAGTTAACAACGAAGTTTAATTGTTCTATCACCCTCTCACCTTCTTCTAGTGTTTACCGGGATCTAGCAACGAAGCAGGTGATTGGTGGAGGCAATGAACAGGGGTGCCTTTATTATTTAGACTTGCCTTCAGTGAGTGCAGTGTCTACTTCTCAGATAGAGGCACAATTATGGCACAATAGATTCGGTCATCTGTCAGCATCCTCACTTGTTCCTGCCTTGAAAACTTTATTTGGTCACACCAGAGGTCTACATACTCTCCTAGAGTTGAACTTAAAGGTGTTGCTCTCTTTTCCTTGGTCCATTCGGATGAATAAGGTCCATTGAGTGTCTCAAATATCTATCAAGTTAAGTATTTCACTACATTTGTTGATGATTTTACTCAAGTTACATGGCTATTTTTATTCAAGGATAGGTATGAAATCCTTCCTATTTTTAAATCATTTCATGCCATGGTTTTCACTCAATTTGGTAAGCAGATAAAAGTTTTTCATTCTGATAATGCCAAACAATACCTATAAGGGGAATTTCAATCCTTCTGTAAGGATAATGAAATCATCCACCATACATCTTATGCCTACACCCCTCAACAAAATGTAGTAGAAAGGAAAAATGCCTACTCAATTCTGATAATGCCTACTCAATTCGATGAATGTGCCTTATTTTTATGTGCATTCCTTCCCATCTATTCTTTCAAACCCTTCCACCTCTTCCTCGGCCTTGGCCAGATGATGTTCCCCTATGTCTAGAGTACATAGCGGAGGATACTTCGGTTTAAGTGGAAGAAGCGTATGGAATACGGAGAAGTGTGGGACATACATCATCAAAGGAGGGAACCGCAGAAGAGATAAGAAGTTGACTCTTAGCAACTTCAAGATACGGTTTGATGTTAGCGAGGAATATGGCCGTGACTAAGGCTTCTTTTTGTTTGTTTTGGACATAGACATCCGTGGAGGTAGGCTGGGCTATTTTCCACTCTTGAAGAAGACCTCTAAACCAAGTCAAATATTCATGGATATTGTATCCTTGTTTAGTGGTAAGCTTTCTTTGGAGAATATCATATGGCATGTGTAAGTTGTCAGAACTAGAATATAACTTAGTACATGTCTCCCAAATTTGTTTAGCCGTGTCAAGATGAATAACATTATTGGAGCCTTGTTCTTCCACATTGTTAATAAGAAAACTAATCACCAAAATATCATTCTTCAACCACTTGTTATAAAAAATATCATCTTCATCAATAGGTGGTCCACGGGTGGTGAGGTGACCAAGGAGGTCTTTTGTTATACGAAATCGGCGAACCAATGGTCTTCATAAAATTTGATACCCCTCACAAGGGTACAGTAGTAATCTTGAGTATATCACTCTTGTGATCCATGTATTCTTCAGCCACAATAGGAAATTCACATTAAAAAAATCTCTAATCAACTACTAGTTAAAAAACCTTAGGTCTTTAACCAAATCGATTAATGGAGAGGCTTTAGCATAAAAGATAAATAATCATATTTCTGAATTTTTTTGAATAATAACTCATAAAAGGCTCAATAACATTCTTCTTTATTAGGGAATCTCGTTCCCACAGAGTTATAACTCTTTTTTCAAAAAAATTCAACATAAACTGGTCTTGGTCAACAAAATTTGCAAACCGACAAAAATTGCCTTGATAGCTTCTTCTAATCCAAGATGCGAATATTTCCACAACCTCATAAGATGAAGACATGCATAAATACATCTCTAAAAAATCCTTGTAATATAAAAAAACCATTAGCATAAATCAATAATATCATAAATATAAAAACTTATCTCTTGTGCTTCAATCTTGCGTCATGAAGAGCCTTCTATGATCATATCTTCTTAGAGCATTCCTTTGACGTGGGGATCCTAAATTGGGTGCTCTGATTGTCAGAGCTAGGTGGTTCTGTCCACCACTGATGGGTTAGGCACTTGGCTTTCCACACTTAACAGACCGGTCTTTTGGGTTGTATTGGCTAGGCATTTGACATGGTATCAGAGTTGGGCTCCATGTTCCGAGTTAGAATCCCAGAGGTCAGCGCTACAGAACCCGGGCCCAGTGGGTGTTAGAGTTTGTGGTCTAATTTAAGTACTTGGATTTCTGCTCCCAAAAGACTGGTCTATTAGGGAGCGAAAAGCAGAGTACTTAACCCAGGACCCCTTTGACACCCACCGTCCTCCCTGGTCGATATCCATGACGGCCCATGCTAGTAGCCCACACTAGTCTGGAAACTAGGTTACCCCTTATGGGATTAGAACGCGGAACGTGGTGCCTAGCTCTGATACCATGTCAAACTCCTAGCCAATACAACTCTACAGACCTGTCTTTTGGCTTGTATTGGCTAGGTGTTTGACATGGTATCAGAGCTAGGCACCATGTTCCTCATTCGAATCCCAGGTAAAGCGGTAGGGAATGGGAATGGTGGGTGTCAGAGCTAGGTGGTTCCATCCACCATTGATGGGTTAGGTACTTGACTTTCTGCACTTAACAGACCGATCTTTTGGGTTTTATTGGCTAGGCGTTTGACACTGATACCATATTGAATTTAGGACCTCATGAATAATATCTCAAGCAAGGGGGGAGAGAAAGGAAAAAGAGAAAAGGAAAAGAGAGCTCTCGGGTAGAGAGAGAGAAAAGAAGACAAACTAAAGAGAAGAGAGGTTGTATCTTTCACGTGAATGAGAGAAGAGGAGAGCTTGATTGAATGCGTCAACCAAGACCCCCTATTTATACTATTTTCAATACATAATTAAGGAAACTCTTTAATCAATTAGGATTCCTACTTTCCATTATAATACATCAATCTAAGAAAGATAAATCAATCATATAAATCAAGGAAGATATGAAAATCTTTCCAACTCATGTTGGGAAAGATACCAGCTCGTGGTATATTTTGTGGGTCCCACTTGATCTTCAAATCTTCCAATGTATTCTAGCTCAAGTGGTGACTCCTTGTTGAATTTATGGAAAAGATAAATACTTCATTGACTTCATTAACTTATTATAATAAGAGTACATAAACCTCTATAAATAATAGAGGAAGGTAGTAGAGTCCAATTACAATAAAACTACCTGTGTCCCAATTACACCCAAACAACACTTAAGGATAAGCCTTAGCATAATTAAATAACTCAATATAAATAGAAGACAAACATAACTCAAACTGGAACTCATCTATGATGTAACCATAAGATAAAGATGTCATCTTGTGGTTATCTTTTTTAGTCCTTCTTGATCTTCCAACCAGCTTATGGTTATCTTTGTGAGTCCTTCTTGATCTTCAAACTTATGTGATAAGGATGCCAGCTCGTGGTAATCATGGTGAGTCCTACTTCTTATGTGCTTGGGCCCATCTTGTGGACCTTCCTTGGTCATGTGGCCCATCTTATAATTCTCTTAGATATGTGGGTCTTGCTTGGTCATGTGGGCTGGAGCCCATCTTCCAACACTCCCCCTCAAGCTGGGGGTGAGAGAACATCATGAACTCCCAACTTACTGCAAATGATGTATAAAATATTTTTTTATAAAATGGTAGTCCTCCTATCTTCCAACACTCCCCCTCATGCTGGTGCTCTCTTCCATAAGGCCCAATTGGGCAAATCAGGGGTGGTATAACATAGATGTAATAATAAGTTCCTCCGTCATGGTTTCCCAATAGTGATATTTTTTTGACAGGGTATCGTCCGTCATGGTTTCCCAATCGTGCTTTTTTTACAAGGCCCATCATGGTTTCCCAACCGTGATATTTTTTTACATGGTATTAAGTTCCTCAGCCATGGTTTCCCAACCGTGATATTTTTTTTTTACAAGGCCCATCATGGTTTTCCAACTGTGATATTTTTGTACGGGCTCAAATAAATGATGATATGAGAAAGGATACCGAGGCCACCTCTTCTTCAATAATAATGTCCCCAAAGAGACCTTATACCTGCAGTTGAATCTAATATGACCATCTTCAGACACATATAACACGAACAAAAATAATAAACCTTATACGACTCATGAAATAATCATAATCTGATATAAAAATTTCTTCTTAGATACACAAGCTTCATTTGTGCTTCCCCTTTCTTGAATATTTTGGTCACCTAAAACTTATCCACAAATATATGGAATAAAAAACCTCTTTCTTATACTTCTTGTACTTCTCCCCCTCAAGCTGGGAGGTAATGGCAGTGATCCCAGCTTGAGCCAAATATTATAGATGTAGCAATATGCCCAAATAATAGAGATGTATAAATAAGCCCTCAAAACAGGGAGAAGTGAGATATTTTCTTAATATATCAACTCAAAAAGTGACGCAAAACAATGGGCATAAATTCGGATTTTTCAATACAACAAAATACCAACATGACCTTTGATTCATCCAATGCAAATACAGCTTTAAATATAGATCATATTGACATGAAATTTTCTCTTTATGAAGCTATAATTAAATGTCTTTCATCCAAGTATAACTTCTATTCATAAAATATAATTATCAGAAGACAAATAATCTGAAAGATTTTGGTCTTTGTCATTTGGCCGAACTAAGTATTGTTTCTCCTTTTTTTTCAGCATGACCATTGACTCTTCCAAGATCAATATCTTTTTATAAAAAACTCAGATATATAATTTGTTGATTAGGTAAGAAAATAGACTTACGGATATTATTTTGATATATAATTCTCTATATAAATTCTCATTCATGATAGCATAAAATACCTAAGAAGTTGAAGCTTTCTATTGCTACTTGAACCTTTTTTTTTCAATCTAATCTTCATTGTTTCAAATATCGATTTGTCTTTGGGGATAACTCCGATTGAAAATTGGTTGAATAGGTAAGAGAATAGACTTACATATATTTCTTTTGATATATATTTCTCCATATAAGGTCTCATTCTTGATAGCATAAAATACCTCAGAAATTGAAGATTTTTGCTGCTGCTCGAACCTCTTTTGCAATCTCACCTTGCTCATTCAAATATCGAATTATCTTTGTAGATAACTCCGATTGGAAAAAAAATCGATTTTCCATTGAAAGTAGACTCAAATATATTTTTGTCAATATATAATTTGAAATATGAAAATCTCAGTGAAAAATGCAAAGCAAACTACGGGCGTAGGGACTAAAAAAAAGACAAACCTAGACTTAGGGTTTAGGGTTTAGAGAAAAGGATCTCATTATCTTAGTGGGTTGACGAAGTCAACTCATAGAACCTGCTTTGATACCATGTTGAATTTATGGAAAAGAGAAATAATTCATTGACTTCATTAACTTATTATAATCAGAGTACATGAACCTCTATTTATAATAGAGGAAGGTAGTAGAGTCCAATTACAATAAAACTACCTTTGTCCCAATTACACCCAAACTCTAACACTTAAGGATAAGCCTTAGCATAATTAAATAACTCAATATAAATAGAAGACGAACATAAATCAAATTAGAACTCTTCTATGACGTGACCATAGGATAAAGATGCCATCTCGTGGTTATCTTTGTGACTCCTTCTTGATCTTCCAACCAACTTGTGGTTATCTTTGTGAATCCTTCTTGATCTTCCAACTTATGTGATAAGGATGCCAACTCATGGTAATCATGGTGGATCCTACTTCTTATATGTTTGGGCCCATCTAGTGGGCCTTCCTTGGTCATGTGGCACATCTTATAACACTCTTAGATATGTGGGCCTTCCTTGGTCATGTGGGTTGGAGCCCATCTTCCAACACTCCTCTTGGCTGACGTTCTCATGGTGGGTCCCACCATGGTTGCACGTCATGGTGGGTCCCACATTGTAACACTGCCCTACTGAGATCATATTATGCATTTGTTTTCATATATGTCACACCTTGTGAATTTTCCATACTAACTCATTTCACATCCTCAAACTGACATTACCAATACCGACAATATCCAAAGGTTCTCCATCAGCAAGATATACCTTTCCGTGATCTCCAACAACGTAATTCTCCATGATCTCATAGTGCGCAGTGGTGTGAAAAGAAGCACCTGAATCTAACACCCAAGAATCAATAGTGCTATCAACCGATAAGAGTAAAGCTTCTTGCACTTCTTTAGTCACTGCATTTATAGCATCACCTTCCTTTTCATCCTTCTTCAGTGCTCTGCAGTTCTTCTTTATGTGACCAGACTTCCCACAATTCCAGCACTCTACATTCCTTCTGAATTTGGACTTGCTTCTTCGATGATCATGGAATCTAAGTTTTTATGCCATCCATCGCCACCAGATACTTGGCTAGGAAGGTCACTAGTCGGATGTATGCGTCTAGAAGGACTTATATAATTTCTTTTAGAAACTCTGAAAATATCTTCTCTATTTTAAACAATTTTATGTTCTCTTGATTATAAAACTAGAAATTTGGACAAGTGTTTTCTAGGTAAGGGAGCTCATCGGTGTGGTGAATTTGTGCAAAGGTCAAACTCTTAACACCAATGTTAAGTGTAAGTAGTTTTTGACTTATGAGTTTAATTTGAATCATTAGAATTTACAAAATAGCTTGAACAACCGTAGAGTCATTCGTAGGCTTATGGACCTCTGCTCGGATATCATCCTGGTGGAGGATGTGTGCAAACTTCGTTGAGTACTCGACATCCAATCTTTAGTTCGAGTTCAGATTTTTGGGGCATTTTTCGTGTTGCAAACGATCCTATTTCGACAAGGTAGTGTGGTAATGGAAGACATTTTGGTGCATAGGAATTTGAAATATGGATGGAGATTCTAAAGAAACAAATGAATTTACGAATTGGGAGGAGATCTCGGCAAGTGCATCGGACGTTATCCCTTTTCAGTCTATGATAGTTACATCAGTTTGATCAATGTTGCTATACACAGAGAATACCAGGAGATATTACGACAAAGATTCCAATTTGAAAATCCATTTGATTCTTCAGAAACTCCATCTATTTCTATTTTCTTTGTGTTTCTAGATGTCAAATCGATCACCATAACTACCTGGTAGAAGTAGCATGGAGAAGTACTTAGTTAATTATGTATTGTAGTACTTTGTCATCACCTATGGTCATGGAATCTAAGTTTTTATGCCGTCCATCACTACCAGATACTTGGCTAGGTAGGACACTAGTCGGATGGATGCATCTAGAAGGACTACTATAATTTATTTTAGAAACTATGAATATATCTTCTCTATTTAAAACTATTTATGTTGTCATGATTATAAAAATGGATATTTGGACAAGTGTTTTCATAGTATGTGAGCACTTGTTTGTGGTGAATTTTTGAAAACTTCAAACTTATAACAACAATGTTGAGTGTAAGTAGTTTTTCACTTAGGAGTTTAATTATTATCATTTGAAAATATAAAAGAGCTTGATTAGCCTTGGAGTCATTCGTAGGCTTATGGACCTCTGCTCGGATGTCATCCTGATGGAGGATGTGTGCAAACTTTGCTAAGTACTCAACATCCAAGCTTTACTACGATGGCAAAATTTTTGGGACATTTTCTTCGTAGAAATGATGCTATTTTGACAAGGCAATGTGGTAAATGAAAGACTTTTGGGTGCATAGGAGATTGAAATATGGATGGAGGTTGTGAAGAAACAAATGAATTTACAAGTTGGGTGGAGATCTCGACAGGTGCATTAGATGTTATCTCTTCCCAATCTATGATGGTTAGATTTGTTTGATCAGTGCCACTATATACGGTGAATACCAAAAGAAACTATGACAAAGATCCCAATTGGAAAATCCGTTTGCTTCTTCAGAAACTCCATCAATTTCGATCTTCTTTGCGTTTCTAGATGTCAAATATATCACCACAACTACCTGGTCAAAGTAGCATGGTGAAGTGCTTAGTTAATTATGCATTGTAGTACTCTGTCGTCACCCGTGGTCATGGAATCTAAGTATTTGTGCTATCCATTGCCTCCAGATACTTGGCTAGGTAGGTCTCTAGTCGAATGCATGTGTCTAGAAGGACTTCAGTAATTTCTTTTAGGAACTCTGAATATATCTTCTCTATTTTAAACTCTTTTTGTTCTCATGATTTTAAAACAGGAAATTTGGACAAGTGTTTTAGAGCTAAGCGAGTGCTTGTTTGTGGTGAAATTGTCAGAACTGCAAACTCATAACACCAATGCTGAGTGTAAGTAATTTTTAACTTAGGAGTTTAATTTGGATCATTAGTAATTTCAAAAGTGCTTGATTAGTCATAGAGTCATTTGTAGGCTTATGGACCTCTGCTTGGATGTCATCTTGGTGGAGTGTTAGGAATTAGACTTCCTAATTCCAAACTAAGGAGAGCTATAATAATAAACGCAGAAGAAGCGAAAAAATAAGCACGGAAAAGCACAAAAAGATTTATACAAGAGAAATACACTATGGAAAAGCCTCAAGGTGAGACTATGATGCGAACAATGGTTGGTTTTACGTTGTTATATTGTGGGACCCACCATGGAGTCACAAACTAGTGGGACCCACCATGAAGACATGGGCAAAATTTACTCTACTACAATGTGGGACTGACCATGGAGGCACAAGTTGGTGGGACCCACTAGGAGATTTTGTGGGACCCATAAGGATTACCACGAGTTGGAAATCTATCCTAGAAGGGCAGGTAGAAGATCTTGTGGGATCCACAAGGATATCCACGAGTTGGCAACATATCTTGGAAGATTTCGTTTGCATTATATTAGGATTCTATTTACATCAAGTTACTGTAAGTAGTTTTATTTAATTGAATGTAATTAGGGAAATGGTTTCTTCTATCTAGATTCTACCACGTCCTCCACTATAAATAGAGGACTTGTACATTGATTTGGAAGACCTTTGATTATTATTGAAATTGAGAATTATTCTTCTTAAGTTCTTGAAAGAGCTTTTCGAACTTATCAAGGATTTCCTTGTGGCGTTCAATATCGACTTATCAAACGGATTGTCCATCCCCATTTGTGGCATCTTGTTATGGACTCCATAGCATCAAGAGTGGTGAACCGGAGAAGAGAAGAGATGGAGTAAACTTGTATTTCAGTACTTTAGGGGTTTAATTGTAATTTGAAGTTCAATAAGGGTCTAATTATAATTATAGAACCTTTGATGTTTTCCCTGACCTATTTAGGGCGTCAAGTGATTGAATGGAAGCAAGAATTAATCAATTAGTCTAAATGAGATCAGGTACTCTCTCTAAAGAGGCCTAAGGTTGGAGCTCCTTTAAAGGCTCACGTTCCTTCATCATTGGGCGTTCCAAGACCCCCAAATCCTTCCATTCTTCGTCATTCAATCTGAAAGCTAGAGGAGTTCGCCGGGTGACTCGATCCATGGCTAGAGATCCTAACATCGTGGTATCAGACAGAACCACCCTTGGTGATTCCTCTTCCCCTGTAGAAATTCGAAATTTTGTGGAAGAGAACTATGCTGATCTACAATCTCAAATCAATGGCCTGGAGGGCAAATTCCAGATGTTGATGTCCCGAATGGAGGAGGGCTTTACCCAGCTTTCCATCCAGATGGCATCTTCCTCACCCACAGCAGATCATCTCAACCCTCATCCACCGCCACCACCTCCTCCCCTGCGCCAAACACCTCCACCTCGTGGGGGCATCAATTCAGCAATCCCTACCGTGCCAAGGTTCACAAAGCTTGATTTTCCAACGTATGATGGGTCCTCCAACCCTTTAATGTGGTTACACAGGTGTGATCATTTCTTTTCCAATCAAGGAACTCTGCCCGAGGGCAAGGTTCAATTAGCTGCCTTCCACATGCTCGATGAAGCGCTTATGTGGTTTCATCAATTCAAAAACGAGTTTGTGGTATATGATTGGGAATTTTTCAAAGAAAATTGCATGTTACGGTTTGGTCCTCCGCTTCGCAGCAACCCAATTGGGGATTTGGTCAATCTAAAACAGCTTGGAACTATAGAACAATATAAAAAATTGTTCCAAGAAAAAACTTGCTCGTGCAAGTCATTTGGTGCGGCCTAAACTTTATGTCAATTTGTTCACGGCTGGCCTGGAAGAACCCCTTCGCCTAGAAGTGGAATTGGAAGCCCCCACCTCCCTAGCCCACGCCATGAATTTGGCAAGAGCATTGGACACCAAACAGCGCCTCTTCCAAGAGTCATTAACCAAACGTCCCCCTTGGCCACCTCGCCCACAGCCCCATGGTCCTTTTTCCACTAACCCAAGGCCTCAACCCCACAACCCCCCTCCAACACCACCACCAGCCTTTACACCACCACCGGGATTTATCAAACGTCTCACAAAAATAGAAATTGTTCAGAGAAGGGCTCAGGGCCTAAGAAAAAATTCGTCAAGGGTCATCAATGCAAAAGACTCTTTTGGGTAGAAATAAAAGACCCCTCAGAGGATGACTTTTTGGAGGATGTGGACCAAACCAAGGAGGAGGAACCAGAAATCTCCCTCCACGCAATGACAGGCCTGCACAACACAAATACCATGCAAGTCCACGCCACCATAAACCATCATATTCTGCTAGCACTCGTGGACTCAGGTAGCACACATAATTTTATAAGCAGCTAGGTAGCACACCAGTTGGGGTTATCACTACAGTAGAAATCAGGAATATCAGTCTCAATGGCTAACGGTGACAAGGTCACCACTGTGGGTTTTGGTTCAGCAGTGCCCTTTACTATTGAGGGTCACTCCATTGTAGCGGATTTTTTGGTCATACCGCTGGCTGGTTTTGACCTCGTATTGGGCATTAAATGGCTACAACGATTGGGTCTGATCTTATGGGATTTCCAATCCCTTACCATGAGTTTTAAACAGGACAGCCATCTGATCACCCTCCAGGGCACTAGCGCCCAGCGGCCATGCAGCCTCCAAACACTTTATGTGGATCCTTCAAAGGGGGATAACTTAGCTTCATTGTTGGCCGAATATGTGGATTTATTTCAGGAACCTACAAACCTTCCACCTATACGAGCTTGTGATCAAAGAATTCATTTGAAGATGGGCATAGAACTAGTGGTAGTGCATCCCTACCGCTATCCCCATGTGCAAAAAGATGAGATAGAAAGGCAATGTCAACAAATGCTCCAACAGGGTATTATTCAGCCTAGTCATTCTCCTTTTTCATCCCCGGTATTGCTGGTAAAAAAATCAGATAAATCTTGGCGCTTTTGTGTGGATTACCGTGAACTCAATGCTCGCACCATCAAAGATAAATTTTCAATTCCGGTGGTAGATGAATTATTGGATGAGCTACACGACTCTCAATCATTTACAAAGTTGGACTTGAAATCTGGCTACCATCAGATTCGGGTTTATTCGGAGGATGTCAAAAAAACTACCTTCCGCACCCACCATGGTCACTACGAGTTCTTGGTGATGCCATTTGGGCTATCCAATGCCCCGTCCACCTTTCAAGCGCTTATGAACCAGATATTTCGCCTTTTCTTACGGAAGCATGTCTTTGTTTTTTTTTTACGATATACTGGTTTATAGCAAAACTTCGGAAGCACATTTGCACCAATTGAGACAGGTTTTCACAATTCTCTGAGCACACCATTTATTTCTCAATCGAGCCAAATGTGACTTTGTCACTTCTGAAGTAGCTTATTTGGGGCATGTGATCTCTGCCTCTGGGGTGAAACCAGACTTCAGCAAGATACAATCGATTATGGATTGACCCACACCTCACTCCATTACAGCTTTGAAAGGGTTCCTTGGTCTCGTCGGGTATTATAGAAGATTTATCAAAGAATATGGTCACCTAGCAGCACTATTGCACAATTTACTGAAGAAGCATGCCTTTCAGTGGTCTCAGTTGGCGGACTCTTCGTTTAACAACTTAAAATAGGCATTAGTGTCAGCACCAGTTCTCCAATTGCCAAACTTTGCCAAAAATTTCATCATAGAATGTGATGCATCCAGGGGAGGGATAGGTGCCATCTTGCAGCAACAGGGACACCCCATTGCCTACTTCAGCCGCCATCTCGCTCCTCACCATCACAAGTTAGCCACTTACAAAAGGGAACTCATCGGTTTGGCCAAAGCTGTGCAGCATTGGAGGTCGTATCTATGGGGCAGACCTTTTGTGATCTGGACAGACCACTGTAGCCTCAAATACTTATTGGAGCAGCGCCTTACTACATCCCCAAAACAACATTGGCTCAGCAAATTAATGGGATTCAATTTTCAGGTGGAATACAAACCGGGTTATCTCAACCGGGGAGCAGACGCCTTGTCACGCAGAGAACTGGGGGATTCACACCTGCACGCACTGAGCCACCCCAGGTCCCTTTTGCTGGACACAATCCATCAGGATACTAGCCATCATCCGGATCTCCTTGCATTACAAGCTCAAATCAAAAACCATTCCAAGGACAATAACTGGACACTGCAGGACAGTCTCATTCTATATAAAGAACACATATATCTTCATCCTTCGTCGGCACTCCTTCCCACCATTATTGCCTCCTTTCATGATAGTACACATGAGGGCCAGTAGAAGACATACTTTCACCTCAGTCGGGAGTTGTATTGGAGGGGTATGAAGCGGGTCATTGATGTTTGTGTTGCAGCGTGCCAGGTCTGTTAGAGGAATAAGTCTGAATCCTTACAACCCACCGGTTTGCTCCAGCCACTTCAACTTCCTTCACAGGTATGGGCAGATCTCTCAATGGATTTTATCGATGG
Source organism: Aristolochia californica (assembly GCF_029961685.1). Taxonomy (NCBI): domain Eukaryota; kingdom Viridiplantae; phylum Streptophyta; class Magnoliopsida; order Piperales; family Aristolochiaceae; genus Aristolochia; species Aristolochia californica. Next base: position 9,999,912 of record NW_027182290.1, on the reverse strand, counting down.
TCTTCCTCCTTCTACAGGAAATCTATTATTCTTGTTGTGGTAGACCGGTTCTCGAAATATGCCCACTTTATGGCCTTTCAGCCATCTGTATACAGCAACACAAGTCGTTCAGCTCTTCATGGATAATATTGTCCGCCTCCATGGACTTCCGAAGACCATCACAAGCGACCGTGATGCTATCTTCACCAGTAAATTCTGGGGGGAACTATTTAAGCTCCACGGCTCCAAGTTATCCTTTTCTTCAGCATACCACCCTTAGACTAAGGTGGTTAACCGCACATTGGATATGTATTTGCGGTGCTTTGTGGGGAACACGCCCCGATAGTGGGTTCATTGGTTAGCATGGGCAGAGTATTGTTATAATACCTCATACCACACCGCACTAGGTACTACCCCTTTTTGAGTCGTTTAAGAACGCGAACCTTCGTGCCTACTTTCTTATGAACTGGGGTCTTCTCGGGTAGCAGCATTGGACCAAGCATTAGCCGACAGAGATGCAATGCTTGCTCAGGTCCGCTTTCTGTTACAGCATTCACAAGCCACAATGAAGCATACTTATGACAAAGAAAATCATCCCCTTTCCTTTGCACCCGGAGAATTTGTTTGGTTCAATCTTCAACCATACCACCAACTCTCTCTTGCAGCCACCAAATGCCATAAGCTCTCTCCAAAATTTTATGGGCCATTCCAGGTCCTGCACCGTATTGGCACTGTGGCGTATCGATTGAAACTACCACCAGACGCCAAGCTACATGATGTCTTCCATGTCTCCCTTCTCAAGCCGTTCAAGGGAGACTCACCACTGCTGCATACCCCTCTGCCTCTTCTCAAAGATGGCAGGTCCATGCCCACTCCCGCACAGATCCTTCAAGCAAGGCGAGTTAACAACGCTTGGGAGTGCTCGTTCAGTGGATTGACGAGGACTTGGTGGAAGCCTCTTGGGAGACACTCGAGTCCTTCCAAACTCTATTCCCCACTTTCGAGCTTGAGGACAAGCTCTTTATTCAGGAGGGGGTGATGTTATGGACTCCATAGCATCAAGAGCGGCAAATCGGAGAAGAGAAGAGATGGAGTAAACTTGTATTTCAGTACCTTAGGGGTTTAATTGTAATTTGAAGTTCAATAAGGGTCTAATTATAATTATAAAACCTTTGATGTTTTCCCTGATCTATTTAGGGCATCAAGTGATTGAATGGAAGCAAGCATTAATCAATTAGTCTAAATGAGATCAGGTACTCTCTCTAAAGAGGCCTAAGGTTAGAGCTCCTTCAAGGGCTCACGTTCCTTCATCATTGGGCGTTCCAAGATCCCCAAATCCTTCCCTTCTTTGTCATTTAATCTGGAAGCTAGAGGAGATCATCGGGTGACTCGATCCATGGCTAGAAAGCCTAACACATCTTCACTATACCAAGGTTCTTGCTTTGCTAAGCAACGGGTCACTGTTTCCATCCAAACTTGAAAGGTCTTGGGGACGATTACCAGATTTGGTATCGGGTTTCGTCATAGGTTGACGTGGTTCATATCAGTTGGTATCAGAGCTTTGGTTTATCAGGTTTGTCTATCCATTTTGTTTTATTTTTTTCATAAAAAAAAAGAGGAGACGACGTCTAATTTAGGCATTGCAGAGAAGGAGGAAAAAAACCGAAAAAAATGAACGATTGAAGCCGAGAAGAAGAAGAAAAAAAATGAATGAAGAAGAAGCTTAGTCGTTGCCGAGAAGAAGAAGAAAAAAAAGACAGAGAAAGGTTGTTGTTGAGGCTTGCGAAAGAGAAGGAGGAGTTTATTTTTTTGCATCTTTGTTCGTGTCGTTGCCGAAGAAGGAGAAGCCTTCTCGACGTCGTTGCCGGAGAAGAGAAGCTTTGTTCGGCGCAGGTGCCAAAGAAGACGACGAAAAAAAAATTGCACCGACGAAGACAACGGCCCCTGAGCCCGTCGGATTATCACAGAGCTTTCGGGAATCCAATCTGACATTCCTTTATCCTCGGAGATCCACTGGATTGTCATCTCTAGTCTCGGTACCATAAGGAAGACAAAGACCGTCTTTAGCTCTGTTCGGTGCTGTGAGAACAATAGACGACCGTCGCCCACCATTTTCAGTGCCGTGAGGGAAGGCTCAGCTGTCGACAAATTGCCCAAACTTATCGACGCCGCACTGTTCAGGATGGATCGGCAGAAGGAAAGAAGTAAGAAGATGTTGTTGCCCGATCAAAATTTTTCCTAAGTAAGGAAATATTTAATCAGCTTCGGGTCGGGCCTTTTCAACTCAGTGAGCTGAGTCTCGCGCCGGACCGCGTTGACTGAACGAAGTCAACCCAGGTCAACTTGGGTCAAAGCAAAAAAAAAAAACAGTACTTGACCTATTCTCTTTTGAATGTTTTTCTAACCTTGCAGATTTTCAATCATGCCGCATGATCAAGAGATTTCAACATCCGGTGTTCCGAATCTGCCATTGCAAGCATTAGTGGGGGAGATGAGACGGCTGATGAGGGAGGAGTTAAAAGATATACATGGGAGGTTGGATAGGGTAGAAAAGGGAGCACAACAGGTGCAACAATCACTTATTCCAAATATCCCAAGGAGGAACAAGTTGTACCGAAGGGAAGTTGAGGATATGGGCGAATTTGAAGATTTCGAAGAGTATGATAGGATGTCAATGGCCAACCATAGGAGATATGACCAGAATCGAGAAGTTAGGAACCGGGTAGATCACAACTTGGGAAGTATCAAGATGAAAATCCCCATTTTTCAAGGCAGAAGTGATCCTAAAGCATACCTCGAGTGGTAAAAGAAGATGGAGTTGGTTTTCGATTGTCACGACTACTCCGAATTCATGAAGTTAAAAATTGCTACAATTGAATTTACTGATTATACTATTGTGTGGTGGGACCAGTTGTGCATCAGCAGGAAGCGGAATGGAGAATGTCCTATTGAAAATTGGGATGAGATGAAGAAAGTGATGAGACGACGATATGTGCCAAGTCATTACTACCGAATCGATACCTCAAGTTGCAAGGTCTCTATCAAGGTAACCGAAGCGTTTATGATTATTATAAAGAGATGGAGATGGCTATGATTAGAGCCAATGTGAAGGAGGATCAAGAGGCGACAATGGCCAGATTTTTGAATGGTTTAAACCAAGAGATTGCTAACGCAATCGAGATATACCATTATGTGGATTTGGAAAGAAGAAAAAATCTGTCCACCTTCAAGGGCAAACCAGAGCCCAAAACAGCCACCACTACCACGACTTCTCAAGGTAAATCAATTCCTCTTTTTATTCATTCTAGTGAGAATAAATGTCTCAAATTTCAGGGGAGAGGACACATAGCTAGCCAATGTCCAAACAAGCGAGTTATGGTGATCCAAAAAAATGGTGAAATTGATTTCGAAGACGAAGCGGATCTAGATGACATGCCACCATTGGAGGACGCCTCCATCGGAGATGAGGAGTTTGGGGCAGATAATGGTGAGTTGCTTGGACTAGTTGCACAAGGTGATTTAAGCTTTCCAGCTAAAGAAGAGCAAGCAAAAGTACAACGGGAAAATATCTTTCACACTCACTGCCATGTGAAAGAAGAGGTATGTAGTGTTATTATTGATGGTGGTAGTTGCACTAATGTTGCTAGTACTTCCACGATTGAAAAGCTAGGGTTCACAACTCTTAAGCACCCTCGTCCATACAAGTTGCAGTGGTTTAATGATAGTGGTGAAGTAAGGGTTATGAAGCAGGTTGTGGTACCATTTCAAATTGGTAAATATGAGGATGAGGTATTGTGTGATGTGGTACCAATGCAAGCTGGACATCTCCACTTAGGAAGATTGATGCATTTTGACAGATGTGTGCAGCCTAACGACTTCAACTAACAAGTACTCATTCGTGCGCAATCTTCAAACAATCACTCTAGTTCCGATGACACCAAAACAAGTATATGAGGATCAAGTGAGGTTGCAACAAATGAGAAAGATCGACCATGGTGAGGATTTGAGGACAAATCCTTCTCAAGAGGGAGGAATGATGCAAACAAAGGTTGTTTTACGATGTTATATTATGGGACCCACCATGGAGTCACAAACTAGTGGGGCCCACCAACATAGGTTGGTTTTATGTTGTTATATTGTGGGACCCACCATGGAGTCATAAGCTAGTGGGATCCACCATGAAGACATGGGCTAGATTTACTCTACTACAATGTGGGACCGACCATGGACGCACAAGTTGGTGGGACCCACAAGGATAGCCTCGAGTTGGCAATCTATCCTAGAAGGGTAGGTAGAAGATTTTTTGGGATCCACAAGGATATCCACGAGTTGGCAACATATCTTGGTAGATGTCGTTTACATTATATTAGGATTCTATTTACATCAAGTTACTGTAAATAGTTTTCTTTAATTGAATGTAATTAGGGAAAGGGTTTATTCTATCTAGATTCTACCACGTCCTCCATTATAAATAGAGGACTTGTACATTGATTTGGAAGACCTTTGATCATTATTGAAATTGAGAATTATTCTTCTTGAGTTCTTGAAAGAACTTTTTGAACTTATCAAGGATTTCCTTGTGGCGTTCAATATTGACTTATCAAACGGATTGTCCATCTCCGTTTGTGGCATCTTCACTATATCAAGGTTCTTGCTTTGCTAAGCAACGGGTCACGGTTTTCATCAAAACTTGAAAGGTCTTGGGGACAATTACTAGATTTGGTATCAGGTTGTGTCACAGGTTGACATGGTTCGTATCGGACTATATCCTGTCTTCCACCGCTATATTAATCCACTATGAAGATGAAATAGTTTACAAGAGAAATCGTACTTACATGTGTTTCTCTCTAACCTCTAGGGCTGAAATTAGAGATGCTCCACGGATTAAGATGATTAAAACCCTAATATCGGCGCCCCTCAATTTTAAAGAGAAAATTATGGCAACTGTGATACAAGATGTTAGGCTCTCTAGCCATGGATTGAGTCACCCGGCGATCTGCTCTAGCTTCCAGATTGAATGACAAAGAAGGGAAGGATTTGGGGTTCTTGGAATGCCCAATGATGAAGGGACGTGAGCCTTTGAAGGAGCTCCAACCTTAGGCCTCTTTAGAGAGAGTACCTGATCTCATTTAGACTAATTGATTAATGCTTGCTTCCATTCAATCACTTGACGCCCTAAATAGATCAGAGAAAACATCAAAGGTTCTATAATTACAATTAGACCCTTATGGAACTTCAAATTACAATTAAACCCCTAAGGTACTGAAATACAAGTTTACTCCATCTCTTCTCTTCTCCGGTTCACCACTCTTGATGCTATGGAGTCCATAACATCACCCCCTCCTAAAGAAAGAGCTTTTCCTCAAGATCGAAAGTGGAGAATAGAGTCTGGAAGGACTCGAGTGTCTCCCAAGAGGCTTCTATCAATTCCTCGTCAGTCCACCGAACGAGCACTTCCCAAGCGTTGTTAACTCGCCTTGCTTGAAGGATCTGTGTGGGCATGGGCATGGGCATGGACCTGCCATCTTTGAGCGGAGGCAGAGGGGTATGCAGCAGTGGTGAGTCTCCCTTGAACGGCTTGAGAAGGGAGACGTGGAAGACGTCATGAAGCTTGGCGTCTGGTGGTAGTTTCAAATGATACACCACCGTGCCAATACGGTACAGGACCTGGAATGGCCCATAAAATTTTGGAGAGAGCTTATGGCGTTTGATGGCTGCAAGAGATAGTTGATGGTATGGCTGAAGTTTGAGCCAAACAAATTCTCCATGTGCAAAGGAAAGGGGACGATGTCCTTTGTCATAAGTATGCTTCATTGTGGCTTGTGAACGTTGTAACTGAAATCGGACTTGAGCAAGAATTGCATCTCTGTCGGCTAATGCTTGGTCCAATGCCGCTACCCGAGAAGACCCTGGTTCATAAGAAAGTAGGCACGGAGGTTCGCGTCCATAAAAAACTCGAAAAGGGGTAGTACCCAGTGCGGTGTGGTATGAGGTATTATAACAATACTCTGCCCATGCTAACCAACGAACCCACTGTCGGGGCGTGTCCCCCACAAAGAACCGCAAATACATCGCCAATGTGTGGATAACCACCTTTGTCTGGCCGTCTGTTTGAGGGTGGTATACTGAAGAAAAGGCTAACTTGGAGCCATGGAGCTTAAATAGTTCCCCCCAGAATTTACTAGTGAAGATATCATCACGGTCGCTGGTGATGGTCTCCAGAAGGCCATGGAGGTGGACAATATTATCCATGAAGAGCTGAGCGACTTGTGTTGCTGTATACGGATGGCTGAGGGCCATAAAGTGGGCATATTTCGAGAACCGGTCTACCACAACAAGAATAGTAGATTTCCCTGCATAAGGAGGAAGACCATTGATAAAATCCATTGAGAGATCTACCCATACCTGTGAAGGAAGTTGAAGTGGCTGGAGCAAGCCAGTTGGTTGTAAGGATTCAGACTTATTCCTCTGACAGACCTGGCACGCTGCAACATAATCAGCAATGACCCACTTCGTACCTCTCCAATAAAACTCACGACTAAGGCGGAAGTATGTCTTCTGCTAGCCCTCATGTGTACTATCATGAAAGGAGGCAATAATGGCAGGAAGGAGTACCGACGAAGGATGAAGATATATGCGTCCTTTATACAGAATGAGATCGTCCTGTAGTGTCCAATTATTGTCCTTGGAATGGTTTTCGATTTGAGCTTGTAATGCAAGTAGATCTAGATGATGGCTAGTATCCTGACGGATTGTGTCCAGCAAAGGGGACCTGGGGTGGCTCAGTACGTGCAAGTTTGAATCCCCTAGTTCTCTGCGGGACAAGGCGTCTACTGCCCTGTTGAGATTACCCGGTTTGTATTCCACTTGAAAATTGAATCCCATTAATTTGCTGAGCCAATGTTGTTGTGGGGATGTAGTAAGGCGCTGCGCCAATAAGTATTTGAGGCTACTGTGGTTTGTCCGGATCACAAAAGGTCTGCCCCACAGATGCGGTCTCCAATGCTGCACGGCTTTGGCCAAACCAATGAGTTCCCTTTCATAAGTGGCTAACTTGTGATGGTGAGGAGCGAGACGGCGATTGAAGTAGGCAATGGGGTGTCCCTGTTGCTGCAAGACGGCACCTATCCCTCCCCCGGATGCATCGTATTCTATGATGAAATTTTTGTCAAAGTTGGGCAATTGGAGAACTGGTGCTGACACTAATGCCTGTTTTAAGTTGTTAAACGAGGAGTCTGCCAACTGAGACCACTGAAAGGCATGCCTCTTTAGTAAATTGTGCAATGGTGCTGCTAGGTGACCATATTCTTTGATAAATTTTCATAATACCCTGCGATACCAAGGAACCCTTTCAAAGCTGTAACGGAGTGAGGTGTGGGCCATTCCATCACCGATTGTATCTTGCTGAAGTCTGGTTTCACCCCAGAGGCAGAGATCACATGCCCCAAAAAAGCTACTTCGGATGTGGCAAAGTCACATTTGGCACGATTGAGAAATAAATGGTGTGCTCAGAGAATTGTGAAAACCTGTCTCAATTGGTGCAAATGTGCTTCCCAAGTTTTGCTATAGACCAGTATATCGTAAAAAAAAACTAAGACATGCTTCCGTAAGAAAGGGCATAATACCTAGTTCATAAGCGCTTGAAAGGTGGACGGGGCATTGGATAGCCCAAATGGCATCACCAAGAACTCGTAGTGACCATGGTGGGTGCGGAAGGCAGTTTTTTCGACATCCTCCGAATATACCCGAATCTGATGGTAGCCAGATTTCAAGTCCAACTTTGTAAATAATTGAGAGCCGTGTAGCTCATCAAATAATTCATCGACCACCGGAATTGGAAATTTATCTTTGATGGTGTGAGCATTGAGTTCACGGTAATCCACACAAAAGAGCCAAGATTTATCTTATTTTTTTACCAGCGATACTGGGGACGAAAAAGTAGAATGACTAGGCTTAATAATACCTTATTGGAGCATTTGTTGACATTGCCTTTCTATCTCATCTTTTTGCACATGGGGATAGTGGTAGGGACGCACTACCACTGGTTCAGTGCCCTTCTTCAAACGAATTCTGTGATCACATGCTTGTATAGGCGGAAGGTCGGCAGGTTCCTAAAATAAATCAGCATATTCTGCCAACAATGAAGCTAAGTTATCCCCTTTTGAAGGACCCACAAAAAGTGTTTGGAGGCTACATGGCCGCTGGGCGCTAGTGCCCTGGAGGGTAATCGGATGGGTGTCCTGTTTAAAACTCATGGTAAGGGATTGGAAATCCCATAAGATTGGACCCAATCGCTGCAGCCATTTAATGCCCAATATGAGGTCAAACCCAGCCAGCGGTATGACCAAAAAATCTGCTACAAAGGAGTGACCCTCAATAGTAAAGGGCACTGCTGAACCGAAACCCACAGTGGTGACCTTGTCACCATTAGCCACTGAGACTGATATTCCTGATTTCTTCTGTAGTGATAACCCCAACTGTTGTGCTTGGCTGCTTATAAAATTATGTGTGCTGCCTGAGTCCACGAGTGCTAGCAGAATATGATGGTTCATGGTGGCGTGGACCTATATGGTATTTGTGCTATGCAGGCCTGTCATGGCATGGAGGGAGATTTCTGGTGTTTCCTCCTCGGTTTGGTCCATATCCTCTTGGAAGTCATCCTCTGAGGGGTCTTCTATTTCTACCCAAAAGAGGCTTTTGTATTGATGGCCCTTGACGAATTTTTCATCACAATTGAAACATAGGCCCTGAGCCCTTCTTTGAAAAATTTCTGTTTTTGTGAGACGTTTGATAAATCCCAGTGGTGGTGGAGAGGGGTTTTTGGGTTGAGGCCTTGGGTTAGTGGAATAAGGACCATGGGGCTGTGGGCGAGGTGGCCAAGGGGGACGTTTGGTTAATGACTCTCGGAAGAGGCATTGTTTGGTGTCCAATGCTCTTGCCAAATTCATGGCGTGGGCTAGGGAGGTGGGGGACTTCCAATTCCACTTCTAGGCGAAGGGGTTCTACCAGGCCAGCCGTGAACAAATTGACATAAAGTTCAGGCCGCACCAAATGAATTGCACGAGCAAGTTTTTCTTGGAACAATTTCTGATATTGTTCTATAGTTCCAAGCTGTTTTAGATTGACCAAATCCCCAACTGGGTTGCTGCGAAGCGGAGGACCAAACTGTAGCATGCAATTTTCTTTGAAAAATTCCCAATCATATACCACAAACTCGTTTTTGAATTGATGAAACCACATAAGCGCTTCATCGAGCATGTGGAAGGCAGCTAATTGAACCTTGCCTTCGGGAAGAGTTTCTTGATTGGAAAAGAAATGATCACACCTGTGTAACCACATTAAAGGGTTGGAGGACCCATCATACGTTGGAAAATCAAGCTTTGTGTACCTTGGCACGGTAGGGGGTGCTGGATTTAGGCCCCCACGAGGTGGAGGTGTTTGTCGCAGGGGAGGAGGTGGAGGCGTTGGATGAGGGTTGAGATGATCTGTTGGGTGTGAGGAGGATGCCATCTGAACGAAAAGCTGGGTAAATCCCTCCTCCATGCGGGACAACAACATCTGGAATTTGCCCTCCAGGCCATTGATTTGAGATTGTAGATCAGCATGGTTCTCTTCCACAAAATTTTGAATTTCTGTAGGGGAAGAGGAATCACCAAGGGTGGTTCTATCTGATACCACGATGTTAGGCTCTCTAGCCATGGATCAAGTCAACCGGTGAACTCCTCTAGCTTCCAGATTGAATGACGAAGAAGGGAAGGATTTGGGGTTCTTGGAACGCCCAATGATGAAGGGACGTGAGCCTTTGAAGGAGCTCCAACCTTAGGCCTCTTTAGAGAGAGTACCTGATCTCAATTAGACTAATTGATTAAAGCTTGCTTCCATTCAATCATTTGACACCCTAAATAGATCAGGGAAAACATTAAAGGTTCTATAATTACAATTAGACCCTTATGGAACTTCAAATTACAATTAAACCCCTAAGGTACTGAAATACAAGTTTACTCCATCTCTTCTCTTCTCTGGTTCGCCACTCTTGATGCTATGGAGTCCATAACACAAGAGTAAAATTCCCAGATTGTCCTTAATGAAACAATAGTCGATATAGGTTCCAACTCTTAACAATCTCCCACTTGGAGACTAATAAATCATCAATATCTCATCTGCATCGACAACAACTTCTCAATCCTCATAGAGAAGTCCAACTGAAGTTGAACACAACTTTAGTTTCTCGATCGTAACACTCTTTGTCAACATAATAACCAGATTCTGACTCCCTTGAATCTTCTCAAGTGCTTAGACTTCATCCTCCAGAGCTGATCTGATGAAGTGATAATGCACCTAGATGTGCTTTGTTCTGGCATGATAAACAAGATTCTTTGCTAAATGAATAGTACTCTGACTATCACAATACAACACATTCTTTCCATGCTTGAGACCTAATACTTCCCAGAAAGACTGGAACCATACCATCTCTTTGTAGGCTTCAGTCACGACAACATATTTTGCCTTAGTAGTGGCAAGAGCAACTATTTTCTGCAACTTAGAAATCCAACTAACTGTTGTACCACCCAATGTGTATACATATCCAGTGGTACTCTTTCCTGCCATCAATGTCTCCAGCCATGTCAGCATATATATAACCCTATAATCCCATGTCTGATTTTTTGAAACATAACGTTGAGTCTGCAGTGCCTCTCAAATACCTAATAATCCACTTCACTTCTTCCCAATGTTGTTTACCCGGATTACTCATATATCTACTCACAACTCCCACTGCATGAGCTATGTCTTGTCTAGTACACACCATGACATAAATGAAACTGCCAATAGCAGAAGCATAAGGCACATTGGCCATGTTGGCTTGCTCTTGCACTGTAGAAGGCGACTGCTCCATAGATTACCTAAAGTGACTAGAAAAAGAAGTACTTGATGAGAATGCAAAATGTCATATTTTTATCCCTTAATGTTTAGGATTTTATAATTATTTGGTGCATAAATATACTCATTATTCTCATATTTTGATTTAGGATGCAAATGGAGGGGTTAAGTGCAAAACGAAGTTAATTGGGCGATTTCTGACAGTTTTGACATTGCTTCGTAATCTGGGAATAAATCTCTCATCCGAGATCTGATGGAGATGATTCAAGATGCTATGGAACTTCAAGAAAACGTTCTAAAACTTTTATGTTTTGAATTTTTAGAGATACTGGATGAAACCTCAATTTAAGTTGCGGCACGTGCACTGTGACCCAGACCGGATGCACGAAAAGAAAAACCCTAAATTGGGAGAAAGAAGGGGAATAAAAAGGAGGCACAAGGAGAGTTTGGGAGGACCCCCTCTTGGTCTCTTCTCCATATTTTCATCCTCTTTTCTCTAGTTTTCCCTTAGTTTTCTTCATGGCCCCGCGTGACTAAACTTTCAGACTTGGTCAAAGGCAACTGAAGCCATCAGAATCAATACAACTGTGAGATCTGATTTTTTTTCATCGTTCAATTTATGTTTTAAGTATCTAGTGTTCTTCTGTAATTTTATTTCATGATTGTCTCGCTTAATCAATAGGAGGCCTACTAGTTTTTTACTCATTGCAATCTACTACTAGGTTAGTGTTGAAAGATGGACTCAAGCCCACAAGCATAAGACAAGAAGCCCACACGTCGAAGGAGTGGCATATGTGTAAAATATGGTACTTTCCATAAAGATGGCATAGAAGTGTAAATATGTGTTCCTTTTTTTCTTTTGTTTTATCAAGTTGTAGCCCTAAGGGCATTGTAAAACTATAAATAAAGGCATTGGCTAAGAGGTAGAGAATTGAAGCCCTCTCCTCTCTTTCCACAAATTCGTCCAACCCTCCTCTTTCTTATTTGACACAAACCCTTCTTCCCTTAATCCAAACTCTCACCTTCTATGTTCTTCTTCTTCTCCTCTTCTTTCTCTCTTCTTCTTATTATTCCTTGTTGATCTAAAGTTCTTCTCATGGGATCCTAAATTCTACATGGTATCAGAGCAAGAAGTTTAGGATTTCACTTGATGAAGTTATGAAATCTGTCCAAGAAGTTGCTAAAAGAAGGAGTTCAGCCATGAAGAGATAAGTTAATTCTCTTCTTCTTTACATTTTTTTCATCTTATTTACATACTCCTCCTTTACATTTTTTTTTCTTCTTCTTGAACTTTGAATCACATCAAGTCAAGATAATCTTCATATATTGTGAAGATTTATTTTTTTGACTAAAATGATGTTATAATCTTTATCTTCTTGTAAATCAATTAAAAGCTTGATCAAGATCAATTTCTACTTGTGTCTTATCAAGAATGATGATTGAGATTCAGTTACCTTTATGTAACTTGGATCAATTTCATTTGAGGTGGAATTCCAGCACATGTTACTGTAAATTCTCCCACTTGATGTTGCTCGTGGGATTGTGTTATATTGTTGGATGCCCGTTATATGTTTGATGAAATTCCAGCACTCACTTATCCCTATTATTTTTTTTGCTCTTGAACTTAAACAATTGCCTTTTTTTTACGTTGAAGTATTCCCTTGAGCTGAAAATAAATTTCCTTCTGAGTGTCTTGATTTGCCTCTAAGTTTTCTCGAAATATTTTTTTGCTCTCGGTTTGTGTTGGAGTTTGGATTAAGGCCTAAGTGGTTGCATCTACCTTCTCCTCTTTGTTTTTTTTCCTTTAAGAATATAAGAGGAATTGAGTGATGGCTGGATCTTATTTTCACTTGCCAAAAGCACAAATTTGTTGATAATTTGGTGCTGACACTCGTGAAGAAATTTTGTTCTCCTTTACCCTCTATTGTTGGTGACTAATTTGGTCCACGGGTTCTTCAAATTACATTGAGTAATTGTTATTTGAAGAAGGCCCCTGCCCTTGATCTCCACATTTACCTTGTCTCATCATGGAGAGTGGACACACCAGTAATAAGAGTGACTTACTCAACATTACTATGATTCCACTAAGAGATCTCTCCAATTACCTTAGTTGGTCACAATCGGTACGGAGGGTTCTCATTACCCGTGACCTTCTAAGTCATGTTATCAAAATCCCTCCTCGGATTGATGAAGAAGATGAAGCCTAGCACAAGTGGGTTAATGTTGGAAGATGAGCTCCAGCCCACATGACCAAGGAAGGCCCATAAAATGCGCCAAAGCCCATAAGAAGTAGGACCACCATGATTACCACAAGTTGTCATCCTCATCAAATAAGTTGGAAGATCAAGAAGGACTCACAATGGCATCATTATCTTATGGTCACATCCTAGAAGAGTTCTAGTTTGAGTTATTTAATTATGCTAGGACTTATCTTTAAGTGTTAGAGTTTGGGTGTAATTGGGACAAAGGTAGTTTTATTGTAATTGGACTCTACTACCTTCCTCTATTATAAATAAAGGTTCATGTACTCTCATTATAATAAGTCAATGAAGTCGATGAAGTATTTATTTTTTCCATAAATTCAATAGTTAAAAATGATAACATGGTAATTAACTAGCTCATCAATAGCATTGAAGAGCATCTAGCCAATAATGTGGTCCACTTAGAAACAACCAAGGACATTTGGGACACTTGTGCTAAGCTTTACTCGAGTAATGTATCATTACAAATAGTATATGATGTCTTACAATGCTGCATACAAAACACGGAGATAACATTCATAAATTTTTTGCCCGATTTTGGGGCCTTCTCCAAGAATGGAAAATAGCTCAGCCATACTCCACTGACATTGTTGTTCAAGAACGACAACGAGAGGCCTTGGTAGCAGCTATTTGCTTGTCAAATATTAAGCCTTACCTTGAGGTTGTGAATTCTCAACTTTGCTCTTCCATCCTTTGATGACATCAATGCTACGTTACTATGGATACCTGATCCATCTCCTCCTTCTCCTATTGAAGCTCCATCGGCTATGTTCTCTGGAAATCGGGGTACACCATCCTCATACTAAGGACGGGCAGAAATATGAGAGGGGGTAAAACTATGAAGGGGGCAGAAAATAGAGGTGGTCGAACAGGTCATAATAATTCCCATATTGAGCCTCGATTTTGCACTTATTGTGGTGGTCAGAACCACCTTGTGGAAACATTTTGGAAACTTCATGGCAAGCCTGATTAGGCCATGGCTAACCTAGTCTCTGTTAATGTTGAGAAACATGAAGAAAAGGCTGACTCCCACTCCAGAATTGTAACTCTCACTGTTGAAGACTATGTTGCATTTCAGAAGATGAATTCCTTAATGGAATCCTCCATTCCTCCATTATCTACTGCCGCTACGACTATTGCCTTAGGTATGTTTTCTTCCTCCATTATCTACTGGGAGCTTTTGTCTTGGCTGTTCCGTCAGCCTTCAGTGGTGGATGTTGGGTGTTCTCATCAGGCTTCACTCATCTAGAAATGTTTGTCATGGTATCAGCTCTTTCTGTTCACGCCAAGAACCCTAGAATAGGGAGCCTAGAAAGAACCTAAATTACCATAATTTATGCTAATTCTGAACTTGGTTTATTTCTCCATCCTTGCCCCTTAAATAGGGTAATTAACATCAACATAGGTTAGGGTTATAAAACCCAATTCTACCCCTACCTTTAAGTCTTATTACAAATCAATAAAATTTGAAATTAAAAGCAACATAAATAATAAAAGTAAAGTAGATGACTCAGTGTTATTGAGTCCATAACATCTACCCCCCCTTGGAGATTGAGCTTGTCCTCAAGCTCGAAGAGTGGGTAGACCTGGTGGAAGTTGTCGAGCCGCTCCCATGCTGCGTAGTTGTGGCCGATTGCTGCCCAATAATGGCATGTAGGGAGATGTCCGGTGGTTCTTCTTCTATCAAATCCTCTGTCACCTCGAGATCCTCATCTTCAACCTTATCGATCAAAAACAATCTTTTGCACTGATGCCCAACCCGATATGGTTCATCACAGTTGTAACACAGATTCTTAGCCCGTCGTTCCGCCATCTCAGCACTTGTCAATTTTTTTATATAAGGAGGTGTAGGATGACTAGATCTCGGATCCCCTATCAAAGTAATACTCGGGTTGTTTCTCGGAGGAATGCGCTCCCCTTGCCCCATGGATGGAGCGCTCTGCTCTCCTGACCATGGAGGTCATCTGTGTTGTGCCTTCTGTCACAGTTCTAAAGCACGAGCTATATTCATAGCGCTGGATAATTTAACAGGTGCATAGAGCTCCACCTCAAGCTTTGACGCCTCAGTCAGTCCTACTGTAAGCAACGAAACTTGCTGATCCACTTGTACCATACTGCTGGCTTGTGCTAATTTTTCCTGGAACAGTTTTTGATATTGCTCCACGGCCCCAGTTTGGCGTAACAAAACCAAATCTCCCAAAGGGTTACTGCAAGCCGGAGGACCAATATGGAGAGAGCACGGTCGCTTAAATTCATCCCAATCTACCACGTCGCTATCCACCTCAACTAGCTGGTACCAAAGTTGTGCTTCCCCTAGTAAGTGGAAAACAACCACGCTGACTCGGTCATAGGCTGGGACTTGCTGATGGATAAATTTTTTTTTTCATCAATACAGCCATATCAAAGGGTCTTTTGACCAATTATAAGTAGGGACTTCCATTTTAGTATACCTCGGAACAGTGCTTTCCCACTGGTAGAAGTGTCCCCTTGGAATGAGGGTCCTTGTTGTCCCGAGAAACTCATGCGCCTAGGAAATTCATCTCCCCCTCTGTTATACGAAAGGTCCCCTCCTCTTTGATCTTGAATGAGAGGTACACTGTCTCCCCCCCTGGTTGAGGTGTCCCCCCGGAATGAAGGGTCCTTGCTGACCCAAAAAACTCGTATGTCTAGTAAACTCATCTCCCCCTCTGATTTGAGAATGGTCCCCCGAAATTGGGTTCTTGCCAGTGCTCAGACCAGTCTCCATGCTATCCATCCTTCCTTTCAAGGTTTCCAAACTAAGAGTGAACTTCTCCTCCAATGCAGCAAATTTCTAGCCAGTAGTAAGACCAGTCTCCATGTTATCCATCCTTCCCTTCAAGGTCTCCATATCGATATCAATTTTGGAGAACCTCTCTAGGACTACATCAATTTTTCTTTCAAGCAATTCAAAATATTCATTGGTGCTTCTCTCTTCTGGGTTACCCTACTCTGATACCAAGTTGTTATGGTCCCTAGCCATGGATCTGGTAACTTGACGAGTTGAATAAGGATCCAACACTGTTTGAGGGTTTCTTAACAAGTTTTTTGTGAAAAGAACTCTCTTCTACTTCTCCTTTTACGTTAGGATTGAAAAGGAGTTTCCTTTTCTCAATTATAGACGCAACCAGCAAGTTAAAGGAATGTTTAACCACTCACATATGAAACCCCTATTTTATAACTCACGTCAACAGGTATAAATCCCTAAAACCATGTATCTACTGTCTTATACGTAAAAGAAACCAGAGAAGACTGTTCCAAACACGGAAAATGTAATCAGAAATACCTCTTGAAGATCTCCTCCAACCAGCAACTCAAAAGCCTCCTCCTTTGATGATAAGGCTCACGCAAACCTCCTCCTCTTGTTGTTGGTTCATGGCAGAGATAGATTGCTCTTGCAGTTTGGAAGAGAAGGGTGATTCCACTTCCTCTTCCTCCCACGATCTCCTCAAGGACTCTTGAATGGATGCAGCAAACCACCAAAAGAGTTCACGCCAAGAACCCTATAATAGGGAGCCTAGCAAGAACCTAAATTAACCTAGTTTATGCTAATTCCGAACTTGGTTTATTTCTCCATCCTTACCCCTTAAATAGGGTAATTAACATCAACATAGGTTAGGGTTATAAAACCCAATTCTACCCCTACCTTTAAGTCTTATTGCAAATCAATAAAATTCAAAATTAAAAGCAACATAAATAATAAAAGTAAAGTAGATGACTCAATGTTATTGAGTCCATAACACTAGGTGACCTTTGGTCTGGTCACTTTAGTGGTGGTAGATCAGGAATTTTCAGCAAGGGTTTCTGAAATTTTCAACAACAGCAAGGGTTTCAGCCTATTTGTGGCCTTCGAAAAACATCTTTATGGGGCTTGTATTTCATCCACTCTTGCTCTCGGCTTGCTATCTTCATCATGTCAATGGACAAGTTAGATTTTTTCTCCTATTAGGTTCACGGGAAAGAACTACAGTGTCTGGGCATTTCAGTTCCAGTTATTTTTCATGGGAAAAGATTTATGGGGTCATATTGATGGGTGTGATCCAGCACCTCGCAAGGCCGAAGCGTTGTCAAAATGGACCACCATGGATACTAGGATCATGACCTGGATACTTGGGTATGTTGATCCTCACCTAGTTCTTAATCTGAGGCCCTATAAACTGCAACGGATATGTGGAATTACATCCACAAGGTTTATCATCAAAACAGCATGACTCGGCATTTTCAAGTAGAGTATGAGATGGCTAACTTCACACAAGGAAGCCTTTCCATTGAAGAATAGTTTCCTGGTTTTGAAAAACTTTGGCCTGACTATACCGACATAGTTTATGAGAACATCCTAATTTCTGCTCTCTCTATTGTTCAAGCCATACATGAAACCAGTAAGAGAGATCAATTCTTGATGAAGCTCCATTCCTAGTTTGAGATTGCCCATTCACATCCTATGCCATCTCTGGATGCTATTATGGACTCAATAGCACACCGAGTCACTCAGAGGAGGAGACAATGACTCACCGAGTCACCTACTTTTACTTTTATTATTTTTGTTGCTTTTAATTTTGAATTTTATTGAATATGTAATAAGACTTGAAGGTAGGGGTATAGTTGGGATTTATAACCCTAACCCTAACCTATCTTGGTGTGAATGACCCTATTTAAAGGGTAAGGAAGGAGAAATAAAGATAAGTTTGGATTTAGATTAAAATAGAGTAATTAGGTTCTTGCTAGGCTCCCTATTCTAGGGTTCTTGGCATGAACTCTCTTGGTGGTTTGTTGCATCCATTGAAGAGTCCTTGAGGAGATCGTGGGAGGAAGAGGAAGAGGAATCACCCTTCTCTTCCAAGATGAAAGAGCAATCTATCTCTGCCACGAACCAACAGCAAGAGGAGGAGGTTTGCGTGAGACTTATCATCAAAGGAGGAGGCTTTTGAGTCGTTGGTTGGAGGAGATCTTCAATAGGTATTTCTGATTACCTTTTTCGAGTTTGGAAAGGTCTTCTCTGATCTCTTTTACGCATAAGACAATAGATGCTTGGTTTTAGGGATTTATACTTGTTGACGTGAGTTATAAAATAGGGGTTTCATATTTGAGTGCTTAAACATTCCTTTAACTTGCTAGTTGCATCTATAATTGAGAAAAGGAAACTCCTTTTCATTTTCAATCCTAACGTGATAGGAGAAGTAGAAGAGAGTTCTTTTCACAAAAATGTGTTAAGAAACCCTCAAATAGTGTTGGATCCTTATTCAACTCACCGAGTTACTAGATTCATGGCGAGGAACCATAACAACTTGGTATCAGAGCAGGGTAACCCAGCAGAGACCAGCACGAATGAGTTACTGGCAGCTATCCTCAAAGGCCAGGCAGAAGATAGGGTAGAGAACGAGAGAAGATTTGCTGGATTGGAGGAAAAGTTCTCTAAAGTTGATATTAGTATGGAGACCTTGAATGGAAGAATGGACAGCATGGAGACTGGTCTGACTACTAGAAGGAACACAACTCCATAGCAAAGAGGAGGGGACCATTCATATAACAGAGGGGGAGATGAGTTTACGAGGCGCATGAGTTTATCTGGCCAGAAATGACCCTTCATTCCGGGGTGACCGTTCAACCAGGGAGGAGACACTATACCCAGGTATACTAAACTCGAATTTCTCACTTATAATGGGTCAGAAGACCCTTTGGTATGGCTATATCGATGCGAAAAAAATTGGGCCATCAAAGAGTACCAGCGTATGAGAAAGTTGGGATGGTTGTTTTCCACTTATTAGGAGAAGCACAACTCTGGTATCAGTAGGTTGAGGCGGATAGACCGGTTGTTGATTGGGAAGAATTTAAGAATTTATGCTCTCTTCATTTTGGTCCTCCGGCGTATAGCAATCCTTTGGGTGATTTGGTTCTATTACGACAAACTGGTTCCGTGGAGCAATATAAAAAACTATTCTAGGAAAAATTAGCACGAGCAAGCAGTATGGTACGAGTGGACCAGCAAGTGGCGTTATTTACAGCAGGCCTTTCGGATGCGTTAAAGCTTGAGGTGGAGCTCTATGCACCGATTAACTTATCTAGTGCGATAAATATAGCCCGTGCTTTAGAACTGCGGCAGACGGCCTGCACAGATGACCCACATGGTCAGAGGAGAAGAGCACTTCCTCCACCTGGCAGAGCAGACGCAATTATCCTCAAGGGGTTCAGACCACATCACCTCCACCCAGACACACTCTGAGTGCCACTTTACCAGGGGATACGAAATTGAGCAGTCATCCACCTCAGTGCATAAAAAAATTGACAAGTGCTGAGATAGCGGAAAGGCGGTCTGTTGAAACCAGTGCACTAAAAGGCTCGAATCTTTTAGGAAAGCACAACAGGTAAATCTACAAGGACTGGCCCAGTCGATATAAATATCTCAACACTCCCCCGCACGGGACAACCCGTGAAATTCAAATTCGGGGCCCGAATAAAGCACGGGGAACAAGTCGTGGAAAGCGGTGGCAGGGGGATTCGAACACGGAACCCACCTGCTCTAATACCATGTTGAAACCAGTGTGCTAAAAGGCTCGAACCTTTTAGGAAAGCACAACAGGTAAATCTACAAGGACTGGCCCGGTCGATATAAATATCTCAACACATTCCAAAAATCTGTGTTACAACTGTGATGAACCATATCGGGATGGTCATCAGTGCAAAAGATTATTCTATCTTGATAGGGCTAAAGTTGATGATATCGAGGTGACAAAGGATATGATAGAGGAAGAACCACCAGAATTTCCTTGCATGCAATTACTGGGCAAAAATCGCCCAAAACCATGCAAGTTAGAGCTCAGATCTTCGATCGAGAACTCATGGGACTAGTGGACTCGGGGAGTACCCACAATTTTCTTAGTTTGATGGTGGCCCAGCACCTGCAAGTACAGATTCTTCCCCAT
Source organism: Aristolochia californica (assembly GCF_029961685.1). Lineage (NCBI taxonomy): Eukaryota > Viridiplantae > Streptophyta > Magnoliopsida > Piperales > Aristolochiaceae > Aristolochia > Aristolochia californica. Next base: position 9,979,856 of record NW_027182290.1, on the reverse strand, counting down.
CCGACAGCCACAGTCTTAGTGGCCAATGGGGAGAAGGTTCCTAGCAACGCAATCAGCAAGGCAGTAAATTTTACTATTGGCACTACTTTGTTTCATGCTGAGTTTTTTGCTATTGTCTGGCAAGTTTTGATATGGTGTTGGCAATCAAATGGTTACAATCGTTGGGACCCATTTTGTGGGATTTTTCTGCATTGACAATGAGTTTTGCTCTAAGTGGTAGCCAAGTACTCCTCCAAGGAAGTCAAACAGAGACACAGAAGCACATTCATTCTCTGACTGCCCCGGATATTTTAGCAGGCAGTATTGATGGTCTTATTGATGAGTTCTCCTATCTTTTCTGTGAGCCTACAGGGCTCCCCCCGTTGAGACAGTGTGATCACCGGATATGTTTGAAATTCGGGTCAGATGTGGCAGTTGTTCATCCGTATCGGTATCCTCACCTCCAGAAAGATGAGATTGAAAGACAGTGCCAGGCGATGCTCCAACTGGGCCTTATTCACAGCCGTAGGTCCCCCTTCTCTTCACCAATTCTGCACGTGAAGAAACATGATGGGACTTGGCGCTTTTGTGTTGATTATCGAGAGTTAAATGCGGTGATAGTAAAAGATAAATTTCCCATTCCAGTGGTGGAGGAACTCCTCGATGAGCTACATGGGTCGGGGGTCTTCACAAAATTAGACTTACGGTCTGGTTATCATCAGATTCGTATGCATCCAACATATAATGAAAAGACGGCGTTCTGAACACATCACGGCCACTTTGAATTTATGGTCACGCCTTTTAGGCTTTCTAATGCTCCTTCTACTTTCCAGGCACTGATGAATGAGGTATTTAGCTCTTACCTTCATAAATTAGTACTTGTTTTTTTATGATATACTCATTTATAGCAAGTCTCGAGATGACTATTTAGCACATTTGAGAATTGTCTTTAAATTATTGCGAGCACATCAATTATATTTGAAGAAGTCCAAATGCTCCTTTGGGGCATCTCATGTTGCTTACCTGGGCCACTGTCGATCCTGAGAAGATTCAGGCAATTAGTGAGTGGCCACAACCTCAGCCTTGCTCAGCATTACGCGGATTCTTGGGTTTGGCAGGCTATTACCGAAAATTTATTATGAGTTATAGTCCGTTGGGTGCACCTCTGACAAACCTCCTCAAAAAGAATTCCTTTCAATGGAACGAGGAGGCTTCCAAGGCATTTGACGTACTCAAGAATGCTCTTGCATCTACACTGGTTTGACAGCTTCCAAATTTTGATGACTTGGTTGTGATAGAATATGATGCTTCTGGTGGGGGCATTGGGGCCGTATTGCATCAGAACTCCCACCCCATTGCTTATTTCAGTCGACAATTGGCCTCTCGTTATAAAAAATTGGCTGCATATGAACGAGAACTGATTGGGTTGGCCAAGGCGGTCCAACACTGGCAACCGTATTTATGGGGACGTACTTTTCTCATCCGTACTGATCATTATAGTCTCAAGTTCTTACTTGAGCAGCATCTCACTAAGTCACCACAGCAGCATTGATTAGTAATTTGATGGGCTTTGATTTCTTAGTTGAGTATCGTACGGGCAAATTAAACAAGGTGGTAGATGCCTTGTCCAGACTTTTTGAACATCAGCAGCTAGTATATGACATTAGCCAACCGCGTTTCCTCATTCTAGACATGGTGCGCGATGCACATGACACACTTCCAGCCCTACAGGAGCTGCACCATAAAATTTCCAATGGGGAGATGGATTCTAAGTGGTTCGTTCAGGATTCACTAATTTGCTATAAGCAGCGGATTTACCTTCCGGCCACGTCCGAGTTGATTCCAGCCATTCTCTCGGCTTATGATGATTCTACCCATGAGGGGTTACAGAAGACGTTGTGTGGTCTTCAGGCGGATTTCTATTGGCCGGCTATGAAGTCCTCCATTACTACATATGTCTCCGACTGTCAGATATGTCAAAGGAACAAATCAGATCATTTGTGTCCTGCGGGTCTTCTCCTGCCTCTCGCTCTACCTACTCAAGTATAGGCAGATATTTTGATGGACTTCATGGAGGGTCTTCCCCTCTCAGCCGGGAAGTCGGTTTTGTTCGTGGTGGTTGATCGATTCTCCAAGTATGGTCATTTTATCCCGATGGCTCACCCCTACATGGCAGCTCACATGGCACAGACCTTCTTGGAGCATATTGTACGCTTACATGGCATTCCAGAAACTTTTGTTAGTGATCGGGATGCGGTTTTCACGAGAACTTTCTAGAGGGAACTGAATTGAAATTCTTCTCCGCCTATCACCCTCAGACGGATGGCCAAACCGAGGTGGTTAATCGAACCATCGAGATGAATCTCCGGTGCTTCATGGGAGATCAACTGAAACAATGGGTTCAGTGGCTACCCTAGGCAGAATACTGTTATAACACTTCATTCCACTCAGCCTTGCAGTCCTCTCCTTTCCGGGTTCTTTATGGGAGGACCACCATGGCTTCTCTCTTATACCAGAGGCACCACCCGCGTGGACGCCATTGATGAGGTGCTCATGGATTGAGATCAGATGTTGAAGACAATTATAGACCGGCTACAAAAGGCTCAGAACCAGATGACTACGGCTTACAACAAGGGCCACCAGGATGTCTCCTATGCGGTTGGGGCCTATGTTTGGCTACGTCACCGGTAGTACCGGCAGCACTCTCTCGCCGGGCCAGCGCGCCATAAGCTCTCCCCCAAGTACTTTGGGCCTTTCGCCATCGTTCGACACGTAGGGTAGGTGGCGTATCAACTTCAATTGCCGGACACAGCGAAGCTGCATGATTTGTTTCATGTCTCACTCCTGAAACCTCACAAGGGGCAAGCCCCTACTTCCCCACCATTCCTTCCTCCAGTGGACAATCGCCATGTCATTCTGACACCTACGCGGTGTTACGGATGCGTGTGACGAATGACCAGTGGCACATCCTCGTGTAGTGGACCGCTACAGACCCCGAGGCAGCGACATGGGAGCGGTTAGAGACCTTCAAATAGGTCTATCCAACTTACAAGCTTGAGGACAAGCTCTTTCTCCAATGGAAGGCAGATGTTATGGACTCAATAGCACACCAAGTCACTCAGAGGAGGAGATAATGACTGACCGAGTCACCTACTTTTACTTTTATTATTTATGTTGCTTTTAATTTCGAATTTTATTGAGTATGTAATAAGACATGAAGTTAGGGGTATAGTTGGGATTTATAACCCTAACCCTAACCTATCTTGGCATGAATGACCCTATTTAAAGGGTAAGGAAGGAGAAATAAAGGCAAGTTCGGATTTAGATTAAAGTAGAGTAATTAGGTTCTTGCTAGGCTCCCTATTCTAGGGTTCTTGGCGTGAACTCTCTTGGTGGTTTGTTGCATCCATTGAAGAGTCCTTGAGGAGATCATGGGAGGAAGAGGAAGAGTAATCACCCTTCTCTTCCAAGCTGCAAGAGCAATCTATCTCTGCCACAAACCAGCAGCAAGAGGAGGAGGTTTGCGTGAGCCTTATCATCAAAGGAGAAGGCTTTTGAATCGCTGGTTGGAGGAGATCTTCAAGAGGTATTTCTTATTACCTTTTCCAAGTTTGGAAAGGTCTTCTCTAGTCTCTTTTACATATAAGACAGTAGATGCATGGTTTTAGGGATTTATACCTGTTGACGTGAGTTATAAAATAGGGGTTTCATATATGAGAGCTTAAACATTCCTTTAACTTGCTGGTTGCATCTATAATTGAGAAAAGGAAACTCCTTTTCAATCCTAACGTGAAAGGAGAAGTAGAAGAGAGTTCTTTTCAAAAAAATGTGTTAAGAAACCCTCAAACAGTGCTGGATCCTTATTCAACTTGCTGAGTTACTAGATCCATGGCGAGTGACCATAATAGATGCCTGTTTGAGTGAATTTCTTAGGGAGGAGCAGCGCATTGCTGTTGGAAGATAGGGCCCCATCCCACATGACCAAGGAAGACTCACATATTGAAGTGTATTAGAAGATGGGCCCAGGCCCATAAGACCAAGGAAGACCTAAGAATCCAAGATTGATTGAAGATGGGCTTAAGGCCCACAAATCAAGGAGAATGCCCATAGGCCCACATACATTGATGGCATGATGGTAAATTAAGAGTCATCTCATAGAGATGGCATTGATGTAATTAAGTGAAAGTTCCAGGGTTAAAACCCTAAACCCTAAACCCTAAGTTTAGGGGTATTATTGTAATATTGTAGTTACATAAATCTATAAATAAAGCTTCAGAGGAGGGTAAGGAATAATCAATTCCATAACCCTTCTTCCTCCAGTTTTCTCCCAATGAGTTTCTTTTTCTTTTTCTCCATAAGCTAAATTCATGGAGTCCTGAAAATCAACATGGTATCAGAGCTTTGATTTTCAGGATTCTGAATATGGTTTTTCAAGTTTCATTCTCCTTTGTGTAGGGTTAGAAAAAAATTTCTCTTCTTTTATTTCTTAGTCTCTTGCATTGTTTTGCTTTCTTATTTTGATTAAATCACCTTGTCTTGAACCTCATTATCTCTGAAGCTATCAATTGCCTTGCTGGTGTTGTTGCTGCCCAACATTACTCTACCATTACTCTGCTCAAATTAAGTTTATCTATCTTTGTTTATCTGCCAGAGACATTCTACGCACCAAAAAAGTCTCCCCGACTATCGACCCACCGTCGCGTAAAGTCTCTACCTGCAACTTCTGTGAGGTGTTTTGAAAATCTTGAGAAAAGCCATTCTGGTGCTTACAGAAGCTCTATTGTTTTTTGAGACGTGCTCGTTGGAAATAACCAGAAACATTAATTGCGGAAGTGGATGACTTTTTACAGTGAGGAAGTCGTCGATCGTCGCTCTATTATTCGGGTACTGGATTGAATTATTTTTTGAAAAGCCGTCTCTGTTCAGAATCGCATTGTTGTTCCACTTTGTTCGGCTGACGGGGAAGGCGACCCACTTTCACCGGAGAAGACGACGCTGCATCCGAGTATTGCCAACGACGTTGGCGAAATGATCCCGCCAGCTTTGTTACAGTTTCTAGAAGGTTTTCGCCGAATGAGATGTCTTGCCGTTGTTTCCGTTTGGAGGTGGAAAACGACTGCTGTTGTCGAAAAGTTTCTCGTTACTGCAGTCGGAAAGATCATTGCTACCTATCTTTGGAAAGTTATTTTGCGTTGCTATTTTTTGGAACTTACTGTCATCAAAATCTTACCTTCGACGTTCTACTAGATTCCTGATGATGTCTCTTATTTTGGAGAGTTTCCGTTTTCATCTCGCCTTCAAAGATCTCTTTGGTTTTTATTCAAAAAATTTCCTCCCGAAGATATGGTACTCTGGTTTTCCGTTGTTCGGTGGGGGGGAAGAAAACACTGTTGCCAAATTTCATTCTTCCTAAGTTTGGAAGAGCTTATTAAATCCAGGCCCGCTTCAGTTAAGCGGAGAGCTAGACTCGCCTGAGTCAACTCGGACCAGCAAGTCGAGTTCCCCACCGATCGACTGCACTAGTTTATTGAGTCAACCCAGACCAGCTCGGACCAAGTCAACTCGGGCCACTTATTTTCTTCCTTGGTATGCGTGCCAAAGATTTCGGCACAACTCATTAAAAAAAATTATTTGGCTGGATTAATATTTTTGAAGAATTGACAAATTATTCCTTGGTCAACATACTATTTGGTCTAGATATGTGCATTGGATTATTTCATTGGTGGAGGTGGACACTTCAGAGCAATGTCTTAGCGGTTAGGAGTGATTTACTCTCATATACCAGTTGGGCCTCATGAACGAAAGCACCAGCTTGAGGGGGAGTGTTGGAAAATGAAGGCATATTATACAAAAAAAAAAAAATATACATCATTTCCAGCAAGTTGGGAGTTCATGATGTTCTCTCACCCCCAGCTTGAGGGGGAGTGTTGGAAGACAGGGCCCAAGCCCACACAACCAAGGAAGACTCACATATTGAAGTGCATTAGAAGATGGGTCCAGGCCCATAAGACCAAGGAAGACCCATGAATCCAAGAGAGATTGAAGACAGGCTCAAGGCCTACAAATCAAGGAGAATGCGCATATGCCCACATACATTGATGGCAAGATGGTAAATAAAGGGTCATCTCATAGAGATGGCATTGATGTAATTAAGTGAAAGTTCAAGGGTTAAAACCCTTAGTTTAGGGGTATTATTGTAATATTGTAGTTACATAAATCTATAAATAGAGCTTCAGGGGGAGGGTAAGGAATAATCAATTTCATAACCCTTCTTCCTCCAGTTTTCTCCCAATGAGTTTCTTTTCCTTTTTCTCTATGAGCTAAATTCATGGAGTCCTGAAAATCAACAATTGCTACTCAGGCTGGCATGGAACATCGGGCCCATGCTGATACCTCTGCTACTATGGCCTATGCAGCACAAGGACAAAATAAGGGTCGGGACGAGTTATATCTAGTGCTTTTATTGCAAAGATAATGGTCACTTTTCTCGGGAATGCCCCAAGAAGTCCTGTAACTCCGATAAGGAACTGGGTCATCTCATCACAGCTTGTCCTACTCGCCCTGAAAAGAAAAAGGGTACTACTTATCATGCCTCCACCGGTACTTCTAGTTCTGCAGGATTGCCGACTACCATCCCAATTACTACAATTTCCGTTCCTACAGCACCCGCAAATCCGAACACACTCACCCCTGAAATGGTACAATAGATGATCATCTCTGTTTTTTCTACTTTTGTTCTCTCAGGTAAGCATAAATTCTCTGCTCAGCCATGGTATTTTGATTTTGGTGCTTCTAACCATATGACCAATAATGTCGTCTCTTTCTAATGTCCGAAAGATGATGGAAATCTGAAAATCAACACTGCTTATGGCAGCTCTTTGCCTATCAGTGCTATTGGTGATCTCCCTCCCACCTTAGCTGATGTCTTTGTGTCCCCTGACCTCTCTACAAGTCTTCTTTCTGTTGGCCAATTGGTTGATAAAAATTTTAATGTTCAATTTTCTCTCTCTGGTTGTGTTGTGCAGGATAAAGCATCAGGGAAGGTGATCGCGAAGGGGCCTAAAGTCGGACGACTATTTCCACTTAAAGTCTTTCTCTTTACCATTATTCTGCATTCTCCTGTACTTTCCTTTGCATGTAATTTTGTTGGTTCTGGCACTAAGATGTCGCATAGACATCTAGGCCACCCAAACTCTGATGTTCTTCGTTCAATATTTAATTTTGGTTTATTAGGAAGTACAACATGCTCTTCTCTTGATCTTTCTATTGATTGTTCATCATGCAAACTTTGTTAAAGTATTTTTTTACCTTTTCCTCATCATGCATCTCATGCCTCCCACTGTTTTGATATTATTCGTAGTGATGTTTGGGGAATAGCTCATGTTGTCTCGCATGTGCATTATAAGTTCTTTGTTACCTTTATTGATGACTTCGGTCATTTTACTTGGGTCTACTTCCAATGGGCTAAGTTTGAAGTTTTCATAGTATTTAAGCGCTTTCGTACACTTCTTGAGACTCAATTCTCTGCTCAATTAAGGTATTGCGCTCTGATTCTGGAGGCGAGTACATGTCTACTGAGTTCCAGGATTTTCTTCAAAGCAATGGCATAATCTCTCAGCGTTCTTGTCCCTCGACACCGCAATAAAATGGATTTTCTGAGCAAAAAAATCGCCATCTTCTTGATATGGTCTGAACTCTTTTACTTGAATCATCTATTCCTCCCCGTTTTTTGTGTGAAGCGCTTTCTACTTCAATTCATTTAATCAACTGACTGCCCTCTCCTATGTTGCATTATGTTTCTCCATTCTTAAGTTATTTGGTTATTCTTCGTCATATACTGATCTTCGGACATTTAGTTGTGTTTGTTTTGTGCATCTACCTAATCATGAATGACACAAACTTACAACCCAATCAGTTATGTGTGCTTTTCTTGGTTATGTTATTTCTAAAAAAAGCTATGTTTGCTATGATTCGCATGCTCGTCGTATCCGTGTTTCTTAGAATTTGGTTTTCTTTGAAAATCAATATTTATTTCCATCTCATGTTGCGCTGCCATATGCATCTTTATCTATTCTGCCTAGCTTTGATGAGTCCCGTCCCACTTCATTTGCATCCCCTCTTGATCCTGACCTGGTGCCTGCTCCTGATCATCCATCTGCTCCTACCTCCACCACTCTTCCCCGGTCTAATCTCCCTTCTCGCCCTCCTGATAGGTATGGTTTCTCCTCCCATGTATCTCTTGAAGCTATGTTATCTTCTATTTCCATTCCCTCTTGCTACAAACAGGCAATGACACATGAGTGTTGGCAAAAGGCAATACAAACAAAACTACAAGCTCTAGGGGAGAATCACATCTTGGATATTGTTACATGCCCCATGCTATTCGGCCTCTTGGGAGTAAATGGGTTTTCTCTATCAAGCTGAATTCGGATGGATCTTTGGATCGGTACAAAGCCCGCCTCGTAGCCCTGGGGAATAAGCAGGAATATGGGATTGATTAAGATGATACATTTTCTCCATTTTCCAAGATGACCACGGTTTGAACCATATTAGCCATTGCAGCCTCACAATCTTGGACATTGCATCAGATGGATGTGAAGAATACCCTTCTCCATGGTGATCTACAAGAGGATATCTACATGAAGCTTCCCTCTGGTATGACTACTTATCCTAATGATGTCGGCAAGCTATGCCATCCTCTGTATGGGCTTAAGCAAGCTCCCCGAGCTTGGTTTGAGAAGTTTTGTGGTACACTTATTCTCTAAAATATTACACAGAATCAGTATGATTCCTCTCTCTTCTATCACAAGTTTACCACGGGCATGTGTTATGGGCTCATAACCCACTGGTCTTGGGGTTAAGTACCTATGTTTTCCACTCCTAACAGGCCGGTCTTTTGGGTAGTGTTGGCTAGGTGCTTAACAACTAGTATCAGAGCAGGAACACAATGGGCTATTCATTTTCCCCAAAAGGATGGATTATTCTGGATGAGGTATGCGATTTAATGGAAAAAGTATGCAAAGATATGGGAGAAATACGCGCATCGTATGAAATTGTTGCAATTGATGTTTCCGCAGTCGCTTGAGACACTGGCTCGGACAGGCAGGAGAATCAAGCAATCGGAGACCTCTCTGTATTTTCGTCGATGACAACCTCCGAATTTGGGGATTCATAAATTCCAAAAATGGATGGGTATACAGCACACCCTTCGTCGAAAAATCCAGAATGGGGTTCGGCATCAAATCCTTTGCCAATGGACGTCGTACGTCTTTTCGAACCGAAGACGCAAGGAAATCCAAAGCCGAACAGCGGGGAGGAAATACAAATCCAAACAGCAGAAATTCCGATATCATCGGCATTGGACGATTTGGGGGCAAGCTCAATTCAGAAATTGGGGACAAGGGAAATCTTTGAGCAGGAACATCACGCGCAAAAATCTTGAGTAGGGCAATGGGACCCAGAAATTCCAAACTCAAACCACTTCTGCTCATGGCAAGCAAATCTTTCGGCGACTGTTCTGACCAGGACACAAGTAACAAATCCCCAAAGGTTTTCCCTTCACCACCGAACACGGAGGAGGCTCCGTCGGCACTATCGGAAACAAGTCCGATGGGATGTGACTTCCGGCCACCACATCTCACTGTCAATCCAGCTCTCGACAGTCCACTGGGGAACCCTCTACAACGTATTTAGGGGTAAGCTTCTGAAACACCATCGAATTTTATGTCTACACAATTTTTCCATGAGGGTTAAGGGGCTCCAAGGGGCTGAGCGACGCTGCTCGAATTTTAGGACAGGGGGTTTTCTGTGCCGAGAGGTAGAGCACCAGCATCGTTTTGATGAATTTACAGCTGGTGTGTATGAATTCTGAGAGGGAATTCTTCTGGGGATGCTGAGAATGATTGAAAAAAAATTTCTGGATGTTGTTTTAGTTTTCTACTATTGAGCAAAGCAGCAATGTGCCTCTTCCAATTTTTTATGCACGCATGGATGAAGGACATGTTTCATATTCTTTCATGCTGCAATTTTTTTTGTGGTCGAATTATGATGTTGTTGATGCACACTACAACAGCGTGTTTGTTTCATTCATGGAGTTTCAGGAAATGGAGAGTAATGGCTGCAAGACAAATGCCATTACATCTCGAAACCTAGCTCTTGGTTGTTTGACAATAGGCTTGGTAGAAGAAGCACTAAAGACACCTCAGATCGGATCAGAGCAGACCACAAGCAGTTGGGTTCGAAGATCAACACCGTGGATGGAATCCACACTGTTATTTGTTGAAATAATTATTGTATCTCCGTGTCTTTCACATAAGTCTGTTACCATAGCTGGCAGTTCTCAATCCAAAGTTCAAGGGAAAGGATCCACTTTCGTGACACCCATCACTTCCACTCATTGATATTCTATTTTTTCCTACCTTCCCTTTGAATATGTTATCTGTTAGTCAACTGACATAGTATTTTAATTGCTTTATCACCATTAAACACACTTCGTGTGTATTTCAGGATCTTATAATGAAGCAGGTGATAGGTGGAGACCATGAACAAGGGGGGCTATACTACCTGGATGTGCCAAAAATAAATATTGTTTCCACCAGTGAAAATGAGACAAAGCTATGGCACAACCGGTTGGGACATCCATCTTCAAAATCTCTTCATTATATGTTTCCTACTCTTAAAGTTAGGTCCGAGTTTAATTGTTTGTCAACTGAGTAAACATCAAAGGAGTACATACTAACCTCATCCAGAAGTCAAAAGTATTACTTTGTTTTCATTAATTCATACTGATGTATGAGGACCCTTGAGCATCTCAAATATTTTTCAAGTCAGCTATTTTATTACATTTATTGATGTCTTCACTCGTACCACTTGGTTATTTTTATTTAACGAGTGTTCTGAGATACCATTGATTTTTAAGTCTTTCTAAGGTACTCACTCAGTTTGTTTAGAACATAAAAATACTTTGGTCTGATATTGCCAAAGAATACATTTCCAAAGAACTTGACTCTTTTTGTCAAGAAAATGGTATTCTCCATCAAACATCATGTGCCTACACTCCTCATCAAATTCTTGAGGTAGCTCGAGGTTTATTATATGCCATGAAAGTTCCATACTTTTATTGGCCTCATGCAGTCCTTACCGCATGTCGTCTTATAAATCGTCTACCATCTTCCGTTCTTGGTAATAAATCTCCTTACTCTATATTGTTACCAAATGATGATCCATTTTTACTGCCCTTGAAAATCTTCGGGTGTCAATGTTTTGTCCATATTTCCTCCCCAAAACACAATAAACTTGATCCAAAATCTATAAAGTGTCTTTCTAGGATAAAAGGGTTATGTTTGTTATAATCCCACTCTTCAGTGTTTACTTGTGTCCAAAGATGTCACATTTTTTGAAGACTATCCATACTATTCTGAAAATGCTCCTCCAGGTTTATCTTCAGTACCAGGTTCTCCTCGACATGTTGTGCCTCGTGCTACAGAAACTTCTCAGCCCTCAGAAACACTGGCTGACACCACACCTACTGAGTTTATGGATCCCAGCGAGGTAAGTCCATCTTCTCCAAATTTTTTTGGCCCACAATATGATACTCGTCCTATCGCACAAAGAAAAGAACCCAAATCATGCACCATACCCTTTACGTCTCATCCCATATCAAATTTTGTGTCTCATCATCGTCTATCCCCTGCATGTTTCCAATTTCTCTTTGCTATTTCTTTCATATTTGTACCACGGTCCCATCAGGAGGCTCTCAAACATCCAAAGTGGAAGGCAACAATGGATGAAGAAAAGCAGGCACTTTATGAAAATCAGACATGGTCTCTAGTCCCACTTCCATCAGATAAGAAACATGTCAGTTGAAAATAGGTGTTTACTGTGAAACACAATCTGGATGGGTCAGTGGCATCATGGCTAAGGGTTATACACAATGTTATGGAATTGATTATGAAGAAACCTTCTCTCTAGTGGCTAAAATGAACTTGGTACGTGTGTTATTATGTTAGGATCCTCACGAGCCATGGATCTTGTCACCCTCCTCTCTTCTCTTCCTTCCATTATCTTGCTTGACGTTGAGATGGAATGAGGGCTGAAGGGGATTGAATTTCGGAAAGGAGAATTGGGGAAATTCGGAAGAGAGCTTGAAGGAGCTCTTGACCTGTTTATCTAACTTACATTAACTAGAGTGAACTCAATTCATAATCTTCATTACCCTAGCCGTCCCCTTAAATAGGGTGGAGGACGTCCAAAACCCTAAAGACCTCTTGGGTCAATGGTTCAAACCAATAAATGCTAAACCAACCCAAACCAAAGACAAAAACCAAACCAAAGACAATTACATGGAAATTGAAAAACACATTAATTAATTCCTACGCCTGTTGGTAACTCGTGATGCTATAGAGTCCATAACATCACCCCCCTCCTGGAGAAAGAGCTTGTCCTCAAGCTCGAAGGAAGGATATAAAAGTCGAAATGTTGATAACTGCTCCCATGTGGTGTCACTGGGATCGGCATCGGCCCACTGGACTAGAATTTCCCAATCCCCTTGAATGTGGCGTGCTTGTATTACCTGAGCTGGAATAGAAAGGACTCTGCCCTCATGTAGTGGCGGCAGTGGAGTGTGTAGTAGGGGCGAGTCACCTTGGAAGGGCTTCAATTGGGAGACGTGAAATACATTGTGGATCTTTGCTTCCGGTGGGAGCTGCAAATGATATGCCACGGGCCCAATTTGGTCCAATATCGGAAATGGACCATAATATTTTGGAGACAGCTTATGGCGCTTGGCTGCAGTCAGGGACAGCTGGCGGTAGTGTTGAAGTTTTAACCACACATAGTCTCCAGGGGAATAAGATGCCTCCCGGTGCTTCTTATCATAAAAGCGTTTCATAGAGTGTTGGGCCACTTGAAGATGTGTACGTACCTCAGTGACCATAGCATCTCGTTCAGCTAATGCTTGGTCCAAAGTGACGACTTTGGATGCCCCCGGTTCATATGGTAACAAACGAGGTGGATCTCTGCCATAAACTACCCTGAAAGGAGTAGTACCCAGTGTTGTGTGGTAAGATGTGTTATAGCAAAATTCTGCCCATGAAAGCCATTTCACCCATCTTCTAGGTGTGTCCCCCACAAAACAATGAAGATACATTTCAATAGTGCGATTGACAACCTCTGTTTGTCCGTCCGTTTGTGGGTGATAGGCTGACGAAAATGCCAATTGGGTGCCCTGTAATTTGAATAATTCCTTCCAAAAGAGACTGGTAAAAATTGCATCCCTGTCACTGATAATGGATGAGGGAATTCCATGTAATCTGACAATGTTGTCCATAAATAATTGAGCGACCTGAGCAGCAGTATATGGATGCGCCAAAGCAAGGAAGTGCCCATATTTTGAAAACCAATCAACGACGACAAATATCACCGATTTACCTGATGAAATGGGAAGTCCAACAATGAAGTCCATGGAAATATCAGACCAGATTTGAGATGGTAGTTGCAGCGGTTGCAGTAGGCCGGCTGGACTTAAGGATTCGGCCTTGTTTCTTTGACAAATCTGACAAGCAGCTACATAATCAGCAATTGTGCTCTTCATGCCCTTCCAGTAAAAGTCCCGACTGATTCGGAAATATGTTTTCTGTCGACCCTCATGTGTGCTATCATGGATAGAGGACAGGATGGTGTGAAGAAGTGGGGATGTATTATGTAAAAATATCCTATTTTTGTAGAGAATGAGACGATCCTGAATCGTCCAATGAGGAGCAGCTGTTCCCTGTTGAATATCCTGATATAAAGACATAAGATCCGGATATTGATTTACTTCCTCACGAATAGAATCTAATAGCAGTGCACGTGGGTGACTGATAGCATAAATTTGAGTGGTGGAAATATCCCGACGTGATAAGGCATCAGCCCCCAAATTCGAACTACCTGGCTTATAATGAACCGTAAAATCAAAGCCCATGAGTTTAGTTAACCAATGCTGCTGTGGGGATGTGGTGAGGCGCTGTTCCAGAAGATACTTGAGGCTGCAATGATCTGTACGAATGAGAAACGGTCTTCCCCAAAGATACGGTCGCCAATGTTGGACAGCCTTGGCTAACCCAATCAATTCCCTCTCATATGCAGCTAACTTATGGTGGTGTTGTCCCAACTGACGACTGAAATAAGCAATGGGGTGCCCCAATTGTTGTAACACTGCCCCTATACCTCCCCCGGAGGCATCACATTCCACCACAAATTCTGCCTCAAAATCTGGTAATTGTAGGACTGGCGCTGAGGCTAAGGCCTCCTTTAATAGGTTAAATGCCTGTTCTGCTGAAGAAGACCAGTGGAAGGCATTTTTTTTAGCAGGTTGTTGAGTGGTGCTGCTATCTGTCCATAAGATTGGATAAATTTTCTATAATATCCCGCTAAGCCCAAAAAGCCCTTTAATGTTGTAGTGGAGGTGGGAACCGGCCAATCTGTAACTGCCTGAATCTTGCTCTGGTCAACTTTAACGCCCCCAGCTGATATGACGTGGCCCAAATATGCCACCTCAGATGTACCCATAGCACATTTTGATTGATTCAAAACCAAATGATGAGAGCGTAGAATGGTAAATACCTGGTGGAGGTGGTGGAGATGTTCTTCCCAATTTTTGCTGTAGACCAGAATGTCATCAAAAAAGACTAACACATAGTGGCGCAGAAGTGATGAAAATACCTCATTCATGAGGGCCTGAAAGGTGGATGGTGCATTGGAGAGACCGAAGGGCATGACGAGGAACTCGAAATGACCGTGATGTGTGCGGAAGGCAGTCTTCTCCACATCTGCCTGGTGAACTCGTATTTGATGATAGCCCGATTTCAAATCTAATTTGGTAAAAATTGTAGCACCATGTAACTCATCTAGCAACTCGTCCACAACTGGAATGGGGAACTTGTCCTTAACTGTGTGCAAGTTAAGTTGCCTATAGTCGACACAAAATCTCCAAGATTTATCTTTTTTACGTACAAGTAACACTGGTGAGGAGAAAGGAGATCGACTGGGTTGGATCACACCCTGAGCGAGCATATGCATGCACTGTCGTTCTATTTCATCTTTCTGGATATGTGGGTAACGATAAGGCCGCACCACTACTGGATCAGTTCCCAACTTTAAACGAATGTGGTGATCGCAATGACGCACTGGTGGTAGACCTGTAGGGTCATTAAATAAATCCGCAAATGCTGTAAGTAAAGGAGCTAACTGATCATCACCCGTGTGTTGAATGTGCAAAGTGTGAAGTGCGTAAGGGACCTGTGCCACAATGCCTTGTAATGTAATCTGGCCCTGTGGTGCTGAAAATGTCATTGTCCGAGCCTGAAAGTCCCATAATATCGGTCCTAATAACTGGAGCCATGTGACCCCGAGCACCAAATCAAATCCAGCCAATGGAATGACTAGTAAATCTGCCTGAAAGGAATGCCCCTCAATGGTGAAAGGGGTGTTAGCACATAAGCCCACGCTAGCAATTTTGGCCCCATTGGCCACTGAAACTGAGAGACCCCTTTGTTGTTGAATTTCCAAGCCCAACTGTTGCGCGGCTGGTTCACTGATAAAATTATGTGTGCTGCCCGAATCAACTAAAGCAAGTAGCATGAGATGATGTAACCTGGCCTTTACCTGCATGGTATTAGAACTACGCAGGCCATGCATGGCATGGAGGGAGAGCTTTGCTTCCTGTTGTACCTCTTCAACAATTTCATTTTCAAGAAGCTCTTCTGAATCTTCTTCCAATAATTCAATACTGAATAAACATTTACAGGTATGTCCGGGCAGGAATTGTTCGTCACAATTAAAACATAGGCCCTTTGCCTTTCGAGCATCCATTTCCTGTTTAGTCAAAAATTTACGTGGCATAGAGTGTGGAGGAACATGAGTAGCCTGATCTGCTCGGTTAGGGGCAGAGGACCCAAAACGTGGACCAGATGCAGTACCCTGTGTTCTGTTTTGCCAAAATGGTTTTCTTTGTAAAGACTCTTTTAGAACTCTCTGTTTGTGCTCCACAGCCCTGGCATAATTCATTGCAGAGTCCAAATTTGTTGGACCCAGTAATTCCACTTCCAATCTGACTGCCTCTGTCAATCCAGCATTAAAAATCTGAACATGTAGGTGAGGAGGAACAAATTCACTAGCTCTGGCCAACCTTTCTTGGAACGTTTTTTGGTAAACCTCTAAGGTGCTGGTCTGTTTGTAGTTGATCAATTCCCCCACTGGGTTGCTGCTAGCTGGAGGTCCGAACCTTAACTGGCAAGCATGTTTAAAGTGCAGCCAATCCTGAATGGAATGGACATTTCGGTAGTGATGGAACCACATGAGCTCTTCATCGAGCATGTGGTAGGCGGCCAAAGTAACCTTGTCCATTGCCACCGTTTGTTGATGATAAAAGAATTGTTCACATTTCGTGAACCACAGTAAAGGATCTTTAGAGCCATCATATGTAGGAAAGTTAAGTTTAAAGTACCTGGGAACCGTTGATGGTGCTTGTGCGTGAGTGGGCATTGAACCCATTGGTTGGCGTAAGGGTGGATTTGGTGGTGGCGTGAATTGGTGGTGGGGAACTGGTTGTTGTTGAAAATTGGTTACTGGTGGTGGCGTTGGTGCTTGAAGTGCAGCAAGTTGTCGTAGGATGGATTGTAGAGATGATTCCAGAGTTTGTAAGGTAGTATTGATGTGAGAAATTTCAGTACCTTGAAGAATGGATCGTTGTTGAAGGTCTGAAAGGACTTGACGTATGTCCTCTGGAGAAGAGGAATCACCGAGGGTGGACCTGTCTGATACCACGTTGTTAGGATCCTCACGAGCCATGGATCTTGTCACCCTCCTCTCTTCTCTTCCTTCCATTATCTTGCTTGACGTTGAGATGGAATGAGGGCTGAAGGGGATTGAATTTCGGAAAGGAGAATTGGGAAAATTCGGAAGAGAGCTTGAAGGAGCTCTTGACCTGTTTATCTAACTTACGTTAACTAGAGTGAACTCAATTCATAATCTTCATTACCCTAGCCGTCCCCTTAAATAGGGTGGAGGACGTCCAAAACCCTAAAGACCTCTTGGGTCAATGGTTCAAACCAATAAATGCTAAACCAACCCAAACCAAAGACAAAAACCAAACCAAAGACAATTACATGGAAATTGAAAAACACATTAATTAATTCCTACGCCTGTTGGTAACTCGTGATGCTATAGAGTCCATAACATATTATCTCTGGCAGCTAACTCTTTCTGGTAGGTATATCAACTTGATGTGAAAAATGCCTTTTTGAATGGGGACATCAAAAAAGAAATTTATATGCAACAACCATTTGGGTATGTGGTTGAGGGGGAGTATGTATGTCGACTAAAGAAATCTCTATATGGTCTAAAACAGTCCCCTCATGCATGGTTTGAGAAATTTAGTCAAGCCCTCATACGGGTAGGATTTTACAGATGCTTCGGAGATCACTCAGTTTTTATTAAAAATACACCTAGAGGCAAGGTAATTCTGGCAGTATATGTTGATGATAACATTTTAACTGGTAGTGATTTTGAGGGCATCCTGGAAACAAAAGAAAAAATATGTGCTGAATTCAAGACAAAAGATCTTGGTGTTACGATATCTTGCATTGTAATTTAGATAGAATTTCTGATTATAATTGTTTTACAATTTGGATTATGTAAATAAGGTATTTAGACTAGGCATTGTATTGGGCCCATGGGCCAATTTGTAATAACCCCTTAGGTTAAAGAAGAGAGAGGAATGCAAGAGAGCATTTTCAGAGATTGTTCATCTTCTCCAGCGCCGTCCTCTTTGTCAAGAGTCCAGAGAGCGTAGCGCTGTCCGTCTGGACTGTTCTAACAGTCCCGTTAGGTGGTGGTGGTTCCGTCCACCTCCGTAAGAGCTGAGAGCTCTCACTGTATCGTCAGCCTCTGTCCAACGAATGTCGTAGTCGCTCCAGAGAAACCAGAGTGTGAACTCTGGCCGTCGCTACTCTGTGGTCTTGGTTCACCGTCAGGAATCCTTCTTGACATGGTATCAAAGCTTGCTCGGACTTAAGAGTGATCAAATCACCTCCATTCAAAGAGATTTCTGCCCGATGAACCTCTATCCAATGAGCTGCTGTTCGACGACTCAGAGTTCGACAAAGCTCTCGGTGGTGGTCAAAAAACAGCGTTCGAGCTCGGAGGAGTGGTCGGAATCTCTATACGAGCTCCGAGGAGTGTCCCTCGCCGAAAAAAGGAGAACGGAGAGGTTAGTTTTTTTTTTCAACATTGGTTGGCACTGTTTTCCTAAGTTTGGAATGCAATTATTTGCATAAGGTCGTTTCTATAATTTTTAGAAATTGTGAGGGTAGATTTGGAATTTTTTAAACTAAGGGGGCAGATTTGGAATTTTTGAAACTGTGGGGGGCAGATCTGGTAATTCTGAAAGAGTGGGGGTAGATCTGGAAATTTTGAAAACATGGGGGCAGATTTAGAATTTTTGAAATTGTGGGGGTAGACTTGTAATTTGTTGGCAACGGGGTGGTATTTCTGAAACTCTCAACAAAATTTCGGCCTTAACATGTCAATAGACAAGTTAGACTTCGCTCATATTCGATTCACGGGTAAGAACTATAGTGCTTGGGAATTTTGGTTTCGGCAATTTGTCATGGGAAAAGACTTATGGGTCATTTTGATGGGAGTGATTCGGTACCTCGCGTTGTTGAAGCGTTGTCAAAATGGACTACCATGGATGCTAGAGTCATGACTTGGATACTTGGATCCATTGAGCCTCATCTATTCCTTAATCTGAGGCCCTACAAAACACAGTTCTCTGCTCACATTAAAGTGTTACGCTCTGACTCTGGAGGCGAGTACATGTCGGCTGAATTCCAGGAATTTCTTCAAAGCAAAGCTTTTATCTCTCAGCGTTCTTGTCCCTCGACACCACAACAAAATGGCATTGCTGAGAGGAAAAATCGTCACCTTCTTGATATGGTCCGTACCCCTCTCATCGAATCATCCGTTCCTCCTCGGTTTTGGTGTGAAGCTCTCTCTACCTCCGTTCATTTAATCAACCTCCTGCCCTTGCCTACCTTGCATCATGTCTCTCCATTTATTAAATTAATTGGTTATTCTCTGTCCTACACTGATCTTCAGACGTTCGGTTGTATTTGTTTTATGCATCTACCTAATCATGAATGACATAAACTTACAGCCCAATCAATTATGTGTGCATTTCTTTTGTATGTCGTGTCTCAAAAGAGTTATGTTTGCTATGATCCCCAGGCGCGTCGGGTCCGTGTTTCTCAAAATGTTGTCTTTTTTGAAAATCAATATTTCTTTCCCTCTCAAGTTACCCTGCCTTCTGCATCTCTGTCTAGCACGTTGAGGTTTGATGAGCCTCACCCCACTGCATCGCTGCCCCCTCTCCATCCTGACCTGGCACTTGCGCCTGATCTTCCCTCCTGCTCCCATCACTCTTCCGCATATCAATGTGTCATTCTAACTCTCCTTCCAGGTATGGTTTCCCTCCCTGTATCTCTTGCAGCTACTTCATCTTCTATTTCCATTCCTTCTGGCTATAGACAGGCTATGGCACATGATTGTTAGCAAAAGGCAATGCAAACAGAACTACAAATGCTCGAAGAAAATCACACTTGGGATTGTGACTTGCCCTCCTACTATTCGGCCTCTTGGGAGTAAATGGATGTTCTCTGTCAAGTTGCGTTAAGATGGATCGTTGGATAGGTACAAAGCCTGGCTTGTGGCCCTGGGGAATAGGCAGAAATATGGGATTGATTATGAGGAAACATTTGTGCCAGTTGCCAAGATGACCACAGTCTGTACTATATTAGTCATTGTAGCCTCTCAGTCCTGGTCGTTGCATCAGGTGGATGTGAATGTTAGGATCCTCACGAGCCATGGATCTTTTCACCCTCCTCTCTTCTCTTCCTTCCATTGCTTGCTTGACGTTAAGGTATATTGATGGAGTGCTGAAGAAGAATTTCGAAAAGGGAATTTCGGAAAAGGAATTGGGGGAAAAACGGGAGAGAGCTTGAAGGAGCTCTCGACTTGTTTAGCTAATTTACTCTAGGCTAAAGTAGACTCAATTTCTAGCTTTCATTAACCTTGTCGTCCCCTTAAATAGGGTTGAGGATGCCAAATACAATTCAGACCCTTGGGTCAATGGTTCAAGCCAAATAAATTCTAAACCAAACCAAACCAAAATCAATTACATGGAAATTGAAAATCACATTAATTAATTCCTATGCCTGCTGGTAACTCGTGATGCTATAGAGTCCATAACATCACCCCCCCCCCCTGGAGAAAGAGCTTGTCTTCAAGCTTGAAGGAAGGATAGAGAAGTCGAAATGCTGATAACGGCTCCCATGTCGTGTCACTGGGGTCTGCATCGGCCCACTGGACGAGAATTTCACAATCGCCTTGAATGTGGCGTGCTTTCAATACCTGAACTGGAGTAGAAAGGACTCTGCCCTCATGGAGTGGCGGTAGAGGAGTGTGCAGTAGGGGCGAGTCACCCTGGAATGGCTTCAGTTGGGATACGTGAAATACATTATGTATCTTTGCCTCGGTTGGTAGCTGCAAGCGGGAGGCCACGAGGCCAATTTGGTCCAACAGCTGAAATGGACCATATTATTTTGGAGACAGCTTATGGCGCTTGGAGGCAGTTAGGGACAGCTGGCAGTAGTGTTGAAGCTTTAACCACACATAGTCTCTTGGGGAATAAGATACCTCACGGTGCTTCTTATCATAATAGAGCTTCATAGAGTGTTGGGCCTCCGGGAGATGAGTACGTACCTCAGTGATCATAGCGTCTCTTTCAGCTAACGCTTGGTCCAAAGTGACGACTTTGGATGCCCCTAGTACATATGGTAACAGACGAGGTGGATCTTTGCCATAAACTACCCTAAAATGAGTAGTTCTCAGTGCGGTGTGGTAAGTGTTATAGCAAAATTCTGTCCAAGAAAGCCTCTTCACCCACCATTTAGGTGAGTCCCCCACAAAACAACTAAGATACATTTCAATCGTGCGATTGACGACCTTGGTTTGTCTGTCAGTCTGTGGATGACATGTAGAAGAAAATGCCAATTGGGTGCCCTGTAATTTGAATAATTCCTTCCAAAAGATACTGGTAAAAATGGCATCCCTGTCACTGATAATGGATGTGGGAATTCCATGTAATCGGACAATGTGGTCCATAAATAATGAGCGACCTGAGCAGCAGTATATGGATGCGCCAAAGCAATGAAGTGACCATATTTTGAAAAACGATCAACCACAACGAATATCACTGATTTATCGGATGAAGTGGGAAGGCCATCAATGAAGTCCATTGAAATGTCGGACCAGATTTGAGACGGTAGTTGCAGAGGTTGTAGTAGGCCGGCAGGACTAAAAGATTCGGCTTTGTTTCGTTGACAAATCTGACAAGCAACTACATAATCAGCAATCGTGCTCTTCATGTCCTTCCAATAAAATTCCCGACTGATTCGAAAATATGTTTTCTGTCGACCCTCATGTGTGCTCTCATGGATAGAAGACAGGATGGTGGGAAGAAGTGGGGACGTAAGATGCATAAAAATCTTGTTTTTGTAGAGTATAAGATGATCTTGAATCGTCCAAAGATGAGTTGATGTCCCCTGCTGAATATCCTGATATAATGAAATAAGTTCCGAATATTGATGTGTTTCCTCACGAATAGAATCCAGTAAAAGTGAACATGGGTTGCTGATAGCATAAACGTGTGTGTCTGGGATGTCCCGACGTGACAAAGCATCAGCCCTCAAATTCAAACTACCTGGCTTATATTGAACAATAAAATCAAAGCCCATGAGTTTAGTTAACCAATGTTGTTGTGGTGATGTGGTGAGGCGTTGTTCAAGAAGATACTTGAGGCTGCAATGATCTATCCGAATGAGAAATGGTCGTCCCCATTGATAAGGTCGCCAATGTTGGACAACCTTGGCTAACCCAATTAGTTCCCTATCATGTGCAGCTAATTTGTGGTGGTGTTGTCCCAACTGGCGGCTGAAATAAGCAATGGGGTGTCCCAATTGTTGTAACACTGCCCCTATACTCCCCCGGATGCATCACATTCCACCACAAAGTCTTCATCAAAATCTGGTAATTGTAGTACAGGCGTTGAGGCTAAGGCCTCCTTTAACAGCTGAAAGGCTTGATCCGTTGAAGAAGACCAGTTGAATGCAATGTTTTTTGAGAAGGTTGTTGAGTGGTGCTGCTATCTGGCCATAAGATTGGATAAATTTTCTGTAATATCCCGCTAGGCCCAAAAATCCCCTTAATGTTGTGAGGGAGGTGGGAGGCGACCAATCTGTTACTGCTTGTATCTTGCTCTGGTCAACTTTCACGCCCACAGCTGATATAACGTAGCCCAAATATGCAACTTCGTAGGTGCCCATAGAACATTTCAATTTATTCAAAACCAAATGATGAGAGCGTAGAATGGTAAATACCTAATGGAGGTATTGGAGATGTTCGATCCAATTTTTGCTATAGACCAAGATGTCATCAAAAAATACTAACACATAGTTGTGCAGAAGCGAGGAAAATACCTCATTCATGAGGGCCTGAAAGGTGGAGGGTGCATTGGAGAGACCGAAGGGCATGACGAGGAACTCGAAATGACCATGGTGCGTGCGGAACGCAATCTTCTCCACATCTACTGGGTGAACTCTAATTTGATGATAGTCCGATTTCAAATCTAACTTGGTAAAAATCATAGCACCATGTAACTCATCCAGCAACTCATCCACCACTAGAATGGGGAACTTGTCTTTAATTGTCTTCAAATTAAGTTGCCTATAGTTGGCACAAAAACTCCATGATTTATCCTTTTTACGTACTAATAAAACAGGTGAGGAGAAGGGAGACCGACTGGGCTGGATCATTCCCTGAGCGAGCATATTCATGCACTGTCTTTCTATTTCTCAATCCTTGCATCTAGCCCCTCTCGGGCGCCTAGAGTTAAAGACAGAAATCGGATTAAAATACCAAAATCCAACCTCAATTATAATCTTACCCTAATTAGCTAATTTAATCAAATATCAAGAAAAAAATCTTAAATAAACCTTAATTATCAAATCAGATTCAATTAACATTCAAAACCTAAGTTCAAAGTATATGAAAAATTAAATTCAATAATGATGAATTACTCCCCTTCTTCCTCCTCTCGCTCGGGCAGCAACTCGTTCTCACGGGTGCTGCAATTTTCGGAAATTGGTGGCGTCGGGTAGCAATAGTGAGTGGCCGGAGGTAGAGACGACGGTTAGAAGCCGACGGACGGAGGTAACGTCCGGCGAAGAGCGAAACAGAGCTGACGTTCTCCAACCAGCTCTCTCGAGTCTCTGTTGGAGTCGGAATAGCTCCGGGACTGGTCGGAAATACATAATCGATGCCGGAGGATGGTCGGAAAGAAGAAGTGGCACCGGAGAAGCCCTCTCGGATCCCCTCCCAGCCTGGCAAGCAAAAAATAGCACTATCGAAATCACCTCGATGGAGACTCTCTCGAGCTCTCCTTGGGATTGTTCTCGGTTGCTGGACGGCGGTGGACGACGGTGGCGCGGCGAAAGGTATTGGCCCGGCGAACGGCGGTGGGGAACTCCTCTCGGATCCTCCCCTGTTTCGGTCGACGGTGCTCCTTTGTTTTTCGATACTCTGTTTCTCCTTATCTTCATGCTGCCTCCTCTCCTTCGTTCGACGCTTTCCTCCTTTAAATATGATTTTTCTTATTTTAAAACAATTTGCCCTAGAAATTACCTCCATTTCACTAAGGGAATTTTGGTAAATATCTTCTTCTCCACCCAAATTCTCCTGAAATTCCATAATTGAATCTATAAAAAGCATTTCAGGAAGAAATAAGACTAAAAAAATAATGAAATATGATTCAGGAGAGAGAAATATGCAATATCGACAGTGATTAATGCCAAATTCAATAAATGCTCATTTCATTTGAAAACCGATAAGTAACCACCTATAACACAATTATAAAGGTTATTCTATTATAATTAACCTAGTTCTCATGTCAGAATATGGCATCTATCACACCCCCAAACCTAAATCTTTGCTAGTCCCTAGCAAAACAACAATCGAACCAAAATTAAGCCTAGGAAAACAAAATGCCACTTTCGTAGAGAGCACGATTGCATTTAGCGCATGCAACAAGCCGTTAAACCCCTACTCTGCAGTAGTGGACGAGTTATGTCTCATGAGGGTTTGCATGGAATTTACCCACAAAATTCATCTAAATCAATAATATAAAAAGAAAAACTGAAGAACATTTACTCCTCATTAGCATATGACTAACACTTAGTATCATAAAATATCTAAAAATCATATGACATCTTGCGAAATTTGAAAACCTGTGTAAAATATAGCCTATTATCAATCCAAATACACTCATTGTTACTCCACTTGAACCAGTGTGACCCATAAGCTATTACTTCAACAGAACAAAGAGGCAAAAAATAACAATAAAATCCTGGTCACATCACAATTAAGAGAAAATAGTAGAGTAAGCCTGTTGTCTAACAATCTCACAGAAGAAATATACCAATTTCAGTCTTGACTTGCAACTTCTTTCAAATTACAATTCATCATCAAAGTTAAGGAAACTCATTGCTTCCAGATTTAAAACCATTTTACGCTATTACCAGCGCACTTTTGCTATTACCAGCGTCATATTTTTTGTTTCATTGAATACTTTTGGTATTACCACCATTTTGTATTCGTCTTCACTGCACATGCACTTATTTTTAAGTAACCGACTGTTCCGGTGCATGTCCCTGGGTTTACCCAGGCTGTTTCTGATGTTATCTATCTTTTGCAAGCAAGAGCATTTCCATTTGCATTCATACAATACAACAAAGAATTTCACTGAGGTATAAAAAAGATTGAGTTCAAACAGGCATACAAGACTATTCAGACTAACATAGATCAACACTAGATTTACATGTTCTCTTTTGCAACTAAGTTCCAAGTCTAATGCAATAGTAGGTTATCCCACTGAATTCTCATGAATCACAATAAATGATATCAGATTTCTAATAGGCATATTCTACACAAATTTACGAAAATTTTTGAAAAACATTTGAGCAACTTATTTTAACTCTACTAATGTTAACCACATACTAAGAGGAGTAATTTGAAAACCACGAACAAAAATCGAACGAAAATTATTGCTAAGACATAAAAGAGTCGTTCCCCCCCCCCCCCCCCCCCCCCCCCCCAAACCTAAACCTGACATTGTCCTCAATGGCGAAAAGTTAAAACACTATAACGACTACAAAAAAAAAAAAAAAAAGACCCCCAGGAATGATACATAGTCTCCCTCGAAGGAGGTTTACTCGTATCAGCCGTACCCGTAGGTAATCATCCGTAGATGAAACCGCTATCCCACATCACACTTTGAAGAAATCTCCGTGTGACTGGCCACTGAAGGCAGTAGGAATCACGCGCTGAACACAAGTCCTTAAGTTACTCACCATAAGGTTTTCATTCAATACTTCAAGATCGAACTGGTCAATCCTAGAATGGTTGTTTGAGT
The DNA here is from genome assembly GCF_029961685.1 of Aristolochia californica. Lineage (NCBI taxonomy): Eukaryota > Viridiplantae > Streptophyta > Magnoliopsida > Piperales > Aristolochiaceae > Aristolochia > Aristolochia californica. The sequence goes on along the minus strand of NW_027182290.1, from coordinate 9,954,313 downwards.
ACAGACCTCTCAAACTAGGGACCAAAAGTCTGGTCATCGACTACCGGAACCATTTATGCTCTCAGCCGGCAAGAGAGTATGAATAAACCAAAAAATAAAAAAATAAAAAAATAAAAATAAAACTGTAATTTACAAAGGGATAGAAATGTGGGGATTGCCCACAATGTGCTAAGTTTATAGTCGTAAGCAAGACTCTGACGCATTCAAGATGAAATGACAGGTTCCTCCAAGAAAATCACCATCACTTCCTCCGGTGTGGGGATATTCTCAAGATACGGTTTGAGCCTCTGACCGTTAACTTTGAAGATCGACCCGTCTCCGTAATTGCGGATCTCAATAGCGCCATGAGGAAACACCTGTGTAACTCCAAATGGACCGGACCACCTGGATCTTAGCTTCCCTGGAAACAAATGCAATCGTGAGTTATAAAGTAAGACATTCTGCCCAACAGTAAAAGACTTGCGAAAAATAGATTTATCATGTAAAAGCTTTGTTCGCTCCTTATACAGTTTGGCATTCTCATAAGCATCATGACGTATCTCCTCCAACTCATTCAATTGCAACTTTCTCTCCTCACCAGCTTGAGTTAAATCAAAATTTAAAGCCTTAATGGCCCAATAAGCTCTATGCTCAAGCTCAACAGGTAGATGACATGCTTTGCCGAACACTAGGCGAAATGGAGACATCCCAATCGGAGTCTTATAAGCGGTTCGATAGGCCCATAAAGCATCGTCCAATCGAGTGGACCAATCTTTCCTATCAAAGTGAACCGACTTCTCCAAAATCCGTTTGATCTCCCTATTAGAGATTTCCACTTGACCACAAGTTTGCGGGTGGTACGGAGTGGACACCCGATGAGTGATGGAATATTTCTTCAATAAGGTCTCAAATGCTCTGTTAAAAAAATGAGATCCCCCATCACTGATGATCTCTCTCGGGATACCAAACCGATTAAAGCTATGTTCTTTTAAAAACTTTACCACCACTTTGTGATCATTTGTCTTACATGATATAGCTTCAATCCATTTAGAGACATATTCAACAGCAACAAGAATGTATTGATAGCCGAACGAGACAGGAAAGGACCCATGAAGTCAATACCCCACACATCAAACAATTCAACAATAAGAATGGGGTTAAGAGGCATCATGTTCTTCCTAGACAAACAACCAATTCGTTGGCATTTATCACACACCTGACAAAACTCATGGGCATCTCTAAATAATGAAGGCCAATAGAAACCACATTGCAAGACTTTAGCCGCGGTCTTTCTAGCACCAAAATGTCCACCACATGCGTGGGAATGACAAAATTCAAGAATGTTGGCAAAGTCTTGCTCATGTACACAACGCCTAATGACTTGGTCAGAACACACCTTGAACAAATAAGGGTCATCCCAAAAAAAAAGTTTGACTTGGGAAAAGAATTTCAACCTATCTTGTTTACTCCAATAATCAGGAATCTTATGAGTTACAAGATAGTTGACTATGTCAGCAAACCAAGGCAACTGGGATACTTGGAGAAGTTGTTCATCAGGGAAGGAATCATTTAAAGGAAGGAATCCTTCCTGAGGTACTACACAGATCCTAGATAGATGATTAGCAACAACATTCTCACAACCCTTCTTATCTCGAATCTCAAGGTCAAATTCTTGCAATTGCAAGATCCATCTAATCAAGCGAGGTTTAGTGTCCTTGATGGATAATAAGTACTTCAAAGCAGAATGATCAGTGAACACTATAACCTTTGACCCTAACAGATATGATCTGAATTTGTTCAAGGCAAACACAACAGCTAGCAACTCCTTCTCAGTGGTAGTATAATTCAATTGAGCATCATGAAGAGTTCGGCTAGCATATTGAATGACACAGGGCATTTTATCCGTCTTTTGCCCCAAAACAGCCCCCAATGCATAGTCAGAGGCATCACACATCAACTCAAAAGGCAAAGACCAAATAGGGGGTTGGACAATGGGTGCAGTGGACAAACATTTCTTCAGTGTTTCAAATTCATGAATACAGGCATCATCAAAGGCGAAAGCAACATCTTGAGCAAGTAAATTCGTCAAAGGACGAGAAATTTTGCTAAAGTCTTTAATGAAACGCCTATAGAACCCAGCATGGCCAAGGAAAGAATGCACCCCCTTCACAGAAGTAGGTGGTGGCAGATTGGCAATTAGGTCAACCTTGGCTTTGTCCACTTCTACACCCCGCTCAGACACTACATGTCCTAAAACAATTCCTTCTTTCACCATGAAGTGGCATTTTTCCCAATTCAAGACTAAATTGGACTTAATGCAACGGGACAATACGAGTGAAAGATTGTGCAGACATGTATCAAAACTAGAGCCAAACACAGAAAAGTCATCCATAAAGACCTCTAAAAATTCACCAATCATGTCAGAAAAGATACTCATCATGCATCGTTGGAAAGTGGTTGGCGCATTGCATAAACCAAAAGGCATGCGTCTGTAAGCATAGGTGCCAAACGGACACGTGAATGTGGTCTTTTCCTGGTCTTCTGGAGCAATGGGAATTTGATTGTAGCCAGAGTATCCATCTAAGAAGGAATAAAAATTGTGGCCGGCCAATCGCTCTAGTACCTGATCAATGAAAGGTAGTGGGAAGTGATCCTTCCTAGTGGCGGAATTAAGTTTTCTATAGTCAATGCAGACACGCCACTTGGTGGTAGTTCTTGTGGGAATCAATTCACCACTCTCATTTTTCATTATCGTTATCCCCCCTTTCTTAGGGACAACTTGAATTGGACTCACCCAGGTGCTATCAGAAATAGGGTAAATGATTCCTGTCACAAGCAACCTGATGACTTCTTCTCTCACAACCTCCAGCATATGGGGATTTAACCTACGTTGCATCTCACGTGAGGCTTTAGTCCCCTCCTCCAAATGAATACAATGCATGCATATGGAGGGGCTAATCCCTTTTAAGGCATCAAGAGTCCACCCCAATGCCTCTCTGTGTGCTTGTAAAACTTCAATCAATTGTTCCTCCTGCTCAGTACTCAAATAAGAGGAAATAATGACTGGTAATGAGTTCATGGGTCCCAAGAACGCATACTTCAATGTGGGAGGGAGTGGCTTAAGGTCTAGCTTGGAAGTTTCAAGAGGTTTGTCCAAGTCAAGAGGAAGATCCTGTGGATGTTCAGTTGTGATAACCTCATAAGCTTCCTCCAACAGAGGTACAGAATTGAGTAAAGAATTAACCTCTCGGAAATATGTTTCCACATAAAAATAGTCCATGTCTAAAGATGTTATGCAAGACTCAAAAGATTCAAGAGTGGATTCGTTATCAAGCATAACAGTTTCTATATTAAATGCAGGACTCAGATCATCAGACTCAAGTGGGTCGTGCCCGGCATTAAATACATTCAATGAGACCTTAAAATTTCCAAAAGACAACTCCAACTCACCACTTTTACAATGAATGATAGCATTAGATGTGGCTAAGAAGGGACGTCCTAGGATGACAGGAATTTGGTTGGTCACATCGACTACTGATTCTGTATCAAGAACAATGAAATCAACCGGGAACAGAAATTTGTCCACTTTTATCAAAACATCTTCAACTATTCCTCATGGTATCTTGACAGAATGGTCAGCTAGTTGAAGTGTGATGGGAGTAGGCTTCAATTCCCCCAAACCTAATTGCTGGTACACAAAGAAAGGAAGCAAATTCACACTTGCCCCTAAGTTAAGAAGAGCTCTCTGGATGGTATGTTCACCAATGACACATGAAATTGTGGGACATCCAGGATCTTTAACTTTAGGAGGAGTGTTATGCTTCAAAATTGAGCTTACATTCTCAGTAAGAAAGACCTTTTTGTTAACATGTTGTTTTCTCTTCTATGTACAAAGGTCTTTCAAAAATCGTGCATAGGCAGGCACTTGCCTAATAGCATCAAGAAGTGGAATGTTAATGTGAACCTTACTAAACAGTTCCAACGTTTCATGCATGCTATCTCCTTTCCTAGGTGGGCCCGATAACCTCTGCGGATAAGGAGCTAATGGGACTTGGTTAGGGATCTGCTTGGCTGTTGGTGGAGAACTTGGAGGTTCTTCACTCAATGATGTGTCCCTTGTCATCCTTTGACTCCTTAGACTTAGTGGTCCCTACCCCATTGTTCAACTCACGACCACTCCTAAGGGTGGTTATGGCTTTGGCTTGCTCATGGTGGGGTTTGGAACTCAACTCACTCTCATGTGTGCTTTTGGGGTTAGGAATGGTTTGACTCGGGAGTCTATTTTTTGCTTGTTCACTCTCATGTGGCTGGCCAACTGACTCACTTCCATTTCAAGTTTAGCAATGGAGGATTGTGTATTCTGCATGAATAATTGAAGTGTATCCTCAAGTGAAGGTTTTTGTGGAATCAATGGTTGTTGAGTGAAGTGTGGGCCCGCAGCTTGGGGTTGAGTAAACCCTGGAGGTCCCCCAACCTGTGGGCCCTTAGACCATGAGAAATTTGGGTGCCTAGCCCAACCCGGATTATATGTTTCTGAAAAAGGATCGTTCCGGTTCGGTCTATGAAAATTCTGGACTGCATTCAAGTCCTCAATGAGCTCTGGGTAGGATGAACTAGATGGACACATTTGTGTGGGATGAGATGAACCAGAGCATATGGCAAAGACAGTAGATGGGTTAGGAGAAGGTGAACTCTCGGACACCATAAAGGCATCAATTTTTCTAGTCAACCCTTCAATCTTGGCCATGAGCATGGGTGTTTCACTAACCTCGTAAAGACCCCCTCTTTTGGCTTCGTGGGATCTCCTATCAACATTAAATGATGAACCCCATTGCTGAGATTGATCACTCAACGTTTCAAAGAAGTCCCACGCCTCACTAGCACTCTTACCCATCAAACTCCCACCACTAGTTGCATCTACCATGGATCTAACCTGAGGTGTAAGACCTTGATAAAAGTATTGCACTAAATGCCATTTCTCAAACCCATGATGCGGACACCTACGGATCAAATCCTTCCATTTCTCCCAAGCCTCATAAAAGTGTTCACCCTCCTGCTGCATAAAGTTGGAGATTTCTCTCCTGAGGGCTGTAGTTCTCTGAATGGGAAAGTACTTGGACAAAAATTTCGTGACTAATGTGTCCCATGAAGTAATGCTGCCCACCTCTAAGGAATTAAGCCAAGACTTGGCCTTATCCTTAAGTGAAAATGGAAAAAGTCTTAACCGGATAGAGTCATCTGAGAAATTCTGGAATTTAAAAGTTGCACAAATATCTAAGAATTCCTTGATGTGGTAATATGGGTCCTCCTTCTCCAACCCATAGAATGTAGGGAGGAGTTGGATCACACCCGGTTTCAACTCATAACTGGCGGCAGTAGTGGGTGGCAATATAACGCAAGAAGGTGATGTGAAGTGGGATGGGATAGAATAATCCCTCAAGGCTCTACGGTCACTTGCTGCAGGTAACTGTAATGGTTCGCCCTGATTGGCCATGGTAGCTCCTAACTTGACTTCAGGTGTTTTCCTACAAATATGTTCTACCTCTTCAACAAAGGGAGCTAATGGTCCACCTAGGGAGCGGCGCCCATGCATAAAAACACAAAAAGAAACAAAATAAACTATCAAATTAAGCTAACAAACTCGCTACTAAAAATATGAACTAACTAGAAGAAATAAAAATAATTCCAAATAAAATAAAAATAAAAATAAAAATAAAAATAAAATAAAAATAGAATAAAAATAAAATAAAAATAAAAAAAATCTAACCTAAGACTATGGAGAACAAAGAAATACACTTAATACGTGCCTCCCTGGCAACGGCGCCAAAAACTTGATGTAAAATTTAGTTACATCGGCTTTAATACCTCGCAAGCGTACGAATCGTTCATGTAATTTAGCGGTAAGCGAGGGTCATATCCACAAGGAGGATTGAATTTTGTGTATTCTTCAGTCAACTAGCCTAACCAAATATGATGAATTAATCTGAACTAAACACTAATTATATCCTAAATTATCAAACAATAATCTAATTAACTACTTGCACAACAAGAAACGTCAACTCTGGATTTTACCGTGATTTGTGCCTCTCTCGAGTGCCACATAACCATGAATCCAATTTCTCAATCCTTGCACCTAGCCCCTCTCGAGCGCCTAGAGTTAAAGACAGAAATCGGATTAAAATACCAAAATCCAACTTCAATTATAATCTTACCCTAATTAGCTAATTTAATCAAATATTAAGAAAACAAATCTTAAATAAACCTTAATTATCAAATCAGATTCAATTAACATTCAAAACCTAAGTTCAAACTATATCGATTTTACCTGCATGGTATTAGAACTACGCAGGTCATGCATGGCATGGAGGGAGAGTTTTGGTTCTTGTTGTTCCTCTTCAACAAATTCATTTTCAGGAAGCTCTTCTGAACCTTCTTCCCAAAGTTCAATACTAAATAAACATTTATAGGTATGTCCTAGAAGGAATTTTTCATCACAATTAAAACATAGGCCCTTGGCCTTTCTAGCCTCCATTTCCTGTTTAGTCAAAAATTTACGTGGAATAGTGAGGGGGGGCACACTTGTAAACTGGTCTGCTCGATTAGGGGCAGAGGAGCCAAAATGTGGGCCAGGTGTAGTACCCTGTATTCTGTTGTTCCAAAATGGTTTTCGGCCTAAGGATTCTTTTAGAATTCTTTGTTTGTGTTCCACAGCTCTGGCATAATTCATGGTTGAGTCCAAGTCTGTCGGACCAAGTAATTCCACTTCCAATCTAACCACCTCAGTCAATCCAGCATTAAAAAACTGAACATGTAGGTGAGGAGGAACAAATTCACTGGCTCGGGCCAACCTTTCTTGGAATGTTTTTTGGTACAATTCTAAGGTGCCAGTCTGTTTATAGTTAATCAATTCTCCCCACTGGGTTGCTACTAGCTGGAGGTCCAAACCTCATCTGGCAAGCATGTTTAAAGTGTAGCCAATCCTGAGTGGAATGGACATTTCGGTAGTGATGGAACCAAATGAGCGCTTCATCGAATAGGTGGTAGGTGGCTAGTGTAACCTTGTCCATATCCACTGTTTGTTGATGATAGAAAAATTGCTCACATTTTGTGAACCAAAGTAAAGGATCTTTAGAGCCATCATATGTAGGAAAATTGAGTTTAAAGTACCTGAGAACCATAGTTGGTCCTTGTGCGTGAGTAGCCATGGGAACAGGTTGTTGGCGCAGTGGTGGGAGTGGGGGTGGCGTAAAGAGTGGGTCATGAACTGCCTGTGGTTGAAAGTTGGTGGCTGGTGGTGACGTTGGCGATTGAATTGCAGCAAGTTGGCGGATGATTGTTTGGAGAGAGGATTCCAATGTGTGCAATGTATTATGGATGTTCGTAATTTCAATACCTTGAAGAGTTGATCGTTGTTGAAGGTCTAAAAGCACTTGAGGGTGGACCTGTCTGATACCACATTGTTAAGATCCTCACGAGCCATGGATCTTGTCACCCTCCTCTCTTCTCTTCCTTCCATTGCTTGCTTGACGTTAAGGTATATTGATGGAGTGCTGAAGAAGAATTTCGGAAAGGGAATTTCGGAAAAGGAATTGGGGGGGAAATGGGAGAGAGCTTGAAGGAGCTCTTGACCTGTTTAGCTAATTTACTCTAGGCAAAAGTAGACTCAATTGCTAGCTTTCATTAACCTAGTCATCCCCTTAAATAGGGTTGAGGACACCAAATACAATTCAGACCCTTGGGTCAATGATTCAAGCCAAATAAATTCTAAACCAAACCAAACCAAAATCAATTACATGGACATTGAAAATCACATTAATTAATTCCTACGCCTGCTGGTAACTCGTGATGCTATAGAGTCCATAACAGAAGAATGCCTTTTTCCACGGTGACCTCCAGGAAGATGTATACATGAAGCTCCCCTCAAGTATGACTACCTCCTCTCCTGATCAGGTTTGCAAGCTTCGTCGACCTCTGTATGGGCTTAAGCAAGCCCCCCGGGCTTGGTTTGAGAAATTTCATGGCACACTTATTCTCTACAGGTTTACACAGAGTCAATATGATTCGTCTCTATTCTATCATTAGTTTGTCGGGGCATGGTCATTCTCCTGGTTTATGTGGATGACATCATTATTACTGGCACTGACTCTGGACTGATTACCAATCTGCAACAGGTATTACATGCCACCTGTCATATGAAGGATCTTGGGAAACTCACGTATTTCTTAGGGCTAGAGATACATCACAAACCCACTGGTATTTTCTTAAACCAGCATAAGTATATTCAAGATCTTATTACACTCACTGGGCTGGAGGACACATCTTCGGTGGCTACCCCTATGAGGTCAATGTCAAATATATAAAAGATGAAGAGACTCTCCTTGATGATCCACCTCTCTATCGCTGTTTGGTAGGGAGTCTTATATTTGACCACTACTCATCCGGACATCTCCTATGTAGTTCATCAGGTCAGTCAGTTTAGGTCATCTCCTCAGCACCTTCATCTTGAGGCAGGGCCATCTACCGAAGCTGGGTATTGTGCCATATCTACAGCGTGCTGTGAAGTTATTTGGCTCCGCAGTCTTCTTGCTGAGCTCCAGTTTCCTCAGACCTCCCCTACACCCCCTTCATGCGGATAATACGAGTGCTATTCAGATTGCAGTCAATCCTGTTTTCCATGAGTGCACCAAATACATTGAGGTTGACTGTCACTCTATCCACAACACTTTGGAGCACCGGGTAATATCTCTTCTGTACATCTCTTCGAATCTTCAAGTGGCTGATGTCTTCACCAAAGCATTGTTTCAACCACGGCATAATTTTCTGCTTGGCAAATTGTTGTTGGTTAACTCACCAGCATCAATTTGAGGAAGAATGTTACGATATCTTGCATTGTGGTTTAGATAGAATTTCTAATTATAATTGTTGTAAAATTTGGATTATGTAAATAGAGTATTTAGAGTAGGCATTTGTATTGGGCCCATGGGCCAGTTTGTAATAACCTCTTAAACCTAAGCTTAAATAGCTAATGAAGAGAGGAATTATAAAGAGCATTTTTAGAGGTTGTTCATCTTCTCTAGCGTCGTCCTCTTCGCCGAGAGTCCAGAGAGCGTGATGCTCTCTATCTGGACTGTTCTGTCAGTCCCGTGAGGTGGTGGTGGTTCCGTCCACCGCCGAAAGAACTCTCACTATACCATCAGCCTATGTCCAACAAACATTGTCGTCGCTCCTGAGAAACCAAAGTGTGAACTCTGGCCGTCGCTGCTTTGTGGTCTTGGTTCACCGTCAGGAATCCTTCTTGACACTTGGACTACTCAGATATTGTTTGGGTATTGAAGTATTACAATCCAGACATGGGATTATGCTATACCAACGGAAGTATGCCTTTGATCTACTGGAGGAGACAAGAATGCTGGGATGCAAACCAGCAGACACTCCTATGGACTCAAATACAAAATTATGTGCAAGTACTGGAGAAGATGTAGATATTGGAAAATATCCGAGAGTAGTGGGAAGACTTATTTACATGTGTGTAACAAGGCCAAATATATCAAATGCAGTAAGTGTGGTGAGTCAATACATGCACAAATCACAACTTAGTCACTGGCAAGCACTTGAAAGGATATTACGATATCTGAAAGGAGCTCCAGGAAGAGGGATTCTCTATAGAAATCATGGTCACTTCAACATCAAAGGATTCTCAGATATAGACTGGGTTAGATCTCCGGATGACAGAAAATCTACTTCGGGATTTTGTACGTTGGTAGGAGGGAATTTGGTTACATGGAGAAGAAAAAAGAAAAATGTAGTAGCACGGTCTAGTGCAGAAGCAGAATACAGAGCCATGGCACACTCTGTTATTGAACTCCTATGGATAAAATCTCTTCTCACTGAATTTGGATTCTACAAAGAAGCTTTGATGGATCTATATTGTGATAATCAAGCTGCAATACACATTACATCGAATCCAGTCTTCCATGAAAGAACAAAGCATATTGAAGTGGACTGTCATTTTATACGAGAAAAGTTCCAAGCGGGTCTTTTATCTCTAAAGCATATATCATCACACAGTCAAGTTGCAGATATCATCACTAAGTCGGTCACTCACAAGATTATGTCTACTATCTGCAATAAGTTGGGCATCAACGATGTTTTATCACCCCCAGTTTGAGGGGGAGTGTTACAATGTGGGACCCACCATGGTGCACGAGCTGGTGGAACCCACCATGTGGACGTGGGATGCCAAGAAGAGTCCTTACCCAAGCTAGAACGAGTTAAGAAGATGAGAAGCATAAGCTTAAATTAGTTAGAATACTTGAAGATCAAGTGGAACCCACAAAGATACCATGAGCTGGAATCTTATCAATATGAGCTGGAAGATCACGTGGGACCCACAAGGATAAGGCCACGAGCTGGCCTCCTCCCTTATTTCCATGTTTTTTAAGAAGATTTATAGTTCAACTTATATTAGAACTCTATTAGATTGTGTTATCCTTTCATGTTAGACTTATCTTAGAGAGTTAGCGTTGGAAAGTAACTAGGAAATTTAAAGGTTAATTGTATAAGGACACTATGACTTCCTCTACTATAAATATAGGTGTTGTAATTTAGAATTAATCAAGTTCTACAATTCTCTCTTGAGTAAATCTCTCTCTCTCTTTGCTTGGCGCACACTTTGTTCCTCTTCTTCTCTCTCTTCCCCTTTTCTCCTTTTTCTTTCTCTCTTCCCTTGCTCGGAATATTGGAAAAGGGATCCTAAATTCAACAATTTTGATTAATTGAGGAGCTTCCAGTAGTTAGGAGACATGCCAGCCCAACACGACTGTGTTCAAGTAAGCCTGCCCTTCTGCTTACAACTATGCATATGTTGATAAGATGAACCCTTTTACATGCCAATCTTCTCCTTACCTTCCCCTGATAACAATCATCAAATACTTAATTAAGAATTGAATCCTTTAGTTTTTCCTTTCAACCTTAATATATTGTGTTCGATCCCGACCAGTCTGTCTGCAATATGAATCTCCTCCCAGACTTCACGAAATCTCTCCAAGATAGATGTTGAGTGGGTAGAACTAGAAGTAGTAGAAGAAGAAAAAAGTAGGCAAAAAAAGGCAAAATATTCCAAGTAGATACCATTAGTAAATCGATCATCCATTGAGAAAAAAACATGTTTGGAATTCTAAAAAACTGTAGCTATGAGTTCTGAAAATTAGAATTCTGATACCATGTTGATTTTCAGGATTCCATGGATTACACCACGGAGAAAAGCAGAGAAGGCAAGTTGGGGAGAAAACCGGAAGAAGAATGAGGTTATGGACTTTGTCCAAACCCTTCCCCTTAAGCTCTATTTATAAATGATAAAAGCACCAATATTATAATTATACCCTTCACCCTAGTAAGAGTGAAGGAGAGACAACAAAATATTAATATCAATGAGACTCTAGTTACATCATATCTTCCAACAACCTAGATCAACCTCTGCAAACTTGCAACTTGTAGATGTCAACTAAGTGGTGGAAGACGTATCCTAGACCTACAACGAATCTCTCATCTCCCCTAATAAGGTCTTGAATAAACCAAAAAATGCATGTTAATATCATGCCATAGAGAGGAAAAACCTTGGGGTCACTCAATGCCAAGCCTCGCACACCAATTTGCTCCCTCGAGATCGCAAGCGGGCATCTTGTAGCCCTAAACTAGGAGTTAGAGGATGCACCCTAGACTAAAATAAATATCACCCCTCCACTCAAAAGCTCTCAAACTCTCACCAACTTTAATTTTCCAAAATTCCCCATCATAATCATGTAATTGCCAATATAAAGCTTAAAAATGATTGGATTGTGCCCCTTCAATTGTTAACCAACTATCATTATCAGCATCCATAAAGTGAGTAGGTGCACATGTGGAGCACGTAAACAACCATCACTCGAAAGGATACGAGTTTCTCTAACTTTCTAGATTTTAAATATAAAATATTCAGAACCTTAACCAAAGCTAATAACCTGTTGATTCAATTCAAGCCTATATCTTGTTAGATAAAGGTAACCTTTGTTTTTTCATTTCATAGTTTTCCTTCTATAACATAAGATCTGTCAGATATCCATGTCACTGTCAATCACAACGGTGGTATTGGAAGAGATATTTCTAAGTTACTTGTTGTCCCTTGCATATATATGTAAAAAACCTAATTTGATAAGTTCATATGGGAAATGGCTAATCACTGTTGGTCAACTGTCGTAACTTTTATTTGAAAAGCTATTACATCAATTCGTGCTCGTGGTAATTTTTTAAAAATAGCTAATGAATCAGGTTTCAAGTTCAAGGTATCTCATAAATGTTGTAAATGGCCCGCCTACAAAGAGATGCTTAATTAATATGATGAAAATATCACGCACAATTGCTTATGGAATTGTTAACCACATAGTGTTTTTAGTCTGAACACCATTTTTTGCATTTTGGTACATTATTAATTAGTTAGTCTCCAGTAGCTTCAATCTACCCTTGATTGATCAACATGTCAAGAGGTGACCTAAAGATTTGGTATATATACATGGCTAGTTAGTGATGTTACATAACTATTTTAATTTAGTGCCTTAATCACATAGTTAATTACTTAAGTATATTATTTAATTACTGAATTAATTATTAATTAATTACCTAATTAATAATTAAATGGTTAATTAGTTGCTCAATTATGCGTTAGTTAGTTAATGTTGAATTACTTACTTATGCTATTTAATTAGTTAACTTAATTATCTAATTAGTTAATTGAGAATAATAGAATAAATTAAGAACAATTGGTCAGATATTTTTTGGTATTTTTCAAGCTTTTTCCAATATAGATACGACAAAGTCTTTATCACTCTCACACCATAGATAGTGTACATCCCTCAAGTGTTCTTGAGTTTGATGATGTATATCCCTCAATTGCTTTTGTGTTTGTCTCAAAGCCTCTCTAATTTGCCACATCTCCTCCTCAGATGTTTGTTCTAAGAAAATGATCGAGTCATCTTGGGTACAGACAGTTGAGCTAAAACCAACCACATAACGTATTTTATTTTTATTTCTGCTATTTAATATTCATAAAAAGTTAGAAATAAAAGAAACTATATATAACCAAAAAATTAGATAATAAAATATCAATAATAGTTTACAACATATACAAAATATTAAAAAAATTAAAAATATATAAATTATAAAAAATTATAATGAATTTTGCGAGAGGATTTGGTGGTGGCTGGCTATGAGTCTACTTCTATTTAAAGAACCATTTCATCTGCATCTCTAAGTTCTCCATCTTATCCTCCGCATGACTCTTTGATTTCTCGTCTCTTCCTGAATTTTGGATAGCGCCTCTTTTGATACTCGCAACTCCTCTAAACATCTAGGCAGTTGGGATGTAGAGTGTTCGACTATCCTAGGTAGAGTCAGTTGAGACAAACCCAACCCTTAATATAGCCAAACTGATAACTACAAACCCATTTCTTAATGACACTCTCATCAACTAGCTCACCAGCCCTCTATGCCTCTTGAAGACCTTGCATCTCCTCCTATGAAAAACAACATAGGTAATTTATAATTATTCATGCTTTAAAATAAAATATTATATTTATAAGAAAGTTGTACTTACTTATTGCTCTTCAGATCCATCAGTCCACCCGCCTTCGTTGAACCAATAAGTCAAAATTGCTCAATATTAAAGCAATTTGTACCCTACACATTTATAAAGACACATGTGTGTAAATATATTAGAATAGTAGTACATAAAAAAATATACTCCAAATTAAACATACATACTATCTCCTCTCTCACATGTATAAAAGACTTTGATCTTTTGGTATGTCAAAAATTTTGTTTTCTTACGTTTTTGACATTTACTCGAGAATGCCTCTGCAAATTAAAATTAGACATGAATAAAACAAAAATAATTGATATTTTAAAGCCAAATCCATAAAAATGTATTTACATTGAACTTCTCTCCCTCAAACACGTTCATGTAGAGTCACTGCCAATCCTCGACAGAAAACCCTCTATAAGGAGTAGACAGTATCATGGGGTAACCTCCATGCCTTTTTATATCAGCTATACATAGCAGTCCAGTGTTTGTTTAAATAGAACACCCAACGTAGCATGCACGACTGCTTGTGTTGTCTTATTACTATTGAAATCAACATCAAACTTTTCCTATAACACAAAACATTACTGATCATAACACTATAAAGTAGAAAAACTAAAAGGAAATATTAGTTGAGCAATTTGTAATATTTACCTCATTAATAACTAATCAATTATTTAATAAAAAAGGTAGTAATTATTTAATTATCTAATCAATTGAACACATTCTAATTATTTGACTACTGAATTAATTAATTAATTACCTAATTAAATAATTATATGATTAATTAGTTGCTCAATTATGCGTTAAATAATTAATGATGAATTAATTAATTATTCTATTTAAGTTGTAAATTAATTCTCAATTAGTTAAGTTAATTTTCTAATTAGTTAATTGGGAATGGAGAATAAATTAAGAACAATTGGCCAGATTTTCAAGTTTTTCCCAATATAGATACAACAAACTCAATATCACTCTCACACCAATGTTTCCACTATATGCTGCAAACTTACAAACAAAAGATGCAGAGTTTGTTTTGTGGTAAAAAAATGTGAGTGGTATCATAAAAGAACTTCAAACACACAATCTTCACATTTTTCCAATCTTAAAAAAAAAGTGCATTAAGAATGTTTTTAGGTGATACGTAAAAAAACCATCCTTCAGTTCGAGTGAAACGGAAAATATGAAATAGCTGAGTTCATATATTAGAACCCATATAGGAGTAGATTTGTTTTGTTCTGTACATGTGTTTAATTAGATTGGTAAAGTGAAAAATATATATATAAAGAGGTAAACCAACCAAAACAACACACAAGAGGTTGGCCCAAAGGGGTATGTGAAAGTCAAGAAATGATGGTAGGAGAAAGGCTGACCGAAAAGAGGGTCAGTGAGATATTTTCCCTATATTGACGATCAATAACAGCAACTCAAAAAGTGACGCAAAAATTCGGCTTAAATTCGGATTTTTCAATGCAATAGGATACCAACTTGACCTTTGATTCTTCCAATGCGAATATATTCTTAAATATAGATCAGATTGATATTAAACATTTTCATTATGAAAATAGACTTAAATACCTTTCATCCAAGTATAACTTCACTTCATAAAATATACTTTTTTGAGATATATAATCTGATAGATTTTGGAATCTGTAATCTAGCTGAACTAAGTACTCTTTCCCCTTTTTCTAGCATAACCATTGACTCTTCCAAGATCAATATCTCCATATAAAAAACTCAGATTGAGAATTTTTTGAATAGGTAAGAAAATAGACTTATAGATATTTCTTTTGATATATATTTCTCCATATAAAGTCTTGTTCTTGATAGCATAAAATAGCTCGGAAGTTGAAGCTTTCTGCTGCTGCTCGAACTTCTCTTGCAATCTGACCTATGCTGCTTAATATATCAATTTAATTTTTTAGAAAACTTCAATTGCCAAAATTGTTTTTATGTTGGAAAGTAGACTTGAATATATTTCCATAAATATATAATATTTAATATAAAAATATAAGTATAGAGGTGATAACGCAAATAAAACAACGGGTATAGGGACTGAAAAGAGAAAAAAAGATAAATACAAACCTAAACTATTAGAGATATTAGATCAGAAAATGATCGCACTATCTCTGTGGGTTGAACGAGTCAACTCACAGAACCTGCTCTGATATCATGTTGAATTATGAAAAAGAGAAAAACTTTATTGACATGTTGTAATCAAAGTACATGAACCCCTATTTATAATAGAGGAAAGTAGTAGAGTCCAATTACATTTAAACTACAGTTGTCCCAATTACACCCAAACTCTAACACTTAAAGATAAGTCCTAGCATAATTAAATAACTAAATATAAATAGAAGACTAACATAACTAATATACCTTTAAACTAAAACTCTTCTGTGATACCTCCTTCCATAAAAATTGTGGCTCTATAAGACTTCTTATTGTGAGAGTCATGTAAGACTGTTCCATATTTTCTCTTTAACACTCATAAGATTTTGTCCCACATCTACAGCAAGTTGGGCATACACGATGTTTTCTCACCCTCCAACTTGAGGGGGAGTGTTACAAGGTGGGACCCACCATGAGCACACGAGCTGGCATGATGAGTCACTGTTATGCACGCAATAACATTATTATTTTAATTATTTTTTTTAATTTACTTTATTTTATTTTAGTTTTAGGCCACAGAAGTATTTTTGGAATATTTTATTTATAGGGGTATTTTTATAATATTTTATCTTAAACCCTGTAAGGGTGAACCCTATTTAAGGGGTAAGAGTAATGAGAAAGACAAGCATTGATTTTAGGTTAAACAGGGTTTTGAGTTCTCCTCAATGAGCTCAGGGGTGTACGATCTCCTTAACGAACCTGGGTTTTCAAGCTTCCCTTTGGCTTAATCTTCGTCTTTCTCTTCTTCTTCCCTACGAATCCATGTGTCAGATCTGGGACCGTAACAACTGGTATCAGAGTCGAAACACAATGAGCCATTCCCTAGAAGAATGGATTGCCATGTGCAGAGAATTATCCATAGAAGAATGGATGGCCATGCGTAGAAAATTGCGCAGAGAATTGGCACAAGAACGTGCACGGGGTATTCGCAATGAAGTGGAAAGAATACGTGAATGGCATGCAACTTCCATTAAAAAAAAATTCTTATCATGTGGTATGATTGGATCGATCTTTTGTCACATTTTCTATTATTTATTATATACTCATGGTGTCCAACCTGAAAATGGTAGAGCCATATTGGTCCCTTGACTTCAGCTCGGATTATTACCTTGGATTATCGTGGCTTTATTATTTGGTGAACAACTTTCTTATTCAAGAATAGACTTGTTGTAGATTGTTTCTTGTGTCCGTATTATTCTTAAGAACTTATTATTTACCGATTATCTTATTACTATAAGAACTTTCATTATTTACCAGTTATTCGCTGCTATATAACTGCATATTTGGTACGTGTTAGATTGACACATGAGTATGCGTTGACTCGATTCGATTTAACCTGAGCAACCTAATAGAAGATATATAGTTAACTTGTGGTTCACTGTTCCAAGTTGCCTGATATGTATACTTTTTCCTTAAATCAAAAATTGAGTTTTCACTTTCCCTTCATCTCGTAAACAAAAAAGAGATAAAAGGCAAATAGATCACAACAAAATGCAAATTTTAGTGTTTATGTATGGAAAAAATTTAAAGCAATAACAAATGTAAGTAAAGAAAATTTATTCGCACACCACAAATGAACACAAAAGTTTAGTTATCCAAGTTTTGGAAATTCCACTAGTTCAACCCTAATAGCTTGGAATTTTATAAGAAAGAGATTTTTCTACACATATTTTAAAAAATGGATATGCATGCTTGAAACATATTAAAGATGCAAATGACCTATGGATCCAAACCTTTTAAAGAGAATAATAAACGCTCATTAAATTCTCAAGTGAACATGCGGTGGGATATTTACCCGAGTCAAACAAGCCATTATTTTGCCCATTTACAAAAGGCTGACCTAACGATCATAGATGATTGTAAAGTGATTTATCATGCGTAACGGGCTATATTTTTGTAAGGAATGACTTATGTATTGGGAGTCAACACTCAGGTCATACGACCTCAAATCTCCGAGGAAAAAATAAGCACTGAATGAGAGGCAGTTGATCATGACATTGTCTTGGACGGGCAGTAGAAGCAAGAAATCAGAGAGCCCTCTGTATCTCCAACGGTGGTGACATCCGAATTTTGGGACCCAAAAATTTTGAAATCACACCAATGAGGCTCACGGCAAGCAACACTAGATTCCGAATAGGAGAAGGGAAAATTTCCAGCGACTGTTCCGACCAAGAAATGTTTTCGAGAGCCCTCTGTCTCATAAAATCTCCAAGCAGCCAAGCCCAAACGGGCTGCGGTCCACCACCGGAGAAGGAGGAGACTCCAGCGGCTCCGTCGAAAAAAAATTCGCTCAATCTCGCCCTCGGCAGCCCAGTGGAAACAAAATTTCAATGCCTTTGGGGGTAAGTTTCCAAACCGCCGTCGAATTTTTGGTCAAATCGGTTGTTCCATGGGGTTGATGGGGCTCCAAAGGAATGAGCAGCAGCAATGTTGCTCGAAAATTGGGGACGGAGCTTCTCTATTCCGAGAAGCAGAGAACCAGCACCCAATTGCTGGAATTCCGGCTTGGGTGTATGAATTTCAAGGTGAAATTTTTCTGGGGATGCCGGTATTCATAGAAAAAGTTTTATGGGGACTACGGAGAATTTTTTTGGGGGTGGCTTTGTTTTTTGTTGATGAGCACAGTCCCTGTGCGTATGTCCGTTGTCAAATTAGATATTGGGGGCTTAATATTTTGGGTCCCATATCTGTAGTAATGAGAGACGGAGATGGGAAATTCCAATGTTTTGGATTGGTTAATTTTGAGAATGCAGCAGATGTTATCGTTGAGGGGTTTCATGACAAAAAAAATTGATGACAAGGAGTGGTATTTTGGGAAGGCTCTGAAGAAATCAGAAAGGGAGATGGGATTGAAGGGACGGTTTGAGCAGATTTATAAGGCGATTGTGGACAAGTACCAAGGGGTGAACCTATACTTGAAGAACCTAGTTAACAGCATAGATGATGAGAAGTTGAACCAATTGTTTTCTGAGTTTGGTCTACTTACTTCATGCAAGGTTTTTGCAGTGAACTTGATAAATGTGTTGAGTTGATATATGTGCTATCATAACAGGTAGTTCTAAGGGCCCTGTTGTGATAAGAGATTCACAGGATAATAAGTTAAATTTGTCATTTCTTGGTTCTACAAAGTATGGGGATGGGTTTCTTGGTTCTGCATAGAAGGTTATTGCCAGTGGGGAAATGGTTAATGTGAACCTTGACTAGACAAAAGCAATACCCCACCCAGACAACTGGGTGGAGTATGAGTTGTGGACCAATAACAATGATGAGCGTGGGCCTAAGTGTGACATGATGATGCAATTTGTGAAGGATTTCAAGGGTGCAGCACAATTACTTGAACAAGGCGGATACAGCCAGTTCACACCTCACTACATACCTTGGTACTGTCCTCAAGCATTCACAATTAGCAAGCAATGCAAATCTTAGTGTATTAATCACGGGCAGTGGTTTGATGAAATGCGTGGCAGACAGAGGGAAACTATCATTTATTGATTAGCAGCTTGGGTTTTCTGGAATTGGTACAAATTATGAATGGCATTGCTTCTGAGAGGTTTTGTGTGCGTAACAATGGGGCTAAAGTTGTGGTTGAAGGGGTTGGTGATCATGGTTACGCGTACATGACGGGTGGTACTGTAGCAGTACTTGGAAACCTGGAAGCAACTGTGCTTTGGATGGTCCACTTATCCTTTGTGTTTCTAAGATGATTCTTGTCTCTGATAAAGGTCGATTTTTTTGCCTTTGAGCGTCCCTTTTCTGGTAAGGTCTGCACTAGTATGAAGGTCCAAATTATGGGCCCAAATTATGCACCGGGCCAGCAGAATGATATATGTGAAAAACGTCCAGAGAACTATCATTTGGATGGGCACAGAGCAGGAGTCTGCTGAAGTTGTTCCTTGTGGAAAAACAGAGTCTTTGGTTGGATTGGATCAGTTCATTACTGTTACTTTGATTGGTGAGAAAGAAGTAGTTGCTCACCCATTTCGAGCCATGAAGTTCTCTGTGTCCCCTGTTGTGCGTGTTGCTATCCAATGCAGAGTTGCTTCAGATCTTCCCAAGCTTGCTACAGGTTTGAAACGGTTGGCCAAGTTAGATCATATGGTTGTTTGTACAATTGCAGAGAGTGGTGTATTGTAGCAGGAGCTGGAGAACTCCATCTTGAGATCAGCCTTAAGGATTTGCAAGATTACTTCATGGGTGGAGCTGAAATCATTGTTTCTCCTTCAGTTGTTTCATTCTGTGAGACTGTAATACGCAAGTCTCCTTACAAACACAATCGGCTTTATATGGAAGCTAGGCCAATGGAGTTCTACACTCTTCCTTTGGATCCAAATACTGGACAGATGCTTCTCATGGGATATATTTTCCAGTGCCTTGATCCTGCATTGACAATTGTTGTTGCCATATTGGAAAATTGTGGGCAGTGCCACCTTGCCAATGGGGGGGGGGGGGGGGGCTGCGAGGGGTTGTTTCACATCAGTCCAAGACTGATGCAGGGCAGCAAGGCTATTGGGGGAGATTTGGTGACGTTCGGCACACATCCCTCCCTTCGACCAAGAGAAAATGCTCAAAAAAAAAAATTGTTTCTCGGGTGGAATGCTCTAGTTTTGGGCGTCCAAAGGGAGGACACAGCTCCAGGGATGCTAGTTGAGAACCGGTGGAGACATCAGCGTACAGACCCTACCTTCGATCTTGAGGACAAGCTCTTTCTCCCAGGGGGTGTAATGTTATGCACACAATAACATTATTATTCTAATTATTTTTCTTTAATTTACTTTATTTTATTTCAGTTTTAGGCCAGAGGGGTATTTTTGGAATATTTTATTTATAGGTGTATTTTTGTAATATTTTATCTTAAACCCTGTAAGGGTGAACCCTATTTAAGGGGTAAGAGTAATAAGAAAGACAAACATTGATTTTAGGTTAAACAGGATTTTGAGTTCTCCTCAACGAGCTCAGGGGTGTGCATTCTCCTTAACGAACCTAGGGTTTTCAAGTTTCCCTTTGGCTTAATCTTTGTCTTTCTCTTCTTCTTCCCTACGAATCCATGTGTCAAATCCAGGACCGTAACAGTCACCACGTGAGGTGGCATGATGAGTCATCACACGAGCTGGAATCCTTATCTCATAAGTTGGAAGATTTGGCAATCTTCTTTGATTAATGTAATTTATTTATCTTCCCTTGATTTAGGGATCCTAACTTATCTCTGAAGTTTTCCTAAATATGTAATGGAAATAGTATAAATAGGGGTCTTGGTTGAAGGGTTCAATCAAGTTCTCCACTTCTCAACTTGTGGAAGAATCTCTCTCTAGCCTAAAGTCTTTTTTCTTTTTTTTCTCTTCTCTCCTCTCTAACCGAGCTCTCTTTCTCTCTTTGCTCATTTTCTTCTCCCTCTCTCATCTTGCTCAAGGTTTCAATCATGGGTCCTAAAATCAACAAAAATGATCTTCGGTGGGAGCATGTAGAAATTGGTTAACAAAGTTGACCACATGGGCTATGTCAGGACACATAATGGTCAAAGTATTGAAGGGCACCAACGAGAGGCCTGCAAAGAGTGGGATCCGAAAATAAAGAATCATCAATGAATAGATGCTGGGAAATGACCATAGGCGTATGTATAGGTTTGCTATCAAGTAATTGAGCTTGAGTAAGGATATCCCATGCATATTTGAGCTGACTAATAAATAGTTCATCGGTCATTGGCAAAGCTTCGAGGCCAAGAAAGTAATTGAGAGGACTCAAATCTTTAGCGGCAAACTCAGAATTGAGCTTACAAGTAAAGCTAGTGATAAGAGTGGAATTGTTGCCAGTAATAATGATGTCATCAACATAAAGGAGCAAATAGATAATGTTTGAGTACTTATGAAAGACAAATAGAGAGTGTCAGCATGACTACAAGAGAAACCAAGTTGAGTGATAAAGGAGTGGAAGCATTAGAACCAGGCAGGAGGAGCTTGCTTGAGAACATAGAGAGCTTTTTGCAACTGAAAAACGTGATAATGAAAATGAGGGTCAATGTTCCTAGGAGGTTGTTCCATATAAACATTTTCAATGAGTGTACCATTGAGGAACGCATTCTTGACGTCAAGTTGGTGAAGAGGCCATTTGTTGGTAATAATAATAGAGAGCACAACTCGAACAGTGGTAACCTTTACAATAGGACTAAAGGTGTCAAGACCAGGTACTTGAGTGTAGCCCTTGGCAACGAGGCATGCTTTGAGTCACTCAATGGATCCATTAGGCAGATATTCGGTCTGAAAGACCCATTTGGAGACAACAATGTTGGTGTTGGCAGGTCCAGAGACTAAAAACCAAGCCCAATTATTTTGCAGAGCTTGAACTTCTTCATCCATGGCAGCAAGCCAATCAGAATTCTTAGCGGCAGATTTGACTCCTTTAGGCGCAGAAGAGACAAGGAGAGTAGAGAGAGAAGTCTAGAGGATCCCACAATATCAAGGTTGGCCGAATGGCGTGGTTTGAAATACCAGTTTACCTTGTGAAAGCATAGGGTGAGAACCCAACGGTAGTGTAGAAGTAGGAACATGAAGAGTGATTCGTGTCTCGGTAGGTTCTGAACTAGAAGCCTGGTGCGGCGAGGAGGGACCTGCATAGACTCATTGACCGAATTAGTACAAATAGAACATGGGGT
Source organism: Aristolochia californica (assembly GCF_029961685.1). Lineage (NCBI taxonomy): Eukaryota > Viridiplantae > Streptophyta > Magnoliopsida > Piperales > Aristolochiaceae > Aristolochia > Aristolochia californica. The sequence continues at coordinate 9,931,904 of NW_027182290.1, read as the reverse complement.
AAATCAGGATTGTGTAATGTACGAAGAATGATGTGAGGAGGAAGGAGGGGTTGTTGTTTGGATAAGACTATGTTCTAGAAATTTGGAAAAATGGAAAGAGAAACAAGGTTGAACCTGAGATGATTTTATGAAAGGAAAGTTGTGTTCCGCAAATTAAGCATGGCGGGTGATGCAAATCCGAAAGGTGACAAAATCAAGGCAGTGAAACCCTTTATAAGAGGAATTGTAAACCAAAAAGATGCCAGAAATACTCGAGGTGAAAATTTATTAGACATATAATCACGTAAACAAGGATAAACACAAAAACCAAAGGGATGAAAAATTTCATAATTTGGAAAAGAACTATATAAAAGTTCAAATGGTGATTTACCACCAGGAAGTGATGTGGGCAAACGATTGATGATGCAAGCGGCAGTGCTGACAGCTTCAACCCAGAAGCAAGAGAGAGATGAGAGTGAAAAAGAAGTGTAAGACCAATCTCAGCCTCATGACGATGTGTGCATTCTGCATATCCATTTTGGGCAGGTGTATATGGACAAGAAAGTTAATGATGGATGCTAGAGGTAAAAAGATGAGTTTGGAAGCAAGTGCTAGTAAATTCTCTCTAGCCATCACTTTGGAAAATTTTAATATAGATCGAATATTGATTGTCCACAAGTTTTTGAAATTGGGTAAAAATATCATAGAAATCGAATTTGAATTTCAAAGGATAAAGCCAAATGAAACAGGAAAAATCATCAATGAAGATAACATAATATGGAAATCTTAAATGGGATTTGACAGGTGAAGGTCCCATATGTCACAATGAATAAGAGCTAACACATTAGATGACCTATGTTCATGACGTGGATAAGGCATACGATGATTTTTCGCAAGTTGACATGAACTACATAATGGTGGAGAGGGCAATAAAGAGGTCAGATAAAGATGTCCTTATTTATGTAAAGAATAAATAACAAAATGATTTACATATCCAAGGTGAGCATGCCATAAATCATAGGAAGAGATTTATTCTTAAGGACAGAAAGAAGGGCAGGGTTGCCACGCTCCAGCACATATAAGCCTCCATCTCTTTTACCGGTTGTCACCACCATTCCTATGAGACGATTCTGAATAGTAAAAAGATTATTAGTAAATATAATGGTTAAAGGAAAATTAAACGTTAATTTACTAATGGAGAGAAGATTTTTGGTGAGATGAGGAACAACTAAAACATCTAACAACTGAATATTAGGGGTAGGAGAGATAATACTAGTATGTGATATTGGTAAGGAGGCACTATTCCCACAATTATAGAGTCCTTACCCATGTACAGAGTGGACAGATCTAGGATGGATGGGTTATTGGACATATGAGCGAAAGCCCCAATGTCCAAGAACCAGTCAGAGGATGCAGATCCATTAAGAGTGCACAATCCAGTGAAAGCTTCAGCAAGATGGGCACGGGACTCACTGGACTCATTGCGGACATAACATTGGTTCCAGTTATCAACATAGTGACCGTTAAGATGGCATATCTGGTAGTGAGGAGGGTGATGCCCTAGACCAAAATGAGTGCGGCCTCGGTTGACATAATGGCAGCCAAAATCGTTGGTGTGGCCTTGGATGCGACCAGAGCTGTGATGGGTCAACCGTTTGAACCATGAGATGCGGCAGCAAAAGCAACAACAAGAGAAACAGAGCTCTCGAGAGATTTTTGGAAGAGCTCAAAGGTCTCAGCTCTGGAGAGGAGGTCGGAGAAACGGGGGAGAGGCGTGAGGGCCATTTGTGTGAGGGAGAAGGTGGAAAATTTGGCGCCGAGTCCATGGAGAAACCAGTGGTGTTTGTCGGTGTTGTTGATAGGTCTATCAATTGTGTGAAGCGGATCATAGAGACCCTTGAAAACACTGGTGTAAGCAACAACAAATTGATTTCCGTGCTTGAACTATTGGAGGTCATCTTTGAGATGGATTTCTCAAGCCTTCGACTGATGACTGAAGGTATTTTTCAATGCGAGCCACCTCACATGTAGTAGAGAGGCCGATGGCTTCAGCCATTGCCACTTGGTGCGGGAGGAAAGGAGAAGGTTGAGAAGGCATTGATCCATTGCTCTCCATACCAAATATTCGAGAGTAGGGGTGGTAGATTCAGTGGCAGTAAACAAAGGTGTTGAAGAGAGGGTTCCGTCCACATAGCTAAGGACATATTGACTCTCAAGAAGGGGAAGAAGTTGGCTTTTCCAAAGGAGGTAAGTTGTAGAGGAGAGTTTAATAGTAATCACGTGGATTAGGGTATGAAATGGGAGAAGATGAGAAAATGATTTTGCAGCCATTGAAGTTTGACATGAGAGATACTTCACGTTTCGAACCCTTGGAAAAGGGGAGATGAGGGGGTTGGCAGTGAACTTTGAAAAGAGGCAATTTTTTTTAAATCTTTGTGAACTGAGTTGGGCACAGGATTGAACCACGGGCCGATGCTGACCCGGGTTTCATTGCTTGGGTTAGACAAAGGCTCATCTAAAGGAGGAATTAGCCCTCGGGCTTGAAGGAAAAATAAATAAATGACAGCGAGTGAAATTGGGGTACGCCGATGGTCTCTTGGGAGAGGAAGCAACACCGCGTGACGCAATGAGCATGCAGTGGTGCAGAAAGTTGGAATGTCGGGGGTTGTCGCGTCGGGATGGAATCTGAGGGGCGACGACTATGCCGGTGTCAGGGCCAAGAGCCAATGCACAGAGGTGGGCAACAGTGGAAGTAGAGCAAATCTCAACATATGAGACCATGGATCATTCAAGTAAATTTTGTCTTTCTTGCTCGGGAAATCTTCTTGCCAAAAAAAATGACAAGGGATTGACTGCGGTTGATACCATGTCAGATTTTATTAAATGTGTCTTTATTCACCATGATTATATCCAAGATTACCTTGAGTATTTATACATAAAATTGGTAAAAAAAAAGGATATTTCTAGTACTCAGTGATCTGGTCATCTCCCTTCAGTTCAGGTAATGGAAGCCTTGTCTACATGTTTCTATTATGTCGGCATACCGTTCACAGGACCCTGCTCTTGATAGTGAGGGCTAAGTAATTAGAAGAGACGAAGGAGAAGGAGATAGAAGGGCGTGGATGGAGGAAGATTCAGGTCAAGTCAGCATGCTTTTTCCAAAACTAAATTACAAAAAATACCCCTTAGCTCGGTTGAAGATAACTAAAAGTAAAATTGACATAAAGAGAGTTGCAAACTGATTTCTCATTAAACCTAACTCTAGCTCTCTAACATTAATCACCCAATAAAATTTATTAACTTAGCAAACATGACCCAAATATGCCAATTGAAGTCACCCATTGCATACTCATTTCCTAGCAAGAATCCTTCCTTTTTTGTATAACTAGAAATGTCAACTTCGTATGCAAGACCACCTTGAGAAGTCACGCAAGATGAAAAATCTTACCAAACAACATGCGAAAGGATTGGATTAAAAAATCTGCCTCCTTACATCAATTCTCCTTCATCCACTCGAGAAAGGGTACTAACTTAAAATATCTTTTATTGTCTATCTTAGGTTTTTATTTGTCAAAATTTTAGCAACACTCCCGTATATCTCCCTAATTACACAAGTATTGTTCTTTGAGTAATTATCTACCTTCATCTCCCACGTGATTGCAATATGTTATAAAACCCAACCCAATGAGGTGATTGGATCCGGTCTAACCCAGTTCATCTAATTTTGACTACCGATTGAATAATCATGTCAGTATAATTAGAAAATAAAACAATATGTCAGCAATTTTTTCCCCGAACTTTGATTTCCATACGGAGCACCACTTTCCCCAGTTGGTGGATGGAGGGGGGAGGGTTCTAAGATGGGAGAGGGATCAGCCTCCACACTGATCTCCAACCCCCCCCCCCCCTTTTTGGTACTGGAGGGGGGCTCCCCCACCCTTGCCTCCCTCTATGTGCCCCTCTCAAATGCAACCTCGTTGGTTGGCTCACATGATTAATCGGTTAAACTAGAAAACCCAACTGGGTCAGCTAGGGTTTCTTTTATCTTCAAGTTTGTAAGACCTGTAACCTTAACAGGGGATTGGGTATAACTGAATCTAGTACAACCAGACCAGTTTGTTTCAGGCTTTATGACATTGATCAAGAGGAATTGTAAGAGGTGATGTGAAACATAGACAACCACATAGTATACACAATAAACAACGTTAAACGAGAACACTTCCTCAAATTGTTCAAAGAGGGACAAATTGAGATATCTTTAATTGTATATCAAAATTGCAAGCGAGTACACCACCTTAACTTGAATACAATTTTAATTAAATAGCCAATATTATAGACAATTAAAGAATATATCAAATATTATCTTAACAACAATTGAATCTATGATTTATTTACAAATGTTCCACTGGATGTTGTTGTCTCTTTTGACATCCTCAAAGATTGAGTAAAGCTATTGCAAAGATCATTGGGAAACCAGAATCCTATGTCATGATTTTTATTAATGGAGGAGCTTCCAGTGGTCAGGAGACATGCAAGCCCAACACGACTGTGTTCAAGCAAGCCTGCCCTTCTACTTACAACTACGTGTATGTTGATAAGACGAGCCTTTTTACGTGCCAATCTCCTCCTTATCTTCCTCTAGAATGACATCCTTTAGTTTTTCCTTTCAACCTTTATATATTGTGCTCGATCCCAACCAATCGGTTTGCATTATGAATCTCCTCCACACTTCAAGAAATCTCTCCAAGATCGATGTTGAGTGGATAGAACTAAAAGCAGTAGAAGAAAAACAAAGCAGGCAAAAAAAAAAGGCGGAATATCCCGAGTAGATACCATCAGTAAATCAATGATCCACCAAGCAAAAAACATATTTGGAATTTTAAAAAGTTGTAGCTACGAGTCTTGAAAATGAGTGCTCTGATACCATGTTGATTTTTCAGGATTTCATGGATTACACCATGGAGAAAAGGAGAGAAGACAAGTTGGGGAGAAAACAGGAGGAAGAATGAGGTTATGGACTTTGTCCAACCCTCCCCCTTAAGCTTTATTTATAAATGATAAAAGTATCAATATTATAATTATATCCTTCACCCTAGTAAGAGTGAAGAAGAGAACAAAATATTAATTAGTTACATCAATGAGACTCTAATTACATCATATCTTCCAACAACCTAGATCAACCTCTGCAAACTTGCAACTTGTACATGTCAACTAAGTGGTGGAAGACATATCCTAGACCTACAACAAATCTCTCATCTCCCCTAATAAGCTCTCAGATAAACCCAAAAAATGCATGTTACTATCATGCCATAGAGAGGCAAAACATTGGGGTCACTCAATGCCAAGCTTAGCACACCAATTTGTTCCCTCAAGATCGTAAGTGAGCATCTTGTAGCCCTAAACTAGGAGTTAGAGGACGCACCCTAGCCTACAATAAATCTCACCCCTCTACTCAAAAGCGCTCAAACTTTCACGAACTTCAATTTTCCAAAATTTCCCATCGTAATCATGTAATTGCCAATATAAAGCTTTAAAAATGCAAATTGATTGGATTATGCCTCTTCAATTGTTAACCAACTATCATTATCAACATCCATAATGTGAGGGGCACGTGGAGTCAAAAGGATATGAGTTTCTCTAACTTTCTAGATTTTAAATATAAAAGATTCAGAACCTTAACCAAAGCTAATAACCCATTGATTCAATTCAAGCCTATATTTTGTTAGATAAAGGTAACCATTGTTTTTTCATTTCATAGTTTTCCTTCCATAGTCAGATATCTGTATCACTATCCATCACAATGGTGGTACTGGAAAAGATATTTCTAAGTTACTTGTTGTCCCGTGCATATATATGAAAAAAACCTAATTTGATAAGTTCATATGGGAAATGGCAAATCACTGTTGGTCAACTATCTTAACTTTTAGTTGAAAAGCTATTACATCAATTCGAGCTCGTGGTATTTTTTAAAAAATAGCTAATGAATCAGGTCTCAAGTTCAAGGTATCTAATAAATGTTGTAAATGGCCCACCTACAAAGAGATGGTCAAATAATATGAAGAAAATATCACGCGCAACTGCTTATAGAATTGTTAATCACATAGTGTTTTTGGTCTGAACACCATTTTTTGCTTTTTGGTACATTATTAATTAGTTAGTCTCCAGTAGCTTCAATCTACCCTTGGTGACCTAAAGATTTGGTATAAATACATTACTAGTTAGTGATGTTACATAACTATTTTAATTTAGTGCCTTAATTACATAGTTAATTACTTAAGTATATTATTCAATTATTTAATTAGTGAATTAATTAATTAATTAATTAGCTAATTAATAATTAAATGGTTAATTAGTTGCTCAATTATGCGTTAGTTAATTAATGTTGAATTAATTAATTATGCTATTTAATTAGTTAACTTAATTATTTAATTAGTTAATTGAGAATAAGAGAATAAATTAAGAACAATTAGCCAGATATTTTTTGGTATTTTCAAGCTTTTTCCAATATAGATACGACAAAGTCGGTATCACTCTCACACCATTGATAGTGTACATCCCTCAGGTGTTCTTGAATTTGATGACGTATATCTCCCAACTGCTTTTGTGTCTGTGTCAAAGCCTCTCTAATTTGCCACATCTCCTCCTCGAGATATTTGGTCTGAGAAGATGATCAAGCCATCTTGGGTACAGACAGTTGAGCTAAAACCAACCACGTAAAGTATTTTATTTTTATTTCTGTTATTAAATATTCATAAAAATAAAAAATAAAAATAAATTGTATATAACCAACAAATTAGATAATAAAATATCAATAATAGTTTATAAGATATACAAAATATTTACAAAATTAAAAAACTATAAATTATAAAAAAAATAGAAAATTATAATAAATTTCTGGGAGGATTTGGTGGTGGTTGGCTATGAGTCTACATCTATTGAAAGAACCATTTCATCTGCATCTCTAAGTTCTTCATCTTGTCCTCCGCATGACGCTTTGATTTCTCGGCTCTTCCTGAATTTTGGATAGCGCCTCTTTAGATATCCACAACTCCTCTAAACGTCTAGGCGGTTGGGATGAAGAGTGTTCGACCATCCTAGGTAGAGTCGATTGAGACAAACCCAATCCCTTAATATGGCCAAACTGATACCTATGAACCCGTCTCATAATGACAATTTCATCAACTAGCTCACCAGCCTTCTATGCCTCACGAAGACTCCTTGCATCTCCTCCTATGAAAAACAACATAGGTAATTTATAATTATTCATGTTTAAAATAAAATATTATATTTATAAGAAAGTTATACTTACTTATTGTTGTTCAAATCCATCAGTACACCCACCTTCATCGAACCAATGAGTAAGTCAAAATTGCTCAATATCAGAGCAATTTGTACCCTACACATTTATAAAGACACATGCATGTAAATATATTAGAATAGTAGTACATAAAAAATATACTCCAAATTAAACATACATACTATATCCTCTTTGACAAGTATAAAAGACTTTGACCCTATGGTATGTCAAAATTCTAACTTTTTTGACATTACTCGAGAATGTCTCTGCAAATTAAAATTAGACATTAGTAAAGAAAAATAATTGATATTTTAAAACCAAATCCATACAAATGTATAGTCATTGAACTTCTCTCCCTCAAACACGTTCATGTATAGTCACTGCCAGTCCTCGAGGGAAACCCCTCTATAATGAGTAGATAGTATCGTGGGGTAACCTCCATGCTTTTTATATCAGCTATAAATAGCAGTCCAATGCTATTGAAATACAACACCCAACGTAGGATGCACGACTACTTGTGTTGTCTTATTACTATTGAAATCAACATCAAACTTTTCCTATAACACAAAACATGATTAACCATAACATTGTAAACTTGAAAAACTACTGAATTAATTAATTAGTTTCTCTATTTAAGTTGTTAATTAATTCTCAATTAGTTAAGTTAATTCTCTAATTAGTTAATTGGGAACAAGAGAATAAATTAAGAACAATTGGCTGGATCACTCTCACACCATTGTTTCAACTATATGCTTCAACTTACAAACAAAAGATGCATTGTAGCTTGTTTAGTGGTAAAAAAATGTGAGTGGTATCATAAAAGAACTTCAAACACACGATCTTCACATTTTTCCAATCTTAAAAAAAAAAAAAAAAAAGTGCATTAGGAATGTTTTTATGTGATACGTAAAAAAAAAACATCCTTCAGTTCGAATAAAACGGAAAATATGAAATAGCTGACTTCATATATTCGAACTCATATAGGAGTAGAGGTTTTTTTTGTTCTATATGTGTGTTTAGTTAGATTGGTAAAGTGAAAAATCAGAATTTCCCATCCCGGGGTTCGAACATATCGAGTGACTTTCATGACGGTACTGCCGTGTTGTGCTGAAATATAGGAGCTTTGAGGAAGGGAAGAGATATGCTATCTGCCATGAATTTGATTCCGAATCCCACTTTTGTGGAGCTCTGCTTGACATGTATTCCAAACGCAGAGCTTCTCGGCATCTTGCGTCACGCGTACTCGAAAGAGCAAAAGAAAGAGATGTTGTAATGTGGAGTTTCTCTGATTCTCTTCCTTGGTCGACGAGGCCTGCGTGAACTCTTCAATCGGATGACTAGACATTATAGGGCTGTTCCAAACGTTGAACATTGTGCATGCTTTAATGATCCATCTTCAAGAATTATGGTCTACTGCCAAATGAGGAATCTTCAACTCTCAAAGCCAAGGAGGAGCTTGTGAATCATAATTAACCAGCTCTATTTTTATTTTATTTTTTGTTTTCATCGACCAAGTTGACCAAATGCTTTGCATGGCGGGGTTCTCTTTGTTGTACAAAAACAGGGAGAGACTGAAAAGGGGGGAGAAGAGTTTCTAATATTAATTAAAGTTATTTTTTATTTTTTAAAATTAAAATTTTAAAATATAATAACTACTTATCCTCCAAATTTATAAAATTCATTGGTCATATTTAGAATTTGCCCATATGAAATATGGAGCTACAATATTTAGTCGATTGAGCTTGGAAATATGAAATCTATTTTGTTAGGTATTAGATACCCTTATTCAATACTAATGAGAGCAATAATAATCGCAGAAGAAGAAATAATCAAGCACAAAAAACACAAAATTTATATAGGTTCGCCTCAAGGCGAGACTACGTTCTGTTTTTCGCCACTACAATAATTCACTATGATGATGAAGTAGTTTACAAGAAAAATCACACACACTCAAATATTTTTTTCTCTAACCTCTCCCTCCCGCAACTAATGATCATTCTCGATGATGACCCTAATAGCGAGTGGCACTCCCAAATATAAAGAGAAAACTAAGATAACCGAATTACAAGTGTGAAATTTTTTATCCACGTACCGACTCTGTGTAAAACGTTAATTAGACTCCATAACTTAACACATTGAGGCCATAATAAAAAAATTACCCTATTTAAATTTTGAGTATATTCATAAATATGATATATAAATGTTCATTTTTGGAATTAAAATATCCAAGAAGACATTATAAAGGAGGTCGTAAAATAAGAATGCAATAAAACGAACATACTAAATTCTAAATTATAGTAGTGAATCGAGTTGTGAATATATTTAAGGGGTAATTGTAATTTCATATTCAATTAGAGGGTAAATATAATTGACCTAGTTTTTTATTTTTTATTTGACGCAAATTTCCATTGTCTAATATAAAATTACCCTTTCCGTTGTTATTCCTAGAGCTGTCAATAGGTAAGAATAATATTTGTTCAATTCTCAAATTTGAGTTCTATAAACTCAATTGGATACCTCATTAGGAATCCAACAAGATACTTTACTAGAAATTGAATTACATGTTCTAGAGCTAATAAATATATGTTGAAGAAGCTATATAAAGGAGTCTAAGATGAGTTTCATATATAGGATATCTCACAAGTTTCATTGAGTTTAAGGTAAATTTAATGCATGACAAGTGTCACAAGAAAAACAAACTCAAAGAAAAAAGCTGAAATTTAAGAGGATGTTTACTAGTTATGTGTTGTCTCTTTATATAAGTTTAGTAAGTTATATTTTGGGTATAATTGGATACTTTGGGAAAATTATGTTTTGTACTATCTAATTGTATTCCTTAATTATAAAAAGACATGATGTAAGAGAGTATAACACTTTTCTCATATTTTTCCTAACAGACGTGCTCTCTTAGTTCTCTTTTTTCTTACGTCTTTTTCACGCATTCTCTTCTTCTCTCTCTTCTATACTTCCTCCTTGAAACTTGAAAATATCCTATCTAAAACTTCACCATTTTTTAATCCTAACCTATTACTCCATGTTTCATTACCTTTTTTTTTTTTAAATTTATTTGGTTTTCTCATCAAAGGAATTTGTGTAATTTTAATGACGAATTCTTTTCGTTTTTATTAATTTACCTTTCTTTGTTTTTGGATTCGGATCCAGATACGGATTTAGGGATAGTCTATATTCATCCAGATTTTTAGACATTCGTGAGCCCTCGTCCTTCTCCTTGGGCCGTTCGTGCCTCGTGTCGTCAAAAAGCGGACCCGTCCTGATCCGAATGGTCAGGGCCGGTCCAACAGCCCAGTTCGCGATGCTGTCTCTCTGCCTCGGTCTAATCCCTTCTCATACGTTCAGCGCTCCCGCCATTTCCTCCTCATCGTCGTGTTCAACACTACGGAGTCTCCGGACCGTCTTCTTCCCATTCTTCTCTGGGTTCAGGTGTTCTAGGCGCACTGACCTTGTGTTCATGAGTAAAGCTTCTGACATTGCTGCTTCCGCCCATGAAAATGCCACCAGTGAGAGTCAAAATTCCGATTCGGCTGTACTAATTCAATACGTGATCCTTCGTCGTGATCTAATCGACACGTGGCCACTAGGCAGTATTTTGGCGCAGGGATGTCACGCCTCCGTCGCTGCAATCTGGTCACAGAAGGATGATATTCACACTGCAGAGTACTGCAGCGACCAGAACCTAGATCATATGCATAAGGTAAGATATAGCTGTTATCCTTCGTTTTATATTTTTTTCCAGCGATTTTTATTTACTACATTGACTATTAACCTTTTACAACGTGAGCAGATATGTGCTGGACTGAGAGCCCTAGTTTTTCTTTTTTCTTTATAACCTACTCTATGATAATGAACTGGCCTGCAATTTGATCTGATGACCTGAAAATGACCTGATTGGGCTTATCATTTTTTCATATTGGAAGACATTCACTTCCAAAAAAAAAAAAATGCAGCTGAATTGGTTGCAGTTCTCTCTCAAGATTTGTCCTCTGCAATTTCTTTGAGGTGCATATGTCATAATTTTGTAATGAAAGAGATGTTTAGGCATCAAATTTCTACTAAATGTAGGGCATGATTATATTTACTGATTGCATTGCCCTCTATTTTGGGAAGAGGCTTCGCTTACATAATAAAGAGAACCATGATTGGATTATGTGATACGGTAGGATATTCTTATGAGCAGCCTGAGATGTTAGAAGGAACACTGTATACGTTTTGGTTCTACAAAATTGTAGATGTGATCCAAACTAGGTTCTGAAACATTGAAGAAAGCATATACAATCAAGCTGATAGAAGAAGCTTCATTGTTGTTTGAACATTTTACCATGAAAAAAAAGGACCCACAAAGCAGGCTGCTTCGGGAGTATTTAGAAGTGATAAAAATGAATTTTTTTTCAGTCAAGGATGTAGTACTAGCCTGAGCTTTTGGGGGTCATCTAAAACTTTTCTTTTTGATTTCATATAACCAATTAAAGGTGCCATTATGTATTTTAATTCGTTTAGAAACAAGCGGTAAACTGAAGCTATATGAGGAAACTTCAGACTTCAGTCAAAGTTATTGATGATTACCATTCTTCAATTGTTTTAAACTTTGATAAAGGATCTTATATACCCTCTATTTTGAAGTAAATGGCCATGTACCTTTTCCTTGAATTCATATTCATCAAAAAAATTAGTGGATTTTGCGAAAGACAGTGAAATTCCATATGCTAATAGGAAGAGATTTTTTTTTTTTTATTTTTATTTTTTTTTGATAAAGATGTAATCCATTAAAAAACAAAAAATTACAAAGAGATAGGGAGCAGATCCATAACAACAAGATGTTGAAGAGATGCTCCCTGTTTGGCAAGCACATCTGCTGCTGAATTTGCAGATCTCGGAGTGTGAGATCAAATACAAGAAAATAGTGAGGTAATCTCTAAAATCTTCTAGAAAATTTTCCAATGCCTCCATGGCAGAAATGAAGTGCCACGGCCCCATCCAATGACTACCTTGGAATCCCCTTAAATGTGAATTGGGCCACTACATTTATCTTTGAAAATCCGGAGCCTGTTGAGAAGACCATGAAGCTCTGCAGACGTTGAGTCGGAGATGCCTAATGGACCCGCATAAGAAAACCACTGATTGCCAAATGAGTCTTAAATCACACCTCCGAAACCTGCGATCCCCGGATTACCGAGAGAAGAACCATCAAAATTCAATTTTAAGTATCCAACCTCTGGGGGCGCCCACTCTTTCATAACTTGAATCTTGGTCCCCAAATGCATCCTTGCTAGATTGTTCCAGTTTTCACGAATAGAAGTGCCCTTGAAAGAACAAAAATGTTTTTTTGTCAAGAGCCAGGTGGATATTTGGCCCATCACTTTGTTCGCTACATTTTTCTCAGATTCAAATTTAGCCTCGAATTGCCTCCTATTCCGTTCATTCCAAATCCCCCATGGCACAAAACTGACACATGCTAATATTCGTGCAATGATTTTATATGCACTCATAACTAGACTGATGGGGCGAAAATCCTTAGGTTTTTCAACACTTGCTTTTTTCGGCACCAATGTGATAAATGACGCGCCAATGCTGCGGTATGTGATGTCGTTTCTGAAGAAGCCATGGATCATAGCACTTATATCTTCCTTCAGACGAGCCCAAAACTTTTTCAGAAAGTCCCCATTAAAACCATCTGGGCCAGGTGCCCTGTCACTCTCCATGCCCAGGACCGCCCGCTCAATTTCAGCCGAAGAAAAAGGAGATTCAATTAGTGCTGCCGCTGCTGGGGAGATGCGAGAAAAGCGAATGTGTGTAAGCTTCGGCCTGTTGGTACACTCCTCCGAGTATAACTCTGTAAAAAACTTAACCAGCTCGTTAGTTATTGAGATCCGACACGACGTTACCTCATTATTAATGCATAATGAGGTAATTCGATTGGACCTCCTTTTTGCCGAAGCGACGGCATGAAAAAATTTGGTATTTGCATCTCCTTCTTTTAGCCATTTGAATCTGGCTCTTTTCTTCCATCGAACTTTCTCTTGGTGCAGAATAGTGCCGAGCTTAAAATTGAAAGAGACTTGAAGCGAAAATTCATCAGAAGTTAAGTACCTTTGTTCCTCCACCACGTCCAGAGCCGCAATCTGAGATATGAGGGAAGCCTTCTCAGCAATCAAAGAGGTATGACGACTAGTGGCCCACTCCTTAATTTTTCCTTTAATGAAGCGCAGTTTTAGGGGGAATGCCCACTCCCTTCTGCCAAGACTTGGACCCTCATCCCACCAACCATCAATAAGAGACTCAAAATTTTCCTCCATTAACCAAGAATTTTCAAACCGGAAAGGCGAAGGCCCCCATTTTTCAAACACTGATGTCAACAAGATAGGCCAGTGATCTGAGCCTACCTTGTTTAGAACTCTTCTAGTAACATTTCCAAACATCTGCAACCAGTTGTTACATGCCAAGAACCGATCCAATTTAGATAATACGGGTTGCTGTTGACTGTTTGTCCATGTGTAATTCTTCCCGGATAAGGGAATCTCATCCAAGCCATTCCCCCCAATGAAGTCTGAGAAGCCTCGCATAGAGGCTGTAATGCGGGTAGCCGGGGGGCTCTTCTCATGACAGTATCTGATGGCATTGAAATCCCCTACAAGGAGCCATGGGGAATTCCAATTCTCCAGAAGCGTACTAAGCTCCTCCCAGAGTAGCGCAATTGCTGGCTGTGGAGATTTATAAATGGCAGAGGCAAATAGAGCTTGTGCACATTTTTTTAATCCATCAGCCCTTCCATGCTTCAAACAATTGTCACAAAGTTGAAAAATATTGTTTTTGGAGAAGTTCTTCTATCAATTTGTTTTTCTTCCATAATGCTTATCCATAAAAAAATACCTTATCTTTTGGATGATTTATCGTGGGTTTTTCTTTTAGTACTATAAACAAGAAAGTTGTGATGATAATTTTTTTGAAGATGGTTGCCATGTGATCTAGAACGTTATCTTTGTTCAATGCAAAAGAAAAAAAATCAAAGACTATATGGCTTAACAAAGAGCCCAATATTTGAGATTGTGAAGTCTAAGTTTTTCCAAGTTTAATTTCAGAACAAATTTGAGTTTTTTTTTTTTTTTTTTTTTTTCTGTTTGGATTTTGGTGTTTGGGTTATCCCTACAGTGGCTTTATTAGTGTCCATTATTTCCTTTAATGTTTTTAATTTTGTCCTTAGTAGTCATTATTCGATATATAAATCAGGATGTTGATTCTAGGATTAGTGGCTATATATTTGAAGGGTCTTGTGTATAATTAATTTATAAATTAAAATTTGGTGATTTCCTGTGTTCATGCTTGTAAGACTTTTCCTGACTTGATATCCCAAGTCAAGGTGTAAACCTTCTTTGCTTTTTTTCTTCTTTCTTGCTGCATGTTTCCTATTTCTAATCCTCTCTGTTTTTGTTGCTCTTTTTCTTATTGACTTTCTTTGAAAAATTTGGAGAATAATATAGTACATCTATAGTGCAGTTGCTGGCACCTGAAACTATAGCATGAATTTTGAGTCTGTAGGTGGCTTGGATATTGTTCTTATTTTTCTTATGCCCGGAAATCACTTTCTTTGCTTTCTTGTATCTTTTTCTTAAAACAATTGGTTGTACTTTCTTCTCCTTTTTATTTTATTATTATTACCTTTTTAAGAATTCCTAACAGCCATATTGAGATTTTACTAGACGTAACTCCCAACAGCAAGGTGCAGCTACGAAACTCCCTTTCAGCAAGGGATTCTTGGGGGGTCCTAGCTTCTTTGCCTTAATGAAATCACATCAGCCCAATCTCCTTCTATGACAACAGGGTTTAAGAATCTTAGCACAAGAAGATTACTTGGGAGAAAAGAGCTCTACTCTCGGCTTTTGTTGAATTGCATTCTCTTGCTCGATTTGAGTAGACCAAGAATGTAGACCCAGTGTGGTCCTTGATGACTCCCCCAACACTTGCAGGGCTTGGATGGCCCTATGCAGGAGCCATCAAAATTCAGATTTAGCCAACCAACTGATTGGGTTTGACAGTGAGTAATGGATGAGATTATATGGTCTTTGAAGTTGAAGATAGTTCTCCAATATCTTCTATTGATAGTGTGAAGTGGGAAAAAATCCCACTTTGAGAAGTGTTAAGAAAGAATATTGGGTTATAAGTTTGAGCAATAGGCCTCTTGAGTTGCCTAACAGTGGGATCTAACATTTTGGAATGGAATGGGCTCAATCTACCAGTGGTATCAGAGTAGATTATATGCGTGGGTAGATGTACAGTGTGTATTGCCAAAATTATTTGTTTTATGTGGGTTCCATGAGGCGAGAACCAGGTTGTTTGTGTGGTGTGGACATGTCACAGACCCGTTATATGTAAGCATGGACATGAGGGGGCGTGTGAAGCCGGAAAAAATCCCATATAAAAAGTGTTAAGAAAAATGATTGGGTTATAAGGTTGAGCAATAAACGTCCTAAGTGGCTAGCAGATAGAGCGTAGAAGTGGGAGCATTTGATGGTGTGAGCGGGCCCATAGTGAGGAGTGAAGAAAGATTCAATGACATGGTTGAGGGAGCTTGTAGATCTGGCTGTTAGAAGATACAATCAGGGTTTATTTAGTTTACTTCATTTTCTAGGAATATTGTTTTTCTTGTATAAAGTAGTTTCCAAGGGTTTAGGGGCTACATGGACATGAATGTAATTTTGAGAAATGTTTAAGTTATTGTGAAGAATGAAAATAGAAGACAAATTGGGGAGAAAATAAGGAAAATAGAGAGAAAGGAGTAGAAGAAGGCTGACGTACAGCCTGCTGGATGGGGAAAAAGTTGACCCCCATCAGTCTTTTATTTCTCACTAAGTGGTTTTACAAAATGTCTAAAAAGCCTCTCTTAAGGGCTTAAACTTAAGTATGTAAATCACCCTTATAAAGTTACTAGATTTACACAATAAACTTTAGTCTGGACCCTTTTTCCTAACAAATTACAGATCAACTTACATAAGAAATTTCTAAAATACCCCTGATTCTTAACAGTTATAAATAGGGGAGATGGTTCTGTGAAACCTAAGCTCTCCCCTCTCTTTTCTTCCTAAAACTTCCAATTAGAGCAAGGTCTTTTAGTTGATGATCAACTTACAAAGACAATGTTATTATCCTCATTTTTCTTGTCCTTGTAGTTCTTATTTTTTAATTTCCTCTTTGTAGTTTGCATTGTCTCCTTCAATGTGAGTTCATATGGAATTTTGATACTTCCATTTTTGTCTTCCGAAAATTCTCTGGCGCTACCTCCCTCTCTCTCTCTCTCTCTCTCTCTCTTTCTCTCTCTCTCTCTCTCTCAAAACTGTTTCGTTGTCTTCATTCGTCTACGAGCTTGCCCCTTTTGTTTTAGCATGAAAGGTCACATAGAGTGCATTTAAGGATTCTCTAATTAATCAATACTGCTTCCATTGAACAGGTATATAAAGGTCGCACGTATAGTGACTTGCAATTTCTTTTCTTTGCCCTTTAATGACAACAAACGAGCCTGCGCAAGAGAGATCAGAGTTGTATGCAGTCACTATGGTTTCCCCTTTGTATTAGTTCAACTTCTGGGTTGCTGTATTGGGGAACCTGATCAGGGAGGTCTTGTTGCCAGATTGGCCATTTACTTCTTTGACTCTCCATTTTTCAATAGTTGAGACGTGTTCTGCAGACAATATCTACTCTTTATGAGCAAAGAGATGAAGCTGCTGAAGAAAAAGAATTTGCTTCTATCTATTGTGTGGAGTCTGAAGATCATGCTTAAAAGGTGACTGTGCAATCAGACTGTGTTCCGCTTCATGTTAGGAAGTAGACGCCCTAATTCCAAACTAACGAAAGCAATAATAATAAACGCAGAAGAAGGAAAAAACAAGTACTTATACAGGTTCGCCTCAAGGTGAGACTACGTCCTGTCTTCTGCCGTTGCAGTAATCCACTATGAAGATGAAATAGTTTACAAGATAGATCGCACACACTTATAGGTGTTGTTTTTCTCTAATCTCTCTTGGCCGAAACTGATGCTCCTCGGATGATAGATAAAACCCTAATAGCGGCGCCCCCCAATTATAAAGAGAAAATTAGGGTAACCGCTTTATAGGAGTGAAATTCCCAAATTGTCTTTAATGAAATAGTAGTTAATATATTGTGGACCGGGCGGGGGCTCCACCCCCATACCCCCGGGAGGGGGGTTTCCCGCCCCTCTTCTAACCCCCACGACAACCTTACCGCGAAGATCGATCCGTGTACCGACTCACCGTAGGGCATTGATTAGACTCCACAACTTAAACAAGATCCCACTTGGAGACTAATCCATCATCAATATCTCCTCTGCAGCGGCAACAACTTCTCAATCCTCACAGAGAAGTCCAAATTGAAGTTGCACACAACTTCAGTTTCTCAATCGTAACAGTTTTTGTCAACATATCAGCCATATTCTGACTTCCTTGAATCTTCTCAAGTGCTAAGACTCCATCCTCCAGAGCTGATCTGATGAAGTGATAACGCACTTGTATGTTCTTTGTTCTGACATGATAAACAAGATTCTTTGTTAAATGAATAACACTCTGACTGTCACAATATAACACATTCTTCCCATGCTTGAGACCTAATTCTTCCCAGAAAGACTGCAGTCATACCATCTCTTTGCTGGCTTTAGTCACGACGACATATTCTGCCTTAGTAGTGGAAAGAGTAACTATCTTCTGCAACTCAGAGACCCAACTAACTATTGTACCACCCAATGTATATACATATCCAGTGGTACTCTTCCTGCCATCAATGTCTTCAGCCATGTCAGCATCTACATAACCCTATAATCCCAAGTTTGACTTTCTGAAACATAAGGCTGAGTCTGCAGTGCCTCTCAAATACATGAAAATCTACTTCACTACTTCCCAATGTTGCTAACCTGAATTACTCATATATCTTCTCACAACTCCCACTGCATGAGCTATGTCTGGTCTAGTGTACACCATGACATACATGAGACTGCCAATAGCAGAAACATAAGGCACATTGACCATGTAGGTTCGCTCTTGCTCTGTAGAAGGTGACTGCTCCTTAGATAGCCTAAAGTGACTAGCCAAAGGAGTACTCATTGGTTTTGCATCGTTCGTGTTGAACCTACTCAGCACCTTCTTCACATATTCTTCTTGTGACAGTTTCAAGACATCAATGTCCCTAGTAATCCTCATCCTAAGGATTTGTTTTGCAACACCCAAATCCTTCATTGCAAACTTCGTGGACAACTCCCTTTTCAACTTATCTATTTCCTATTTGTAAGCACCTGCTATCAACATGTCATCAACATATAGTAGTAGAATGATGTAGAGTCATCATGCTTCTTCACATAACAATAATTATCTGCCTGACACCTCAAGAAGCCATTTTTTTTTTTTTTTTGAAAAAAATGTATATATATTTTTTTTTGAGAAGAGGTGTGAATGTATTACTGAAGAAAAAAATTACATTCCTTGAAGCTAAAAAGACATTTCCTCCACAACAAGATGTTGGAGGGTAACGCCTTTTTTCGCTTGAGCATCGACTAAGTGATTAGCAGATCTTGGAACATGTTTCCAAGTGCATTGTAAAACAGAAATTAACTTACAAATTTACAAATTTCATCACAAAAGCTCCCAATGATGCCAAGGAGGTTTTGATGGCTTCGAGCACCAGTTAATAATGACTTGAGAATCCCCTTCAATCAAGTGTGCACCCTCCTTTTTTTGCTTGAAAAGTTTCAGTCCGTTGAACAGCCCATGCAATTCCGCGCAAGTAGAGTCAGATACTCCAATTGGACCTGCATATGTGAAGAGAAGATTTGCTTGATCATCGTGAATTATTCCGCCAAACCCAGCTGGCCCCGGACACTCGAGAGCACTTCCATCAAAATTTAGTTTAAAATGTTCAGGAGGAGGTTTGGACCATTCAACCATTACAGGGGCCTTCGATGGAAATATTAACAGAGAAAATTACAAAGGAGATAGGAGCAGATCCCTAACAACAAGAGATTGAAGGGTTGCTCCCCATCCTGGCAAGCACATCTGTTGCTGAATTTGTAGATCTCAGAATGTGAGACCAAAAACAAGAAAATTGAGAAGCAATTTCAAGAATCTCCCTAAAAGAGTCACAATGGCGCCACGGAGGAGAGGATGCATACTCGCACCAACCAATTACCACCTTTGAGTCTCCTTCAATGTGAAGAGGGCCACTACAATTGTCTCTGAAAACGTGAAGCCCATTGAGGAGGCCTTGGAGCTTAGCCGACATTGAGTCAGCAATGCCTAATGGGCCAACATACGAGAAGCGTTGGTTTCCAGAGGGCTCTGAGATAACTCCCCCAAAGCCAGCAATCCTGGGATTGCCAAGAGAGGAATCATCAAAATTCAACTTTAGGAAACCGTGCTCTGGGGGGGTCCATTCTTGCATAACTGAGGCCCTGGATGCAAACCTCATTTTTGCTATTGTGCTTCAGTTGTCGCGGATAGAGGAACCCACATAGGAAGAGAAAGGCTTCTTTGTAAGAAGCCACACTAAGATTTGACTGAAAACATGCTCGGCTACTCTCTCTGTGGAATCACCTTTAGCATCAAATCGCCTGCGATTGCGCTTATTCCAAAGCCCCCACGGGATGAAGCCAGTGTAAGCAAAGACCATATACTTTCCAAGCCCAGGAAAGGGGGTACCAATGAGCGACTGACTGAAAGAGGTCAGATTTGCCGACATACAGAATTGAAGCCCCGTCTTACTGAGGATTGAAGTCTACACATTCCACGAGAAGGAGCATTGAAGCAGGGTGTGACTGGCTGTCTCAATCTCTGAGTTGCAGAAGGGGCAGAGAGGATCAATAGCAGGGTGGCTTCTTCTTTGAAGCACACCGGTCGTGAGCTTGTTAAAGGTGTCAAACTTCTTATACCATTGCTTGGAGCTTGTTTAAGACCATACGAGCTCTTTTGAAGTTTGCACACCATTTTCTCCTTTCCTTGTGTTTGAAACCCTGTGGCTCCATCATATAAATTTTTTCCTCCAAATCACCATGAAGAAATGCTGTCTTTACATCCAACTGCTCTAAGTGCAAGTCTGCATTTGCCACTAGTCCAAACACTATTTTAATAGTAGTCAATTTCACTGCTGGAGAGAAAATCACAGTTTAGTCAATGCCTTCTTTTTGTTGAAAGCCCTTTTACCACCAATCTTGCCTTCTACCGCTTGTTGCCATCATGTTCGTCTTTTATTCGGTACACCCATTTATTCTGCAAGGCCTTCTTCTTCTCTTTTGGTAACTTGGTCAATTGCCATGTCTGATTGGATAACAGTAAATCCATCTCATCCCACATGGCCAACTCCCACTTGGTTGATTCATTAGCTTGCACAACTTCCTCATAACTCTCTGGTTCACCATTACCAGTCAACAAAATATAATTCAGTGCAAGGGAGTACCTCTGTGGTGGTCTGCTAGTTTTGGTAGATCTCCTGAGTTCAACCACAAGAATGTTTTGATTTACTTCTAAGGGTATATTTTCCTGGTCTTCCTGAGCAATATTCTATATCTCAATAACTGGAAGATCTCTCAATTGAATCACTTCAGACTTCTTGGCTTTATCACTTGTGCTCTCAGACTCTGTTCTCAATTTGTCTTTATACAGGGCACCTTCGTTGAAGATCACGCCCTTGCTCTTGATAAGCTTACGACTTTGGTAATCTCAAAAGCGATAACCAAACTCGGTACCACCATAGCCAATAAAGAAACATATCTTAGATTTAGCATCAAGTTTACTTCTAATAGCAGAATCAATATGAATATAAGAAACACAACAAAAAACTTTCAAGAAAGCAAAGTTTACCTCTTTGTCGGTTCAAACCTCTTCTGGTATTTTGCAATCCAATGGTGTTGAAGGACCTCTGTTGATTAAATAGGCAGCAGTGCTAATAGCCTAAGACCAGAACATCTTTGGCAATCCCGCATTTAATCTCA
Source organism: Aristolochia californica (assembly GCF_029961685.1). Lineage (NCBI taxonomy): Eukaryota > Viridiplantae > Streptophyta > Magnoliopsida > Piperales > Aristolochiaceae > Aristolochia > Aristolochia californica. Next base: position 9,910,632 of record NW_027182290.1, on the reverse strand, counting down.
TGCTCCTAGCACTCTTGTTCAAGGTCCTGTTCATCCTCTCAGCTACACCATTCTGTTGAGGTTTTCTTCGTCTTGATTCCATTATCAAGCACAATCCCGCTTGAAATCATCATCTATGTGTTCTCTCCCATTATTTGACTACAGACACTTCACCTTCAAATCTGTCTCATCCTCAACCATTGCTCTCCATCTCTTGAAGGTATCAAAAACATCAGATTTCTTTTTCCGGAAATAGAGCCATACCTTTCTGCTTGCATCATCAATAAATGCCACATAGTAGTTAGAACCACCAAGGGAGGTAACAGTTGAAGGCCCCCACACATTTGTGTAAACCAACTCCAATTTTGTTGTCTTTTGCTCATTTTCAGCCTTAGAAAAGCTAACCCTTTTCTGTTTGCTGAAAATACAGCCTTCACTTAAATTGTTGTATACAGTTTTCAACCCTGGTAGCTTCCCTTTGGATTGAAGCACTTTCATTCCCTTCTCACTTATGTGATCGAGCCTATAATGCCACAAATCAGAATCAGTAACAACATCAACAACTGCAACCGTGTCTCTGCAACTAGAAGTGACGTACAAAGTTCTAGTTTTAACTCATCGTGCAACAACCATAGCTCCCTTTGTGACTTTCCAGGAAGCACCATTAAAAGTCACATTATGACCTTCATCAAGTTGCCCTACTGAGATCAGATTACGCATAAGTTTTGGTACATGTCTCACCTTGTAAATTTTCCACATTGACCCGTTTGACATCCTCAAACTGACATTACCAATACCGACAATATCCAAATGTTCTCCATCAGCAAGATACACCTTCTTGCGATCTCCAACAACATAATTCTCCATGATCTAATGTGAAAAGAAGCTCCTGAATCTACCACCCAAGAGTCAATAGGGCTATCAACCGACAAGAGTAAAACATCTTGTATCTCTTCAGTCACTGCATTTGCAGCATCACCTTTCTTTTCATCCTTCTTTGGTGCTCTGCAGTTCTTCTTTATGTGACCATACTTGCCACAATTCCAGCACATCACATTCCTTCCGAATTTGGACTTGCTTCTTCTATTCGTGGACTTCTCTTTACCATTGCCCTTGTTGGAATTCCTCTCGAAGTTTCTTGCCCCAAGTATCGACACTTAGGGCAGAATTAGATGTCGACAATTCTCCGGAGTCCTTTCTAAGAACTTCCTACGCAAGAATGGTGTTATGATCCCGGATCTGACACATGGATTCGTAGGGAGGAAGAAGAGAAAGACGAAGATCAAACCAAAGGGAAACTTGAAAACCCTAGGTTCGTTAAGGAGATAACGCACACCCCTGAGCTCGTTGAGGAGAACTCAAAACCCTGTTTAACCTAAATCAATGCTTGGAGAGGGAATAGCCCGAATTTCAAGTACTATTTGGTCAACTGGGAGGAAGTTTGCCTTCGAAAATTTTTTGGAGGTCTCGGAATTTGGCTCTCCAAAGACATGAATCAGGCTTTACTCCTTAAATGGATTTGGCGGCTCAACTCATCAGCTCCAAACCTTTGGAAAAATATGGTGCTTTCAAAGCTCGTCATCTCCTCAAAATGGTGGACAAATGGGGGAAATAGAAGGAATTTATCTCCTATATGGCGGTTGCTTTATCTCTTGACTCCTACTTTCTCAGCAACAGTCCGATTTTATGTGGGAGATGGCCATCATATCAGATTTTGGGAAGATTTATGGTTAGGGGATATGCCTTTTCAGAGCACTTTTCCTAGCCTCCACAGTATTTCGAGATTGAGGAATGGTACCATTAGTGAAGTTGCTGATAATGGGGGATGAAACATTCAGCCTCATCGTGGTTTATCTGATTCAGAAGGTCTTGAAGCCAGTCAACTGTTGGACACTTTGCAGTCAACCAGAATCTAAGCTAACAAATCAGACAAGCTAATCTGGTGGCCAGATAAAAGTGGCTCCTTCTCTGTCAGCTCCGCCTATCTTGTTATTTGAGGAGAGATCACTCAGGGTCCCAAGCTTGCAGTGGAATTCACTTGGCGTCTAAGTGCACCCCCAAAAATAAAATTCTTCATGTGGAGTGCTTGCCATAATAAGATTCTCTCTGCTGACAACCTCAGAATTCGTGGCAACCGCGGAGTTGACCCCATTTGCCCCTTTTGCCATGCATAGGAAGAAACTGTAAGCCACCTGCTCCTTTTGTGCCCTTTCTCTTGGGGGATTTGGACGTTGATTCTTAACAAAATTGGCCTCCAACTCTGCTTCCCTGAGGATTTGTCAGCCACCTGCCGTATACTTGAGGGAACTCTTATCCCCGGTATTGGGAAACTGATGATCTTTGCTATATCCGCATTCATCCCGTGGGGTCTTTGGCTGGAGCGAAATCAACGGAGATTCAAAGCCAAACCCAGCACTCAAGATAGAGTTATTGAAACCATCTCAGGCAGTATTGCTACTTGGCTTCACTCAAGAAAGGCCTTCTCCCGTTCTCTGGAACATCCATCAGGGATAATTGGAGAAGCTTAGCCTAGCTCCACCTCTCCTCGAAGCCTCTTGTCATATGCGAATGGACCCTGCCTCCTGCTGGAGTCCTTAAGCTGAATTTCGACTGCTCTTCTCTAGGTATCCCTGGCTTAGCTGGGTTTGGTGGCGTGATCCGGGGCTTTCTTGGGAACCAGATCGTCTCTTTCTCCAGGCCCCTTGGTATTGCAGACTCCACAACGGCTGAACTCCAAAGCCTCCTCAATGGGCTTCGTGTTTTTCGTGATCATTGCTCCGGACCTGTCCTGATCGAGGGAGACTCTAAGATGGTGATCGGTTGGTGCCAGCATGCCTCTACTCCTCTGTGGCGTCACTAGGATGTTTTTTTTGAAGTTTTGGATATTGTAAATCTCTTGGAGTGTTTTTGGTCTCTCATTCTGAGATCAGCAAATTCTGTGGCTGATGCTCTAGCCAAGCAAGGAACCTCCTTGCAATCTCTTGTTGTCAGGTGTTAGCTCCTTTTGTTTCTCTTAATAAAATTCACATTTCATAAAAAAAATGCTTGATTTTCTCATTACTCTTACCCTTTAAATAGGGTTCACCCTTAAAAAGTTTAAGATAAATATTACAAAAATACCCCTATAAATGAAATATTCCAAAAATGCCTCTGTGGCCTATTAATTCTTTAACTGAAATAAAATAAAGTAAATTAAAGAAAAACAATTAAAATAATAATGTTATTGCGTGCATAACACCCCCCTGGGAGAAAGAGCTTGTCCTCAAGCTCGAAGGTAGGGTCTGTATGCCGACGTCTCCACCTATTGCCAAGTAACATCCGCGGTAGCTATGTCCGCCCTCTGGATGCCCAAAACTGAAGCATTCCCCTAGTAGCATTTTTTTTTTTTTATAGTCGAATGTAGGGATGCGTGCCGAACGTCGCTACATCTTCCCAAGTAGCATCTCTGCCCTCCATCAGTCCTGGACTGGTGTGAAACTGCCCCTCACGGCAGGCCCCTATTGGCAAAGTTGCATTGCCCACACTTTTCCAGCATGGCAGCAACACATCCTGACCAGCCCCCTGGGATTCAGAAGACTCAGCAGCACCCATTATATATATCTCCGCTATTGTTGCACTCTCTTCCTGCAGTGGCACAGCTAGATATTCTTTGAGTAGAAAACTCGGTACATCGTCTGCCTTGGCATGGAGGAACTTGCAGTATGTTACGCCATTGATCTCTGCATTCCTTTGAGCATCTAACACTGCCGATGCATTCATTTCAATGCCAACTACCATGCCAACACGATGTGCCAAACTAAGGCCAATGGTTCCAGTACCGCAGAAAAAAGTCACTATGCCAACCACAGATTGATCAAGTTCAGCACCTGCTAATGTAAGAGTTCCTGCAAGTGGTTCAAGTGCCACCCCCGATGCATAAGCACTAGATTCAGCACCACTGGAAGCATACTTCCCTTTTCCATCACTCTGGTTTAGTGCCTTGAGTGCATGAAAATAGCCATCTGCATCCTCAAGAAACACCTTGGCTTGGCTGCTTTGATCCTTAATAAGAACCAAACTACCAATAGAGTGGTAGAAGTCAGAGAGTAAAGATGCATCCTTCAGAACTGCGTGAAGCGTTGAAGTGATTGCCTCTAAAATTGTCTTCAACATTCCAATTCAACATGCGATTGAAGTAGTCCTGTGCACTAGAAGATGACAAATCAAGGGTCTCAACAACAACAGGACATGTTGATGGAATTATATCAGCACTTTCATAATTTTCCTCTAGGCTTCCAAATGATCCATCGATCGAAGCAAACAGCTCCAAAGCAGCAGATCGGTGAGCATTCGACACTGGTTGGAAGATAGCAGCCGTCCAGACAGTCAACCAAACAAATAGAATCAGAAGACCGAGGTCTCTGGCCATGTCTGGCAATTCTGTATCCATCATGCTTACTGCAACAGCAGCAGCAAGTTTTCTTTTCATCATCATCTCCATTGCAATATCTTCAAGAATGGCACGTGAATGAAGAACACTGTTGCTGTTCTCAACAACAGTAGTGTAATTTCTCACCTTCCCCTGTTCAATAAGACTTCTGAGCACAGACATCCCGTACTCCCCCTTGCTGCTCGTCCTTGTATCAAACATAAGAGTTACAAATTGTTTGATCCCATAATCAACAGTATTCAGCTCCCTCCAACACATTCCAGAAATTCCATCAGAACTTCTAGCAGGCAATTTATTCAGGGACAGCAATTGAAAAGGAGAGGTAAAAGCCGATTCCAATTTCTGGTAGATGTTGGGCATGTTTTCAATAAAACGAGCAGTCCTTACCTCTTGATGGATAATGGAACATGCACATTGGACCTTTCAACTGGAATTTCACTGCTCTTGACGAACAGGAACTGCACATACTCTTCTACGACATCGAATTCATCTCCTGGGCACACCGGGCGATTTCACCCACACGACCATCAGAGTCCTCGTCCTGTTGTGGCCATGGCCGACCGATAATCAATGTTCCAGAAGTGTCTGCTTCCGTCAAGGCCACACTCTCCATGTCGAAATCAATTGCTCTGATTTGTTGTTCTTTCCTATTCCCAGTACCTTCGTCGCTGCGAGGAACTACCTGAGGAAGCTTTCCCCAACGGCGAATAGCAGAGGCATCTGGCCGGAATTTGTCGTGGAACTTCTCGGCTCGGGAATTTTCAGTCTCCCCGACTTCGGATTTCACGACGTTGGGTGTTGGCTCTGGATTTTCATGCTTGGAGGGTTTAGGTCGACCCTCTGCTGGACCGTTGAACGGATTCGCTGAGACGGAGGTAGCTCGGACATGCCAAAATGATTTGCCGATGGAGGTCCCACGGTGGTTGCTGTTTCCACTTTCCCAATGTTTGATCCGCTCTATCGTTTGCCTGTTCCCAATGGCGAACAACGGCAAACCAGGGATGAAGTTTCGAATAGGGCTGGCACTCGTCGGACTGTTCCGACGGGCTTTTTGTTCCATAAGTTTCAATTCTTGGATTTCCAGGCTCCTTCTCGGAGATTCTCATGGTTCCCGGTTTCAGATTTGCGGTCGTACCCAAATCGTCCAGTGCCGTTTTTTCCGTCGCCTGTGGAAGACGTATGGCTGCCCGTGAGAAAGGGGTTGTGGAATACCCCTCCGATTTCCAAAAATCGGGGTCCCCGCCATATGATTTCGGAAGTTCGGGGAGCTTTTCCGAGACAGAGAGCTCTCGGATTTCATGCGTTTTTTGTTCGGGGAGACGTATGGCGTCCAGTGAGAAAGGGTTTGATGCCGAACCCCATTTTGGATTTTTCGATAAAGGGTGTGCTGAATACCCTCCGATTTCAGAATTTCTAAGTCCCCAATTTCGGATGTCACCGCCGCTGGAGAGACAAAGGGCTCTCTGATTTTTTGCTTCTCCCGTCCGAGACAGCGTCTCAAGCGATTGCAGCAGTGAGTTGCTCCCTTGCAGAAAATTTAATGGAAGATGCACGCTATCTTTCGTTAGATGCTCTACACCATGCTTGTATTTCTTGTAAAATAGAGTAAGCTCAACCCAGGAACGTCTTAACAACAATCAAGAAAAAAGTCAACACTGATCTCTATTCAAATACAAACGAATTTCGTCCAACCACACGCTCTTAGAAGAGCTTCAATGGCTTCTGGACTTACAGAAGAAGAAACTAAGATAAAACAGACAGGGAAAATGTATGATTCTAGATGCCATTTGCTGCTGAAGAACACCTCTATTTATAGGTGTTTTGCAGCACTCAATCGAGGAAGACAACTGGGAGACAACTACGAAAATGATGGTAGGAAGCTTCCCTTCTCTTCAGGCGCTGACGGAGGCCTCTGTCCGCTGCGACGGTCAGTACAGAGTGCGCCTCTGTTTTTTGCTGCGTCCATTAATTCCCGTTCACACTTGGGTGTTTTAATTTTTCGTTCATACATGGGTCTCCCAATCGTGACAAAGGGCATACTGTGGGGCCGGGGCCTACCGGCAGTCCCTGGTCTCCGCCTTCATTTTACAGTTTCTTCACAAATAACCATTGCGGTCACAATTTGACCTCATCAGCGTCTAAGCCGGAACCGCTAACTAATTTACTCACTATCGACATTGGCGCTCCTCATAATTGGGGGCCAGTGAATACATTATATTAACAGTAACTTGAGAGAGGTGGGCATTGACACTAACATTTCTTCCAATTCCCTGCGCATACACCATGCACGTATTTCTTCCAATTCTTTGCACATGGCAATCCATTTTTCTTGGGATATAGAATGCCTCATTGTGTTCCCACTATGATACTAGTTGTTATGGTCCCGGATCTGACACATGGATTCGTAGGGAGGAAGAAGAGAAAGACGAAGATCAAGCCAAAGGGAAGCTTGAAAACCCTAGGTTCGTGAAGGAGAACGCACACCCCCTGAGCTCGTTGAGAAGAACTGAAAACCCTGTTTAACCTAAATTAATGCTTGACTTTCTCATTACTCTTACCCCTTAAATAGGGATCACCTTTATAAGGTTTAAGATAAATATTACAAAAATACCCCTATAAATGAAATATTCTAAAAATGCCCCTGTGGCCTATTAATTCTTTAACTGAAATAAAATAAAGTAAATTAAAGAAAAACAATTAAAGTAATAATGTTATTGAGTGCATAACATTTGATGTTATGATCCTGGGTTAAGTGTTTGGCTTTCTGCTACCTACTAGGCCGGTCTTTTGGGTAGTATTGGCTAGGTGCTTAACATTTGGTATCAGAGCCACTACTTACGTTACGGGTTCGAATCCCGGAGGGGGCGACTTAGCGGAGGGGGCGACCTAGTAGTGTTGCTAGAGTGAGCCGCCGTGGACGTCGGCTCGTAATGAAGGAACTTGTTGAGCTCAGCTCATAAGAGCTTGAGGGCAAGCTTTTTCTCCAAGGGGTGTGTGATGTTATATCCTGGGTTAAGTGTTTGACTTTCTGCTACCTACCAGGCCGGTCTTTTGGGTAGTATTGGCTAGGTGCTTAACAAATGGTATCCCGAACATCATTAAAGATCAATTTCCAATTGCCTACGGAATTGCTGACTACAACCCTCATAGGCTCCCAACATTTGGTAGAGTCACCAAAAGAATTAAAGCACGAACCTCATCATCAAATTTAATATGAATGGAGGTCAATTGATTGACCATCTTGCTAAACTCATTCAAATGCGATGCCACTGATGTATTTCTATCATCTTTAAATTGAAGAGTTTTTCCATGAGATGTACCTTATTATTTTTGGAAATCTTCTCATACATATCGGATAAAATCTTCATCATCCCCGCAGTGGTTTTCTCCGATGCCACGTTGTGAGCAATGTTCTTTGACAGTGTTAACCGGACTACTCCCAACACCTATCTATCGAGGAGATTCCACTCATCATCTTTCATACTTTCTAGTCTCATATCCAGAAGTGGTGCGTGCAACTTTTTACTGTACAGATAATCTTCGATCTGCATCCTCTAGAACCTAAAATCCATACCATCAAACTTGCTGATTCCAAGTGCCAATCCTTCTCCGCCAGCCAAGGCTCTCAATCACGAACCAAAGCTTTGATACCACTTGTTAGGAATTAGATGCCCTCATTCCAAACTAACGAGAGCAATAATAATAAACACAGAAGAAGGAAAAAACAAGCACGAAAAAGACAACAAGATTTATACTGGTTCGCCTCAAGGTGAGACTAAGTCCTGTCTTCCGCCGCTATAATAATCTACTATGAAGATGAAATAGTTTACAAGAGAGATCGCACACACTTACAAGTGTTGTTTTTCTCTAATCTCTCTCAGCCGCAATTGATGCTCCTCGAATGATAGATAAAACCCTAATAGCCCCCCTCTCAGTTATAAAGAGAAAATTAGGGCAACCGCTGAAATTTCCAAACTGCCCTTAATGAAATAGCAGTTAATATATCGTGGACCGGGCGGGGGCTCCACCCCTACACCCCTCGAAGGGGGGCTTCCCGTTCCTCTTCCAACCTCCACGGCAACCTTACCACAAAGGTTGATCAGCGTACCGATTCAGCGTAGGGCGTTGATTAGGCTCCACAACTTAACACTTCAGTCTATTAACTGGAGATGTTTTTATGATGGATTTTCAAACCTCTTCATTAACAATGCAAAAGAAATTAAAGGCCAGCATGTGGTCTTCCTAACTTATTTGAGACTTGTAGAATTTTATTTTAGTGGAAATGTTTTTGCTAATCTGGATACGGAATATAAAACCAGAATGCTGTTTCATTTCTGCTATCTCACTTTCCCTTTGAAGAAGTCCCGTCTGAATCAATCTGGCAGCAGATTCTTTTAAGAGGTTATGGCAGCAAAGGCAAAAACAGCTTAAGAGGCATTAGACAAGCTGCGAGGTCTGAATGATGTTCCATCTAGGGCCCATATAAGTTGATTTTGGTATATTACATTTGATTTGGTTCTGATTTTGAACAGCAGTTACAATCCAACATCTTGATAGGAATGTATTTCTGAAAATCTGGTATTATCTCCCTGGTGTTTAACTTTTGTGCTCCATCTTTTGGTTGAAGTCAGTAGTTGATTTAGTTGTCAGTTTCGATGGTCAAATCTATCCGTTCTGATTGTTAGTTTTGATGTCTACCTTTGATAACAATTGTATGATTGGATTTTGTCGTTAATTTTCATATTAATTTTGGTACATCTACCGTTGTGGTATCTTATTGTTATGCCATTTGAGTTAGTCATGTGCCTTGCGCTTACCTCAATATTGATCCCCCGTAACTTTTGTATTGTTTGAAAATTTTATTCTTCCTACCTTCTATTCCATATTTTATTGTGTGGATTCTCTTATCCTTTTCTTTTAAGACCAATCCTTATTTTTTTGAAACTTTTTGTTTTTGTTCGAATTGTTAAATTCTTTGTGTGGTTCGAATTGGATCAGGAAAATTTTTCTCTTGTTTTGGAAACTACTTGTGTCAATCCATTCCTTTGAGTTCTTTAGGTTGGTTTTCTTATTTTGTTGTATATGGGTGTTTTAATCGTTAATGACATTCTATTGCCCTTATATGGATTTTTTATTGCCCTATAGTAGGTTTTCTACAATTGTCCTTTAGTGACTAGCTTTCCTCACTTAGTAATTATGATCACTATTTTGTGTTCAAAATCCTTTGCCTGTTTTGAATTTTATTTTGTGTCAACTATATATCCTTTACTCTTTGGTTGGTTGCTGCCCTCTAGTTAAGGTTGTGAGAGTCCGTGTTTGCTTTAGTATTTATTCTTGGGGTACTTTGAGATTATCTTTTATTCAGGGAGAAATGGAGTAAAGAAAAAGTTTGCAATTTCTGAAGCTTATATTATGTTCAAGCTGATATTATTGCCATCTATTCCCCAACTTGAGGGGGAAAAAGAGTACTTGAAGCCAAAGTGCAAACTCAAAGTAAACCGCAAAAATTATAAAATTTTTAAGATTACTTGAAGCCACATAGACCACTGATTTTTTTAGACCAAGTTTTTGTATTTTTTTTTTATGCTTAAAATGGGAATTGAGAGAGAAGTTTTGTAAGAAATTGAAGCTATATGCTCTAGATTGAGGAGTTTTGGAAGATATAGTTAAGGTTTATTTAATTTACTTTATTTGTGTAGGAAAATTTTTTTTCTTGTAAAAAGTAATTTCTAAGGGTTCATCGACTATGTGGATATGAATGTAATTCTGAGAATTGTTTAAGTTATAAATAGGAGAGATGGGTTTGTGAACCCTAAGCTCTATCATCGTTTTTCTTCTTGAAAATTCCAACATTGGCCCACATAAGGATGGGACTATTGGTCCTTGTTGCTGCTACAGTTGTTTTCTTCTTCTTCTTAACGTTGTAGGGAACTTTATCCATTTTATTCGGCTTTTCCTATTTTTTTAGCTTTTTGTTATGATCTCGGGGTTAAGTACTTGACTTTCCGCTACCTATCAGGCCGGTCTCTTGGGTAGTATTGGCTAGGTGTTTAACATTTGGTACCAGAGCAAGCACCATGTTGCGGGTTCGAATCCCGAAGGGGGCGACCTAGAGGCCGGATTAAAATTACTGGTAGACCCAAAAAGTGGGTCGGGCTAGTGTCGCTAGAGTGGGCCGTTGAGGACGTCGGCTCATAACGGGGGGAGTATTGTTATGATCCTGGGGTTAAGTACTTGGCTTTCCGCTACCTATCAGGCCGGTCTTTTGGGTAGTATTGGCTAGGTGCTTAACATTTGGTATCAAAGTAGGCACTACGTTGCGGGTTCGAATCCCGGAGGGGGCGACCTAGAGGCCGGATTAAAATTACTGGTAGACCCAAAAAGTGGGCCGCTAGAGTGGGCCACTAGAGTGGACCGCTAAGGACGTCGGCTCATAACGGGGGGAATATTGTTATGATCCTGGGGTTAAGTACTTGATTTTCCGCTACCTATCAGGCCGGTCTTTAGGGTAGTATTGGCTAGGTGCTTAACACTTTTCTATTCTCTTGTACTTATTCTTTCTTTCAAATGTTAAATAATTAATTGTTTAGAATTGGCTGTTTAAACTATGTTCATACTAATACTAAAGTGAAACATAAATCTATTGTGTGTTTGGAAAGAACTTCACTCTTCTTAAAAGGTAAAAGAATTTGCGGCATGAGTCATCCACTTAGCAACAAATAGGTTATTTTTGTTTTCTCCATTGTCTAGTTATGTGTGTTGATTAGTTTTAATTTCTTTTAATTTGCTGTTAAGGTTTTTATAAGAAAATTTCCATTTGTTCTTTCTTGTCCTCTGTTGGATCATGTTTTTCTTTTCTTGAATTAGAATATAAGTCCTCATCACCTTCTTATTTTATTTTATTTTGATCTTTATGTTTTCTTAAACCTACTAAAAGTTTTACTACCTACTCCATCTAGTAGCAGCCACTGCCTTGAGCTCCATCTATTCAAGATTTTTTTGCTACTTTCAAAGGTTCTATGTTGTGTGTTGAACAGTAGGTATAAAATAGTCTTACATAACTCTCACAACAAGAAATCTCATTGAGCCATAATTAATATGATAGAATCTAAGAGGCATCTCATTGAAGGAGGTTTTACAAAAGAGTTTCAGTTAAAGGTGTTTTAGTTATGTTAGCCTTCTATTTATATTCAGTTGTTTAATTGTTTTAGGATTTATCTTTTAGTGTTTGACTTTAAGTGTAACAAGGACAAAGGTAGTTTAATTTTAATTGGTGTTTACATGTTTCCTCTAATATAAATAGAAACTCATTGTACTCAATTTACAACAAATCAGTGAAGTATTTCTCTTTTCAAAAATCTAACTTGGTATCAGAGCGGGTTATGTGAGTTGACTTGGTCAACCTACAGAGATAATGTGATCATTTTTTTATTTATCATCTCTAGTAGTTTAGGTTTGTATTCAACCCTTTCTTTCTTTCCTGTCCCAATACCTATTATTTCTTTGGGGTTCACACCTCCATATGGAACTTTTCATATTTCAAATTATATATTGATTGGAAAATCTTTGAGTCTACTTTCCAATGCAAAACAAATTTTGGTGATCGGAGTTTTCTACAAAGAGAAATCAATATTTGAAGCAGTAAATGTTAGACAGTAACAAAGGTTTGAGTAGCAACAAAAAACTTCAATTATTTGTCAAAAGAAAGATCTGCAAGTCTATTTTTAACCTATGAAACTAATTCCCAATTTGAGTTTTCTAGAGAGAGATCAATATCGGAAGAGTCAATGGTTATGTTGGCCTAAGAAGAAAGAGTACTTAGTTGGGCAAAATTGCAGAGTTTGAAATCTATCAGATTTTTTTATCTCAAAAGAAGTATATTTAAAATAAAAAAATATTATATTTGTTCTAGTTTTAGAAAGGAGTAAATTTCGTGTCAATCTGATCTATGTGTAAGGAGATAATCTCATTGGAGTTGGCAAGGATCATGCTACAAAATGAAGCAAATAAAGTGGTCATAACATATTAAAAAACAACATTTTTTATGTCAAATTGGTATAAAATTAAAACTCTTTGAGTTTAGTGTTAAGCACCTAGCTAATACTGCCCAAAAGACTGGCCTATTAGGTAGCGGAAAGCCAAGTACTTAACCCCAGGATCCTAACAATACTCTCGCCGTTATGAGCCGACGTCCACGGTGGCTCACTCTAGTGGCCCACTCTAGCGGCCCACTCTAGCGACACTGGCCCGACTCACTTTTTGAGACTACAAGTAATTTTAATCTGGCCTCTTAAGTCGCCCCCTCTAGGTCCCCCCCTCTGGGATTCGAACCCGCAAGTGGTGCCTGCTCTGATACCAAATGTTAAACACCTAGCCAATACTACCCAAAAGACCAGCCTGTTAGGTAGCGGAAAACCAAGTACTTAACCCTTGGATAACATCTAGTTTCTTGAGAAACAAACTGTTTATAATTCAGAGCTATATTTTGGGAAATATCGATATCATAAGTATCATAGCTTAGTTCTGCAAAAAATATCTCTTTTTCCTATTTTCTCTGCCATTACCTCTCTATGCATTAATGTGAATTGAGTTTTTTTTTCTCCTAGAGTTCTAGTTTTTAGGCAAATTCCTTTTATAATTTTAGAAAGTTTGGGTTAGACTTAATCACTCTGATGTACTCGTTCAAGGTATGCGATATCCTGCTTAGATGTTCTTTTCATTTTTTTGCGTTTTGTTACTTGGTTGTGTATCTCCCACATTGTCATCTATAAAAATTATGTTCACCCCCAGAAAATTTCCTTTAAGTCATACTTGGTCAAATTGGTTTATTAAGTTATTTTTACAGTTCTATTGTTATTGTCTTCGCTATTTTTTCTCAAAAAAAAAGTCACATTCTAGATTCTTTTGGAAGTATGAGTGTTGCATAGCCGCCTCCTTCTTGTTAAAGTTGTTTCTCTGGTACTTCAATTTATCATATTTTATTTTCATCACTTCAGAACAATGCCTAAATCAACTACCTAAAAAGTATAAGAGTGCGCTAACATCTAGTTCAAGTAAAGTCTTTTGTTCTTCATCCAAGAGGTGATTTGTGTTTGAACTACCTTCAAAAGTGCGTAGTCTCTTTGTTATGCCCTAAACTTGGGTCATTTTTCTACCTTTGAAATTGAGTAAAGTGTGTTTCAGATCGATTTTTTTGAGTGGTGTGTGGAACTTTGTTATATGGTTAAGAGTGATTTTCTTTTCCCATATTGTGTTTTGTCCAAGTTGGGTCTTTATATCTTTTTTATCCCTAGTTTGAGGGGGAGAAGTAGAAAGAAGAAGTACAAAAAATGTATTTTATTCCACATGTTGTGGTAACTTTTATGTGACAAAAAAATTTAAGAAAGGGGGAGAAGAAAAGATGAAAATTTTGCATCTATGAAGAGATTTTTCAACAAAAGAAGATTGAAGACCAAAATCTTTTTTCCTTACAAGCTGAAGTTACAAACTCTAGCTTGAGGGGGAGTGTCGAAGAGCAGGCATAGAAGAGTCTTACATGACTCTCAGAAAAAGAAATCTCAGAGAGCTAGAATTAATATGGTGGAGTCTAATAGGTTTCTCATTGAAGAATGTATCACAAAAGAGTCTTAGTTAACATTGTTTTAGTTATGTTAGTCTTCTATTTATGCTTAGTTATTTAATTGTTCTAGAATGTTTTAGTGTTTGACTTTGGGTGTAATTGTGATAAAGGTAGTTTAATTGTAATTGGATTCTACTTATTTCCTCTAATATAAATAAAAACTCATTGTACTCAAATCGTAACTAGTCAGTGAAATATTTTTTTTTTTTAGAGATTCAACATTGTATATAGTCCTGTGGATGGCAAACAATGATGTGAGCAAATCAATAATTTATTGTGCATTTTCCTCTTCTATTATTTTTCTCCTTTATAGTTTTGAGTTTTCTTTCTTTTGGCATTAGTGTACCTCTGGGTTGAGTGGGTCATATGAAAAAGTTAGTGTTCAAGAGTATATCTAGTTGCAAGTTTTAATCTATATTTCCACTGTTCAAGATCTTTTTACTATTTTCATTGGCTCTATGCTGTGTATAGTCCAGCGGATAAATATTCTATTAGTTAGGATAATGTATTGTAGTGTTATTGATCCAATATCTCTGGACCCTTCTCGACCAGATTCAGGTTTTCCAAAACTCTTTGGAGGTGCTAATTCTTCAGACAAATTATTTATTATGCATTTTCCTCTTCTGTTATTTTTATCCTTTACTTTTTTAGCTTTTGGCATAAGTGTACCTTTGGGTTGTGTGGGTCTTTATAATATACATATTCCTCAATTCACGGGAAGATATGAAAAAAATTTTAAGTGTTCAAGAGTCATATCTAGTTGCAAGTTTTAATCTGTATTTTGAAAATTGTTTTGTACTCAGTTTGGTCATAATTGAAGTTGGAAATCAAATCAATTGTGAATTTTTTTATACTGAGACATTTTCTCTGTGAAAAGTCCTATTCAAGAAATGTGTCATGTCAAAGCATTATTTTACAACTTTGTCAAAGTTGTTTGTGGCTTATACCTTTGGCTCAATGGTCAAATGAGGAGTTTTAAGTGCCCAGGGAGAAAGGGTGTGTATGTTATCAATATTCAGAAAAGAAAAGTCACATGAGTAAGCATTCTCCAAAACAATACTAGAATAACTGCTGATACTTTGAGACATTAGAATATACACACATAGGCCATCATTGATAAAAAAGAACATATACAGAGACTGAGAATCCCTGGATCTGAATTTATTCAGTTGAAAATTATATGGGCACTAACACATTTTGACAAACATCTGAGCCTGCTATATTCAGTTGAGAATTTCTGTGGAATCGATTCGGTTGAGGATTTCTCATGTAAGAAACATTTTTATTGGAGATGCTGGAGTTTCTCGGCCAATAAGTTTGTAAATAGAAGCAGCAAATGCTAGCTTCAGAATTTATAACAATCTCTCCAGCTGGGAAATTGCTTCGTTTGGTATAGAAACGAGGGAGAACCTGTGGCTGTTGGTTTTGTTTGCTTTCTTACTAAATTCCATCCCATAATTGACTGTTTTGAAAGAAAATAGAGGCAAATATGAGAGAAAATAGCACTAGAGTTTTTAGTTCGAGTGCGTTATTGTCTCATATTTTATCAGAGTTTGCAGCTTTGGCCATATAACATGATATTACCACACGCCATGCGTTTTGCAGGTAGTTCTTGAAGTAAAGGGGGAAACCCAAATCGTGAATTTATCCGAGAAGTTGGTAGCTGGTGGGATAGCCCATAAGCTGTGGATTGAGCAACCTGAGAACATCCCAACATGTCTTGCCACTAAACCTTATCCGAAATCTGTAGTTTCTGCTTTCTTCAGGAAACTTAAGCTATGCAAGTGAGGGAAATTTCCATCTCTTGGAAGCTACTTGAATGCTCAATATTTTTGTGATAGAAAAGTGATTTGAATGCTAATGTTTTTGAGTAATTCGAATGTCAACATGTTCACGACTTGTAATTTTCCTTTTCTCAAATTATTTGAAGTAGCTGGTAGGAAGTGTTTTTTTTCTCCTTTTGCATTTCAGATTAATGAAAGATCAAAACGAACAATCAAGTACAGTGAAGAAAATGCACATTTCACCATTTTTATGTAGCAAGAAGGATACTGCATGGAGAATTAAAATAGATGTGTCTACCTCATGCTTTTGTCGTGGAATTTGGATCATCAATCGTTTGGATTTTCAAAAGTTTAACTCAATCTAAATATAAAAACTCCAAAGTAAGAATCCAAGAAACTTGGTTTAAGTTCAACTGAATGAACTAATTCAAGTTCAAGTGAAAGTTGGTGTTAGTGAGGACGAGTTTAAGTGCATCGAAAACAGTTTTTAGTGTTAGTACCTTAAAATGAAAAATATAACTAAAACAAGAGAATGAGTATTTTTTATAATATATTTAAATAGAATACCCATAGTAACTTTCCAAGGATCCTACAAGCCCCAAGTATTATGACCCACAGTGGTAATGCATGTTCATCATTTGAGATTTTCTCTATCAAGAACTCTCCTCTATTAACAAACTTGCCATGCCAAGTAGATTAACAAAATTGTTGATTTTTAGGACTCCATGAATTTAGCTCATGAAGAAAAAAGAAAAAAAACCTATTGGGAGAAAACTGGAGGAAGAAGGGTTATGGAAGTGATTATTCCTAACCCTCCCTATGAAGCTCTATTTATAGATTTATGAAACTATAATATTACAATAATACCCTTGAACTTAGGGTTTAGGGTTTTAACCCTGGAACTTTACCATAATTACATCAATGCCATCTCTATGAGATGACCCTTTATTTACCATCCTGCCATCACTGTATGTGGGCCTATGGGCTTTCTTGATTTGTGGGCCTTGAGCATGTCTTCTATTTCTCTTGGATCCATGGGTCTTCTTTGGTCTTATGGGCTTGGGCTCATCTTCTAATGCACTTTGATATGTGGCCTTCCTTGGTCGTGTGAGCTTGGGCTCTGTCTTCCAACACTCCCCCTCAAGCTGGGGGTGAGAGAACAGTATGAACTCCCAACTTGTTGCAAATGATGTATAAAATCTTTGTTGTATAATGTGTCTTCATCTTCCAATACTCCCCTTCACGCTGGTGCTCTCGTTCATGAGGCCCAACTGGTATAATATCAATGAGAGTAAATTACTCCTAGCTGCTAAGACATTGCTCTGAAGTGTCCACCTCCACCACCGTGTCCCTCCACAGGACAATGACTCTCAAGTGGTAGAGTAATATATGATATTAATGGGGAGAAGTAACATAAATATAATAATAAATATCTCCGTCATGGACTTCCAACCACAAAACTTTAATATTTTTTACGAGGATGAAGTTCCTTCGTCATGGACTTCCAACCACAAAAAAATGATATTTTTGACGGGGATGAAGTTCCTCCGTCATGGACTCCCCAACCACAAATAATTTTGATATATTTGATGGGGATGAAGTTCCTCTGTCGTGGACTCCCAACCTCAAAAATTGGATATTTTTTACGGAAATGAAGTTCCTCCGTCATGGACTCCCAACCACAAATAAATTAGATATTTTTTACGGGGATGAAGTTCATCCGTCATGGATTCCCAACCACAAATAAATTTGATATTTTTGACGGGGATGAAGTCCCTTCGTCATGGATTCCCAACCACAAATAAATTTGATATTTTTGATGGGGATGAAGTTCCTCCGTCATGGACTCCCAACTACAATAATTTTTATATTTTTGAAGGGGACATAAAATAATGATATGAGGCTACCTCTTCTTCAATAATAATGTTTCATCAAAAGAGACATAATAGCAGCAGTTGAAATGGACTTGACTTGGGCCCATTTAACACCACCCAAAATAATCCAATGCACATATATGTTCTAAATAATGTCCTGACCAAGGAATAATTTGTCAATTCTTCAAAAATAATAATCCAGCGAGAGAATTATTTTTACCAAGTCGTGCTGAAATCTTGGGCATGTTTACTAAGGCAAAAAATAAGTGGCCCGAGTCAGGTTGACTCGGACTGAGTTAACTCGGCCTGAATTGGTCTGGGTTGACTCGGTCGGCTGGGAACTTGGGCGCACTGAATAGACTCGACTGAGTTCGGGTTGCTAAACCCGACACTAATTATTTCATGTTTCCTAACTTAGGACATGGGTGTTTTAAGTTCATTGAGACTTTTTATATGTACCGGTGGGTTTTTTATTGCCGTCTTGTGAATGATAGACATTACCCACTTTTATCACATTTCTACCTTTGAGAGTCGGTGCCTCGGGTTGGGACACCGTGATAGAGGAACTTATTACTACATCTATGTTATTTGGTTCAAGCTAGGATCAGTGCCATTACCTCCCAACTTGAGGGAGAGTATTGGAAGATATGATGTAATCAGGGTGTTATTTATGGAATTAGTTTATATTTCTTGTCTCTTCTTGACTCTTACTACACTGAAGGGCGTAATTATAAAATTTACATTTATTCATTTATAAATAGAGCTTTAGGGGGAAGGTTTGGATATAAGTCCATAACCTCTTCTTCCTCTTATTTTCTCCCAATGAGTCCCTCTTTTTTTTTCTCCATGAGATAAATCCATTGAATCCTGAAAATCAACATTTGTCAAGAAAATGGCATTATCCATCAAACATCTTGTGCCTACACCCCCCAACAGAATAGTGTAGCAGAACGGAAGAACAATCACCTTCTTGAGGTAGCTCGCAACTTATTGTATACCATGAAAGTCCCATACTTTTATTGCCCACATGCTATCTTTACTGCATGTTTTATTATTAATAGGCTATCCTCCGTTCTCGGTCATAAATCCCCATATTCCTTATTGTTTCCACATGGTGATCCTTTTTTGCTTCCCTTGAAAGTCTTCAGTTGTACATGCTTTGTTCATATTACCTCCCCACAACATAGTAAACTTGATCCAAAATCTATCAAGTGTATCTTCTTAGGATATTCTCGCACGCAGAAGGGTTATATTTGCTACAATTCCACTCTCCAAAGGTTGTGTCCAGGGATGTAACCATTTTTGAAGATTCTTCATACTACTTTGACAATTCTCCTCTAGGTCTCTCTTCTGTACCAGCCTCTCTTAGATCGATTGTGCCCCGAGCTACGGAAACTGTTCGACCCCTGCAGTGCTGGCTGACACCACACCTATGGAGTTTGCGGATCCCATCGAGGTAAGTCCATCTTCTCTTGTTCCTTTTGGACCACAATATGATACTTGACCCATTGCCTTAAGAAAAGAATCTAGAACTTGCACTAGGCCCTCTACTTCTCACCCCATATCCAATTTTATGTCTCACCATCATTTATCTTCTTCATGTTGTCAATTTCTTGTGTCTATCTCCTCCATCTGAGTCCCACAGTCCTATCAGAAGGCTCTGAAGCATCCAAGGTGGAAGGCGGTAATAGATGAAGAAATGTAGGCACTCTATGAGAATCAGACATGGGCTTTAGTTTCTCTTCCATCAGATAAAAAACCTATTGGCTGTAAGTGGGTTTTTACTATTAAACACAATCCGGATGGGCCAATTGCTCGCTTTAAGGCCCGCCTTGTTGCTAAAGGCTATAGGCAGTGTTATGGGATCAATTATGAGGAAACATTCTCTCCAGTGGACAAAATGAACTCGATACGTATTTTTTTTATCTCTTCCTGCTAATTCTTCGAAGCAGATCTATCAGTTTGATGTGAAAAATGATTTTCTCAATGGGGATATAAATAAGAAATTTATATGCAACAACCACCTAGATTTGTGGTTAAGGGAGAGTCGGTATGTCGATTGAAGAAATCCCTTTATGGTCTGAAACAGTCTCCTCATGCATGGTTTGATAGATTTAGCCAATCACTCATATGGGCCGGATTTCGCAGATTTTTCGTAAATCACTCTGTATTTCTGAAGACACACCTAAAGGCGAAGTGATTTTGGCCGTATATGTTGATGATATTTTCTTAACCAGTAGTGATCCCAAGGGCATTCAGGAAACCAAGGAAAAGATATGTGAAGAATTCAAGACAAAAAATATAGGAATACTTAAATACTTTATGAGTAATGAAGTACTATAGTCCAAACATGAGATTATACTATCTCAAAGGAAGTATATCCTTGATTTACTGGAGGAGACAAGAATGATGGGGTGTAGATCAACATAAACCCCTATGGATTCCAATACAAAACTATATGCAGGCGCTGGAGAAGATGTGGATATCTGAAAATATCAAAGACTTGTGGGGAAGCTCATTTATCTTTGAGTAACAAGGCCGGATATATCATATGTAGTAAGTGCGGTGGGTCAAACATGCACAAACCACAACTTACTCATTGGCAAACACTAGAAAGAATATTATGATATTTGAAAGGAGCTCCAGAAAGAGGGATTCTTTATAAGAACCATGGTTAGTTCAACATAAAAGGGTTCTCGATGAAGACTGGGACGAATCTCTGGATAACAAAAAATCTACGGGATGTTGTACAATGGTTGGAGGGAACTTGGTTACATGGAGAAGCAAGAAGTAGAATGTAGTTGCAAGGTCTAGTGCAAAAGCAAAATACAGGGCCATGACACACACAATTAGTAAACTTCTATTTTCTGTAACTTCTACTGTTTTTATAACTTCTGAAGATAGAATCTTTTTGCTAGCCACTTCTTTGGCAGCTTCAGCGATGACGACGTTGTCCTGAGCTGTTCGACGCCGCGGGGCAGAAGAGATACTGTTGCAAAATTAAATGTTTCTAAGTTAGGAAACTAGGTTTAATGGAACGTGGGTTTTGACTGAGCGATCCGAACCGGGTCTGTTCTATTTCGCCGAGTTAATCCAGACTCATTCTGTTATGCTTGGGTTAACCGAGCGAGTCTGGGTCAACTTGGTCCGGTCAACCCGACTCGGCCCACTTGTTTTTTTGCCTTGGTTATAAGTGTCCAGGTTCGAAAGTCTATACCTATTTCTTCTGTGACTCGGCTATATGGGTATGATATCTGACTTGGGTCCACTCGATCCCTTTTTCACTGGTTGGATTATTATTTTGAAGTATTGGCAAATTATTCCTTGGTCAACATATTATTTGGTGCATAGAATCGTAGCGGATTATTTTATGGATTTTTTAAAGGATTTTCATTATTTGGTACGTGTTATTGAGCCCTGGCCCATTTTAGTTGTTGCTATTGTGTTTCTTTGGCTGAGACATTGTTATTGAAGGACTACTCTGTTGCTGACTGTTGTCAGCATTGGTTATTTAGATGAAGAAAAAAGTATATGGTGGATCAAAAATATTATCTTGTAGGTGATTACCCATTACCCCCCTTAATGGGCTTTTATTACTCCTACCATTTGAGAGTCGGTGTCCTATGGAGGGACACTGTGATGGAGGAGTTTTATTACATTTCTGAGCAATGCCTATAGACCCACTACCTATAGAAGATAGGAGTTGCCCAACATCCAGCATCAATTATTTGACTGGAGTGTGGAGCGATGTCTTATGGCTACGAGTGATTTTACTCTCACTTATATTATGCCAGCTGGGCATCTTGGAAGAGATCATCAACTTGAGGGGAGTGTTGAAAAAAATGGTGGACTGCCATTTTATACGGGAAGAACCTATACACCATTTGCAACAAGCTTGTCGTTCATGATGTTTTCTCACCCCCAACTTAAGGCGAAGTGTTGGAAGATGGGCCCAAGCCCACATGACCAAGGAAGGCCCACACATCCAAGTGTGTTAGAAGATGGGTTCAAACCCATAAGACCAAAGAAGGCTCACACATCCAAGAGATGTGAAAGATGGGCTCAAGGCCCATAGACTAAGGAGAAGGCCCAAAAGTCCACATAGTGATGATAGGAAGGTAAATAAAGAGTCATCTCATAGAGATGGTATTGATGTAATTAGTTCAAGTTCTAGGGGTATTATTATAATAATGTAGTTTTATCAATCTATAAATTGATCTTCAAGGGGAGGGTTAGGACATAAGTCCATAACCCCTTCTTCCTCTTGTTTTCTCCCAATGAGTCCATCTCTCCTTTTCTCCATAAGCAAAATCCATAGAGTCCTGAAAATCAATAGGTCATTGACAAGGGGATGATCAATCAAACAAAATTCCCTCTGGTTGTGCATTACAATCATGATTGATATAGGGAATACATTGATCGATCATACTTGTAATGCACAACTAGAGGGGATTGTTTTTTTATCGATCATCCCCTTGTCAATGATCGATCGACTTAAATATTTTGGACCAACAGTAACATATTGATCGATCAGTTCATTGATCAATAAGTCACGCACTGTCTGGTAGAAAAGCCGTTATGATCGATTGATTGATAAATTAATGTACTGTGTTTGAAAACGGGCAAATTATGGCTAGTTTGAGTTGGGGAATATTAGAAGGCACCCATGTGAAGGGTGACACAATAGGTAAAAAAGAGGAACTCCTAACCCACGTCTAGAGGTGGCAAAAGAGGTAAATAAAGTGATCTTCATAAAGATGGCATAAGGGTGTAATTATGTGAGATGATGGATGTCTACTTATGTCTTTTTTATAAAGATTATAGCCCTAAGGGCATTGTAGTCATTGTAAACCTCCTCTAACAACTATAAATAAGAGCCTCATGGCATGGGTAGAGCATCAAGCCTCAAGGTATGTGATAGAGCATCAAGCCTCTCCACTTCTCACGATTTGTCCCTAGCCTATTCTCTCTTTTCCCAAGAGCTCTCTCTCTTTTTCTCAACCAGTCGTCCCTCTCTTCCTCTTTTCTTCCTTTCAGATCTTCTTCTTCCTCCTCTCTTTCTCCACCTCCTCGAGGCCTTACACCATGGAATCTTAAATTGAACATGGTATCAAAGCAAGTGTTTTAGGATTCCAAGTCCCTTGGTTAAGGTGTTAATTATATGAGTTCATCAAGATTGTCAAGTTGGAGTTTTGATTGAAGCAAAATTGAACAACTCATGCTCATTCAAGATAAGTGTTCTTTTTGTTTTCTTGAGGTGATTATTGATTATTAAGAAGGTTGGAGAATGAGTATTCTCCTCTTATTTGCATGAAGATTAAGTGCTACTTCTTTGTATAAATCAGTTTAAGGCTTTTTTATTCGGTTTCCTCTCATTCATACAAGTTTCGGTTAAGGACCAGTTTTCTCTATCTTAATGCTGTTTTTTATCTTTGGAAAATTATTGGAATCAAGCCTAGTTGAGTCTCTACTAAAATCTTGGTGTATTATGCTTAGTACCATGGTAAAAATTAACTGCTTCTCATGACAGTTTATTGCCTGTTTTTCTCCACCATTGAATTCTTGGTTGACGCAAATCAAGGAGAATTTTTTTTTGGCAAGAAGTTTGCTGAATTCAGAAATGTTTAAGTCCTTCTAATTATGACTATATTCTGAGATTTATTTTTTTAAATACTCAAGAGTCAAAGGAAAGTCCAAAGGCTGAAATTTCTTTATATATGGGGCATGAACTTGAGGAAAATTTTCTTATTTGGAATTGACTTGATTTTAAGAATGATATGAGTATCCTTCTAGATTGCATGGGCCAGCATATACAAGGTTTGTTCTTGTTTGAATACATGCATGAATTGAGGTTCAGATTTAAGAAAAACAACACTCGGTATGTGCTCTCCTTGATTCATTTGTTGCTCTTTTAGCTTAATTTTGGACTATAACACCCTATACATGAATTTAGGTTGATTGTCTCTTGGTTTACTTCATCTTTGACTTTAGAACCAAGAGGACGTGTGGTTAAGAGATTGTTGTCCTATGTCAAAGGAAAAATGGGGTGCTGAAATTTCATCAAGTGTAGTAGACTTTTGAAAATACAATTTCAGCTCATAAATTCTTTGAGTGGGATTATTTGTTTAGTGGGTAACATTTCATGGTTGAAGATATTGGATATAATATGGCTGGGAAAAGTGACCTGCTCAAAATCACCACAATTCCTCTTAAGGGGTTATTAAATTACTTGAGTTGGTCACAATCCGTTAAGAGATTTCTCATCACTCCTAATTTGTTGAGTCACTTGAATAAGCCACCTCCTCTTTTAGATGAGGAAGACAGGGTATACACTAAGTGACTTAAGGATGATACACTTGTCCTCAGTTGGTTGATTAACAACATGGAAGAGACTGTTGCAAATAATGCGGTGCATCTTGAGACTGCTAAACAAGTGTGGGATACTTGTGCAAAGCTATACTCTAGTGCCAACAACTTGCAAAAATTATATGATGTTTTCCAAACAATGTATAATACAAAGCAAGGAGATAATGCAAATGACTATCTTACACAATTTAGAGGTCTCATTTGTTTAATTTCTGGAAAAGAGGAAAATTCCACTAACTTGATATAATTTGAGTACATGAGTCCCTATTTATAATAGAGGAAAATAGTAGAATCCAATTACAATTAAACTACCCTTGTCCTAATTACACCAAAAGTCTAACGCTTAAAGATAAATCATAGTATAATTAAATAACTGACCATAAATAAAAAGACTAACATAACTAAAACATCTTTTAATTGAAACTCTTTTGTGTGACCTCTTTCCATAATAATTCTGGATCTGTAAGACTTCTTATTGTGAGAGTCATGTAAGACACTTCTATATCTGCTCTTCAACACTCCCCATCAAGTTGGAGTTTATAACTTCAACTTGCAATAAAAAAGATTATTAGTCTTCAATTTTCTTTTGTTAAAAAATATTCTTCATAAATGTAAAAACTTAATCTTTTGTGCTCCCCCTTTCTTGAATATTTTGGTCACATAAAATTTACCATAGCTTATGGAATAAAATATTTCTTTTTTATACTTCTTGTACTTCTCCCTTTAAACTAAAAGGTATTGGTGTAATCCATACTTGAAACAAAAATATAACTGTATTTATTATCTCCTCCATCAAGTTGTCCAGAGGATAAGAACTCAATCAGACAGATACTCTCAAAAAATAAGATGGGTGATGTATATATAAAAAAATGTTGGAAGATCGGGCCAAGCCCACAAGACCAAGGAAGACCCATACGTCCAAGTGAGTTAAAAGATGAGGCTCAAACTCATAAGATCAAGGAAGGCCCACATATCCAAGAGAGGTGGAAGATAGACTCAAGCCTATAGACTAAGGAGAAGGCCCATACATCCAAGTGAGTTAAAAGATGAGGATCAAGCCCATAAGATCAAGGAAGACCAACATATCCAAGAGAGGTGGAAGATAGGCTCAAGCCTACAGACCAAGGAGAAGGCCCAAATGCCTACGAGTGATGGCATTATGGTAAATAAAGAGTCATCTAATAAAGATGGCATTGATATAATTAGTTTAAGTTTCACGGATATTATTGTAAATTATAATCTTATTCATCTATAAATTGAGCCTCAAGGGGAGAGTTATGACACAAGTCCATAACCTCTTTCTTCTTCTTGTTTTCTCCCAATGGGTATTTCTTCTTCTTTCTCCATGAGCTAATCCATCGAGTTCTGAAAATCAACATAATATCAGAGCATTGATTTTCAGGATTCCTAACTATGGTTTTTAAAATTCTCAAAATTTGAGATTGGGTGCATGCCTCCGCGTCGTCTCCTTATGTTTTTTAGATTCTCAGTTTTTTTCTCCTCAGATTATCCAGCCCAGTCCAAGTTGACCCATAATAGTTCAGGAACAACGACGAGCAACTGAGTCCACCAACTTTACAACCATGAAACCACACAACTACCATGTCCAGATAATATATCGTCCCTCTGAACTAAAGAAATAATGGGTTCACAAGACGTTGGTTTCATCCGGGAATGGGGTAGTAGGTCCCCATAATCCCTGTAATAGTTCAGGAACGGCTATGGTTGATTGAGGTTGGTTTCATCATCGCTGCATAGAAGCTCATGGCCAAGGCAGCAAAGTATCTCTGCCTTCGTATGACTTTTGATGGTCACCAGAGTATCAGACTCCTCCCTCGCTGCAATTATTTCTTCCATTGCTACGTTTCCAACCTCGAAGGAGAAGATTGGCGGAGTAGGGGAGAAATCTAACTCAGTGCAGTTCCAGTACATCTCAGCTGGCAACGAGGTCATTCCCAGGGACCTCTCTGTTCACATCTTGCCTGTCATAAAAAACCTGGAAGCAGCTCTCAAGGCGGTCAACATTCTCGTGCCCATCAGCACATCCGTCACCACCTACGTGCTGGGAGCCTCCTTCCCACAGTCTCAAGGGGCGTTTACTGATAAGGCTGTTGTGGTGCTGGCGCCAATCACGACGCACTCCTAGCAGTTTCCTTCTCTCTCTATTTAACAAAGAAGACGGCGTTTCATCCAGTGGAAATGATGAATCTCGGAACCTTTGACGACATATTCACTGTCGGAGATTGGGTTGATGTGATCGTCGTCCAGCAAATTACGTGGGAATCTTTCTGCCTGCCGAGTTACCTGCCTGTAATCTCTTTGCTGGTATTGACTCGGACCGGTGATATTGCGCTCCTCAGCAATCTCAGATCGGTGATCTCAGTTATACAGCACAAATCTCGCTGATTGAAATCAGCGCAAATTACTGAAGTCTTCCTCTGCATTGCCGTTTTTGGACTTCCATATACCATGCGAAATTAACGCTGGTTTAAAGCTCACTCTGATTGATCTCATCCAGCCTTGCCGTCGTTATTGGTAACCGATTTGCTGTAATCTTGACAGTCTAATTATCAAGCTGAATATGGTTATCTGACGGACAATCATGCGCTGGAAAGTCATCTTCATTCCAACAACCATAATCTCATTCCAGAAATCAATAGCCAGCATCCAGAAATTTTTTGATGCTGCTCATTATCTTCCAGCCAGCACGTTCACTGCTGGATTGATCTATTTTGGAAAGTCCTTCCCTGGTTCGTCTCCTTGCGCCAGCTCCGTTGCGGTTTCTGGTCATTAACAGCTGGTTGATCGTTTCAATCCCGAACATCGATGTTGTCTCTCTTTTCGAAGAATCCTCTGGCTGTGGAGGATAAGAGTTGCCGTTTTTGGACAATGAATCAGCGAAGCCAGCAAAGACGAGAGGCCAGCGTTGAGGTGAAGATGATGACTCTATTGCTCTCGGGTCAACCCAACAAGCCGAGTCACTTTTCCGAGATAATGCCCGAGTCACTCTGTTCTGCTCGGGTTAACCCAGCGAACCAGCAACCCGAGAATCACTTACAGGTTCTATTCCTGACCGAGTCAACTCGGTCTTGGTCCAACTAACTCGGTCCACTTGTTTTCTGCTTCAGTTATAGGTTTCTGGGTCCCAAGTCCTATCTCTATTTATCCCGTGACTCAGTTATATTGTTCTGATACCTGACTTGACTCGACTCTGTCCCTCGTCTCCAATTGGATTATTATCTTGGATTATTTGTTGTTTATTACTCAGTTCTATCATATTATTTGGTGCACAACCCTCTGATGGACTCTTTGAGGATTATTTTATGGGTTTTTTTTTTAAGAATTTTCATTATTTAGTACGTGTTATTTGTGCCAAGTCCATTTCGGCTGCTACTATTATGTCTTTATGATTGAGGTATTATTATTAAAAAAAAACTTCTAAGTTGCTAATTGTTGTCAACATTGGTTATTCTTATGTAGAAGAAAGCATATGGTGGCTTAAAATTTTTATCTTCCGGTGATTACCTTTTACCTTCTTAGTTGGTAGTTTTACTCCTACCATTTGTGAGTCAGTACCCTATGTTGGGACACTATGATAGAGGAGTTTATTACTACATTTCTGAGCAATACCTATAGACCCACTACCTACAGAGGATAAAAGTTTTCCCAACATCTAGAATGAATCAAGTTTATTATTTACCCAAGATGTGTTTTTTTTAGCTACTCTAAGAAAGTGGGTAGACTCTGTGCTCCACAATAGGACTACTTTTCCGCCTGTGAAATGGAGCGAAAAGTAATTTTGACTATGACCATTTGATTGGAGTATTGAACGATGTCTTACGGCTAGGAGAAATTTTACTCTCTTCTATTATGTCAGTTGGGTCTCTTGGAAAAGAACAAAGAAACTACCAGCTTGAGGGGGAGTGTTGAAAGATATGGTGAACTACCATTTTATATGGGAAGATCTTATATACCATTTGCAGCAAGCTAGACGTTCATGATGTTCTTTCACCCCCAGCCTGATAGGGGAGTGTTGGAAGATGGGCATGTTACAATGTGGGACCCACCTTGGTTGCATGAGATGGTGGGACCCACCATGAGGACGTGAGAAGCCATGATGAGTCAACACACAAGCTGGCATGAGTTGGATGACGAGCTGGAATAAGGTCGCAGAATTGAAGGAACCCACAAAGATACTACGCTGGCATCTTTGTCCCATGAGCTGGAAGATCTAATGGGACCCACAAGAATATAGCATAAGCTGGCATCCTCAGCCTAGCCAACTCGTGAAGAAGGATTTGGGAAAGTCAGGTTTTGGGTAAGTTAGAACTTGAGTAAGTTCTAAATTAAGTTGAATTACAGTTAGAAAGTGTACATAAATTATATCACTCATCCAATATAAATAGAGGAGCTTGTATTCAGAATAGATCAATAAAAAAAGCAAAGAGTTTTCTCCTCTTTTCGCATTCACGTGAAAGAAGCTCTTCTCTTCTCTTCTCTTCTCTTTTCTTTTTCTCTTCTCTCTCCCCTTGCTAGAGTTTCTATTCATGGGGTCCTAAATTCAACAGGGCCCAAGCCCACAACACTAAGAAAGACCCACTCGTCCAAATATGAAAATGGGCTCAAGCCCATAAGACAAGGACGACCCACACATCCAAGAGACGTGGATGACAGCGGCAAGCCAATACAACCCAACAGACCGATCTGTTAGGTGCGGAAAGCTACCGCCTACAAAAGTGGACGAAACCACTCTGACACCCACCCCGCCCATTCTTGACCGCCTCTCACGGGATTTGAATGCGGGACGTGGCGTGCCTAGCTCTGATAACATGACAACGACTAGCCAATACACCCAAAAGACCAATCTGTTAGGTGTGGAAAACTACCTCCTACAAGAGTGGACGGAATCACTCTGACACAAGTAACAAAAACACAAAACTTGAAAACAATATTGATTATGGAAACTCTGATAATTGCCTAATTTAACTTACAAGTTTTAGTTTCTCCATTACCAACAGGTCTTCAAGTTTGAGGGAATGGAGAGGTAGAGAAATGTTGAAATTAGGTCCCCTTGGTTAGAACCTCGGGCAAGATGAGAGAGGGAGAAGAGAAGGGAAAGAGAAGAGAAGAGAAGTGTTGAATTTAGGATCCCTTTATTGACATCTCGAGCAAGGTGAGAGAGAGAGAAAAAGAAAAACAGGAAAAAGAAAGCTTTTGGGTAGAGAGAAGAGAAGAAGAAAAAGGGAAGAAAGACTTTAAGCAAAAAGAGAAGTCTACAAGAGAGAGAAGGGAGAACTACTTCCCTTGATGATTTAATTCTGAGTACAAGGTCCTCTATTTATAGTAGAGGAAAGTGGTAGAGTCCATGTACAATTAACTTTCATTCTCCTAATTACATTCCAACTCTAACTCTAACTCTTCTATAAGGACGTGAATATAGGCAGAAGTTGCTAGCTTGTGGTTTATCTTTGTGGGTCCTACTTGATCTTCAAATCTTCCAACTCATGCCAGCTTGTGTGATGACTCCTCTTGGCTTCTCAAGTCCTCATGGTGGGTCTCACCAGCTCGTGCAACCATAGTGGATCCCACATTGTAATACTCCCCCTCAAACTGGGGGTGTGAAAACATCATAAATGCCCAACTTGCTGCAGATGGTGGAAAAAAATTTATGAGTGACTGGTAATGTCTGCAACTTGGCTCTGTGAAGATATATGTTTGAGAGATAATATGCCAGTTTGAAATTTTTCTTGTGTGAAGTGGCAATCTACTTCAATGTGCTTTATTCTTTCATGGAAGATTGGATTTGATGTGATATGTATGGCTGCCTGATTATCACAATATAGATCCATATGAGCTTCTTTATAGAATCCCAGTTCAGTGAGAAGAGATCTGATCCATAGAAGCTCACTAACTGTGTGTGCCATGACCTTGTATTCTGCTTCTACACTCAATCGTGCAACCACATTCTGCTTCTTGCTTCTCCATGTAACCAAGTTTCCTCCAACCATCTTACAATATCCTGAAGTAGATTTTTTGTCATCAAGGGATCCGGTCCAGTCTGCATTTGAGAATCCTTCGATGTTGAAGTGACCATGATTATTGTAGGGAAGCCCTCTTCCTGGAGCTCCTTTCAAATATCGCAATATCCTTTCTAGTGCTTGCCAGTGA
Source organism: Aristolochia californica (assembly GCF_029961685.1). Taxonomy (NCBI): domain Eukaryota; kingdom Viridiplantae; phylum Streptophyta; class Magnoliopsida; order Piperales; family Aristolochiaceae; genus Aristolochia; species Aristolochia californica. Next base: position 9,880,413 of record NW_027182290.1, on the reverse strand, counting down.
CTGAGTTGTGGTTTGTGCATGTATTGACTCACCACACTTATTTATATGAAATATCATGCCTTGTTATGCAGAGATAAATGAGTTTTCTATTATGGTCCCTAGCCATGGATTGAGTAACTCAACATGGGATTTGTGAATCTACCACTGTAATAGAGTTGTTTATCTCAGTAAGGATGAAAAGGAGCTTCCTTTTCTTAGTTGTACTCGGTAGGATTGAAAAGGAGTTTCCTTTTCTTGACCTTCTCGGGTAAGGGATGAGATCCCTTGTTGTTCTCGGCCAGGAAGGGGTTCAACCCTTTGCTGCTCATGGCTAAGAGGGTAGGGACCCTCTTGGAAGGGTGTTGTTGTTCACTAGAAGGGATTAGGAGTTCCTATTCCTGCCTTGCTCGATTAGAGACTAAAGGTACCTCTTTTAGATGTTGCTACTCGGTTTGGGAATTGAGGAACCCCAATCTCTTGCTCGGAATGAAGGAGAGAAACTCCCTCTTGCTGCTATGAACGTAGGAGAAGCTACAACCTCTAATTGAACTCGGAAATAGTAAATCAATCCCTTCCCTTTGGCTTCGGTAAGATCAATTCAAACCAGAATTCAAAAGAGAAAGAATAAACCCAAATTGAAGAGAGAACTATACCTAGAGCTCGTCAAGGAGACCTCCCAAACCCAAGAGCTCGTCAAGGAGAACTCCAAACCCTATTTAACCTAATTCACTGCTTCTCTTTCTTCTATTTCTCTACCCCTAAATAGGGTTTGACGTCATTAGAGTTTTAGGGCTTAAATTGACAATTCTGCGCCTACGAATTGGATCATTACATAATTAATGAAAAAATCTACTTAAAACAATATAAAATATGAAATTAAAAAGTAATTAACTCAACGAGTCATTGCCGTTTCCTTTGGGTGACTCAATGTGCTATTGAGTCCTCAACATTTGCCCCCCCTCCCCCTCTATAGAGAAAGAACTTGTCCTTAAGCTAGTAAGATGGGTAGACCTGTTTGAAGTTGGCCAGCTACTCTCATATAGCAGCTTCTTTTTTGGTGTCCTTCCAATGTACTAGAATCTCCCACTGGTCATTAATATGACAGGTATGCAATACCATAGCTGGAGTAAGAATAACTTGTCCATTGTCCACCGGAGGAAGGGATAGGATTGTCGAAGGAGGTGGACCCTTAAAGGGTTTAAGTATGGAAACATAGAACACATCATAAAGTTTAACCATTGTGGGAAGTTGCAATTGATAGGCGACTGGCCCGATTCGCCGAATAATAGAGAAAGGTCCAAAGTACTTTGGAGAAAATTTATGACGTTGTTGGCCTGCTAGTGAGTGTTGTTGGTAAGGATGGAGTTGTAACCAGACAATGTCACCTTCCTTGTATGCGATATCATGGTGTCTATTATGGACTCCATAGCATCACGAGTTATCCATAGGCATAGGAATTAAATTATGTCAATTTACTTTTCATGTAATGTCAATTCGGTTTGGTTTATTTTATTTGGTTTGGTTCACTTTGGGTTGGTTCAGTGTAATGTGGCATGAACCACTTGACCTATGGGTCATCTTTGTATTTTCATCCTCAACCCTATTTAGGGGGACGTGAATGAGAAGAGAGGAAGTATTGAGAAAATTATATTTTACAGGTCAGATTCTCCCTCAGAGGTCTAGGTCGGATTTCTCCCTTTGAGGTCCAAGGTTGAGCTTCCTCCAAAGCTCCTTCGTTCTAATTGAGTTCCACCATTACTCGTTCAAGAAACAAGAATTCTCTTCCAACGTTAAGATCATCCATGGAGGGAAGAGGGGAAAGAAGGGTGACTCGATCCATGGCAAGGGAAGAAATAGGGTTCACCCTGTTAGGGTTTAATATAAAATATTATAAAAATACCCCTATAAATAAAATATTCTAAAAATACCCATGTGGCCTAAAACTGAAATAAATAAAATAAATTAAAAAAATTAATTAAAATAATAATGTTATTGTGTGCATAATATTATTTTTACCTTATGAGAAGAGAAAGAATTGATGTTTGGGGCAAAAACAACTTAAATAGATGACTTATCAACTTTCAAAAATAGAGTCGTTGAGCTAAAAAGGGGACTTTTAGCTATTTTTTTTAAGTTTCGACTAAAATTCACTGTAATATACACATTTTTCTTGATGTGTTGCTCGTGACATAGATAGGTCACCTATAAATTTTTTAGACCTATCTTGGCTGAATCAAAGTCTTCAATTTTGTTTTAAACACAGCGAATTGGACAACTGCTAACTTGTAAGATAGTCTTCATTAGATTCCTCTTTCTTATCATCTTGGTATCTGACTTCATTGGCTTGGTCATCCAATTGGATTTTTGAATGAAAATTTGCAGTATGTTTTCTCTTCACTGGGCAATCAATTGTAGTCTATCTTATTTCATAGCCTTCTTTACTCTAATTATTCTCTTTACTTTAGCTTGATTGAGTGGGTACTCACAGTACCTTTTCACTCTCATGTCCGATTAAATAGGGGTAGTCCGATTGCATGGGCGTAGTACAATCGAATGGCTTTGTATTCTTACCTTCTCAACTTTGGCCAATCAAAGGGGTGACTTTACTTCATTCAATTTTCTGATCTTGCCTTACTTGCCATGTTGAGCTCTCATGTTCAAATGAATACTGCTAATAGGTCATTTGAATAATATCCTTTGTGGTATGTGTTGCTTGCTTTCCTTATTCTATGGGTTGTTCAAGTGGTCTTTCACCTGTAGAATAGGTATGGTGCCAAAAAATTTCTTCGGAGTTTTTAAGAGTTACAAGGCATACTTAATACATATCATTACTAACTAAGTGTAAGTTAGCATCAAAACTATTCTCAGAATGTGAGAGACTTGGACTCCATTCTTCAATATTCATGAGATGAGAAATGAAAACAATATCCTTTACTCATATTTTAGAATGTCAATAAGAAAAAAAAATACTAAAATCCCACAAATAAGTAGCTGAAAGAAAAGCCCTTGACTTGACCCTTGCTTTAGAGAAACTAACTTTTGGAAAGTCAATCCTTGGGATAAATCAAAATATCGAAGAAAAAATGAGAGAACAGAGGGACTTGAAGCTAAGGTCCATGAGATTGGAAAAGAAAGAAAATCTAGAAGTTCTCATAGAACAAATGTGATAAAGGTCACTACATCTATGCATAACCATTCATTTTATAAATGTGGAAACATAGGCCATTATGCATTTGAGTGCTCAACTAGAAGATCAAAGGTAAATGAGGTGACACAAATTTAGATTTTGTTGAATTTCTGGAAAAGAGAAATACTTCACTAACTTATTGTAATTTGATTACAGTGAACCTCTATTTATAATAGAGGAAACAAGTAGAATCCAATTACAATTAAATTATCCTTATCCCAGTTACACCGAAAGTTAAACACTAAAAGATAAATCCTAAAACAATTAAAAAACTGAACATAAATAGAAGACTAACATAACTAAAATATCTTTATCTGAGACTCTTTTGTGAAAACTTCTCCAGTGAGATTCCTGTAAGACTCCACCATATTAATTTTGGCTCTATTAGACTTCTTACTATAAAAGTCATGTACGACTCTTCTATATTTGCCCTTCAACACTCCCCCTCAAGTTGGAGTATATAATTTCAGCTTGCAATGAAAAGGATTCTTAGTCTTCAATTTTTTTTTCTGAAAAAATTATCTTCATAGATGAAAAAAATTTTTATGCAAAAACTTCATCTTTTGTGTTCCCCCTTTCTTGAATATTTTGGTCACATAAAAATTACCACAACATGTAGAACAAAATAACTTTTTCTTGTACTTCTCCACTTCAAGCTTGGGATAAAAAGAACATAGAGATTGTTATGCACACAATAAAATTATTATTTTAATTTTTTTAATTTATTTTATTTTTTTAGTTTTAGGCCACAAGGGCATTTTTGGAATATTTTATTTATAAAGGTATTTTGTAATATTTTATATTAAACCCTAATAGGGTGAACCCTATTTAAGGGGTAAGAGTAATGAGAAAGACAAATATTGATTTTAGGTTAATTTTAGGTTAAACAGACTTAGAGTTCTCCTCAACGAGCTCTAGGGTTTTCAAGTTCCCCTTTGACTTGATTTTTGCCTTGAATTCTGTATCCCTAGAAGAATAGATGGCGATGCATAGAGAAATGAGAGAAATGCGGTGAATTGGCATTAAAGAGAAAAAATATGGGAATGGCGTGTATATTACGTAAAAAAATTTCTTGTAAGGAAGCAAAAGGCTGCCGCAGAAAAGGTCACACGCTCTCAAATCTCCGAGCACGACATCTACACAGAAGAGGTAGCAGAAGCTATCTCGGACAGGCAGACCGGACAATGGCCAAAAAAATAAAAAAATTTGACTTCTTTATCGACTGAAGTCCCTACGGAAGATTTGGGTGCGACCTCAAATCCGAAACTGGGAACCTTGAAAATCCCCGAGAAGGACACAAATCCGATTTCGGACTCAGACCTTCTAGAATCAGACGGTGGGGACCCTGATTTTTCGAAATCGGAGGGGTATTCCCCAACCCCCTTATCACGGGAAACAATAAGTCTTCCATAGGTGACACAAATAAAATCGCCTAGTGGAAAAGCCCCGAAGGGGTGCTGCTCGCCTTCGGAGAAAGCTCAACGGGCACCCAACTGCTCCACCTTTCCGTCGGGGTCCATTGATCTGGTAGCCGGCATGGCACGAAGCAAAAGGGAGAAAGGGTGACGAGCAAAAGGGGCGCCAGAATGCCTCTCAAACCATGCAACGGAAAATCCTCCAGCGGGGACACCTCGACGTCCTCCTGTTCGCCACCGGAGGAAGAGGAGGCTCCATCGGCGCCGTTGGAAACAACTCTGGTAGGATTGGTCTTCCGGCCACCACCTCTCCCTCACAATCTCTCTCTCGGCAGTCCAGTGGGGAACAATCTTCACCAAAATTGGGGTAAGCTTCGGAAACACCCTCAAAATTTAGGTCAAAACGAGTCCCTCAAGGCGTTGATGTGGCAAAAAGGGGCTGAGCAGCAGCAACGCTGCTCGAAAATTGGGGACGAAGGTTCTCTGTCTCGTGAAGCAGATAAACAGTGCCCAAGTGATGGAATTTCGGCTTGGGAGTATGCAATTCGAGATAAAAATTTTCGGAGGATGCCGGGATCCATAAATTTTTTTTTTTGGGGACGTTTGAATATTTTTTCCTGGTGGCTTTGTTTTTCTATGGATGAGCACAGTACCTGGGTGGATGGGAGTTGTCAAATTGACGATATGGGGTTTAATTTTCTGGATCCCATGTATGCTATTCGGCCATGAACTTCAAATTCGAATTTTTGGCCTGGTGGGTTTCTATTCCGGGAAGCAGAGAAACAGAACTATTTTGACGAAATTCTGGCTTGTGTGTATGCATTCAAAGATGGAATTTTTTTGGGGATGCTCGGAGTGATAGAATATTTTGTTTGGATGTAGTTTTATTTTTCTACTGCTGAGACCAACAGTAGTGCACCTCTTCAAATTTCTGCTGCACGCATGGCTGCAATTACACTAATACCATCAGCTTTAAGGAAGTCACCACAAGCCATGCTAGAGTATAAAATTACTCCACAAATGGATCCATCTAGGGCCATTCTTCTGATCCAGCAAACTAGAAGATTGCCACTTAGAGCAACCAAAGTAGAATGCTTCAACCTGGACTAGACTCCTATCACCAATAGCCATTCTAGCAATGTAGTTGATGCTTCACTTTTCATGGGAAGGTCCTTTCGTGTTGCGTGAGGGCCTAATGGCATCCTGGTTCATACCGGCACACATGTAGGTAGTACTGGTTACAAAAATGAATTGTCTACCATAATCCAGGTAGAGAAAGTTGCAAGCAATACAACAGTTGGAGATAACAATGATGAAGAAAAAGTGGGACTTGTCAATTCTTGTTTTGTTTCTCCACTAGAGCTCCACAAATCAATTCTTCATGGAACTACTGCTGTTGTGGTGGATGGCTTCAAATTAAAGCTTCGAAACCTTATATGTAGTCATTTACCACTACCAAAAATTTGCAGGGAGTATGTTATGATTATTGAGACACAAATTGAGGTCTATGGGTCTTTTGCTTCTTCTTTTATGTATTTGATGCACTTGGTCATGGTGTGGGAGTTGATCAAGGTTTTGTTTTCAGAAAGGGAATTAAGTCGTCAATCTAAACCACAACATGTGGATGCCGATATGGATGATGGAGGGGGTATGATTGATGAGTTACAACCAGTAATGATTCTGAGTTGTTACTTCTCATTGGATTCATTACCTATTTCTACGTCAGGCAAGATAGACTACAATTTGTTGTGTTGTTGTGCCAAGGACACCATGCTGCTATGGCAGTGCATAACTCAATACTGCCTGACGACCACGCCCACAGTGATACAGAGACAATGCTGAATGAAGTAGGTGTTGTCCATGCTGGACATCTAAATAACTCTTTGGTGGTTCTCTCCTATAACCAGACTGCTGCGGCAATGACATCATTGACGACAATGATCAGTGATATTAAAAATCAGGGGGACAAGAATGTTAGGTTTTTTGTGGATGATGGCTGTTTTCAAAATGCATTTGTGTCCGACCGGGCTATGCGACGGATGGTTGCTAAGAAGGATGGCACACTCACTGCTGGTAACTCGAGCCCATTAGGTGATGGTGATGGTGTTGGTGCAATCCTCTTTATGAGAATTTCAATTGCAGCGCTGACGGCATTACCATTTCTGGGTGTATTCCGCAATTTTACTGTTGTTGCTGTGGACCCTTCTGCAAGGGGCATAGATCAACCGGTCGCACTTTTGGCTACGGTGAAAGCGCTGTCTGAGGAAGTCGTTCTTGCATTCCATATCATGTTGCTTCACCGTCTTGGGGTGTGCTACTAGAAATAATGATGAGACAGTGTCAAAAAAAAAAAAAAAAATTGTGCTTCTCCAGTTGGATGCTCTAGTTGTGTTGTCCAACTGGCTGTCATAGATACCGCGGTTGACACGTGAGCTTGGAGTGGGACGTCGACATACAGACTCTACTTTCGAGCTTGAGGACAAACTCGTTCTTCTAGGGGGTGTAATGTTATGCACACAATAAAATTATTATTTTAATTATTTTTATTTAATTTACTTTATTTATTTCGGTTTTAGGCCATAGGGGCATTTTTGGAATATTTTATTTATAGAGGTATTTTTGTAATATTTTATATTAAAACCTAACAGGATGAACCCTATTTAAGGGGTAAGAGTAATGAGAAAAATAAGCATTGATTTTAGGTTAATTTTAGGTTAAACAGGCTTAGAGTTTTCCTCAACGAGCTCTAGGGTTTTCAAGTTCCCCTTTGACTTGATTTTCGCCTTCCTTTTATTTCTCCCTACGAATCCTTGTGTTAGATTTGAGACTATAACAGAGACCTAGCTTGGATAAAACACAATATGAGAGAAGAAAATTATTCCTAGACATACGACAAAGGTTCATATACTCGTAAAAAATGGTCATAGTCTGAAACATATTTCGCTTCATTTCAAAAAAATGGTCCAACTTTAGGGCACAAACTTTTTATGGGTAGTTCAAGCACAAATCACCACTTAAGTGAAGAACAAAAGACTTGACTTAAATTGGATGTTGGGCACACTCTTATGCTTTTTAGGTAGTGGGTCTAGGTATTGTATTGAAGTGATAAAAATATTAGATGATAAACTGAAGAAATACTAGAGGAAAACAACATTAACTTGAAAGAGGCAACTATGCAACACTCATAGTTCTTAGTTACCTTTTGAAAGAAAACTAGGGAGGCTATAACGGTAGAACTTAATAAATTTGGTTAAGTATAAATTTTTTTGGGCGCAGGGGGGGGGGGGACGATGCATAAGATACACAACGAAGTAACAAAAATGAAAAACTTGAAAACAACATCGAAGCAAGAAATTTTTGGATCCTAGGAGAAAAATAAACTCAATTTACGCCAATACATGGAGAGATAAAAGGAGATAAAATAAGAAAAATGGAGAGATTTTTGGTAAAACTGACATTTGGTACTTCTGATATTAATATCTCTAAAAATATAGATTATAATCACAAACAGTTTGTTGTTTAAGAAACTATACTAAAAAAACTTTAAATTGATATCTAATCTAACATAAAAAGCTTTGTTCTTGAATCTGATATGATCTCTTTATTTCCTTCATTATGTGGCTTGATGGTTGCCGACTCCAATACAAATATCTCCTTACATATTGATCAGATTGAGATGAAATTTTCTCCTTCTAAAACTAGACTTTGATACCTTTCATTAAAATATATTTTTTATTGATAAAATATATTTCTTTTGAGTGAAATCATCCAATAGATTCCATCAATATAATCTGGTCAAACTAAATACTCTTTTTTCTTTGACCAACATGATCATTGACTCTTTTGTTATTGATATCTCCCTCTAGAAAACTCAGATTGAGAATTGGTTTAATAGGTAAGAAAATAGGCATAAAGATATATCTTTTGAAATATAGTTCTATATATAAAGTATCGTTCTTGATGCACAAAATGCCTGAAAAGTTAAAATCTTTATGCTACTGGTCAAACATTTTTTGCAGTTTGACCTTCGCTGCTTCAAATATCGATTTCTCTTTGTAGAAAACTCCAATTTTCAATCTTCATTGTGCGTTGGAAAGTGGACTCAAAGATCTAAACTAGTCGAGATGATAGATAAAAAAAGATCACATTATCTCTATGGGTTGACTGAGTTAACTCACAAAACTCGCTCTTAGACCATGTTGAATTTACAAAAAAAGAGAATTAGTTCACTAACTTATTGTACTTTGAGTACAATGAGCCTCTTTTTATAATAGAGATTCGAGTTACACCCAAAATTAAATACGAAAAGATAAGTCCTAAAATAATTGAACAACTGAACATAAATAAAAGTATAACATAACTAAAACACCTTTAATTGAGACTTTTCTATGAGACCTCCTATCAGATTCCCATAAGACTCCACGATATTAATTATGGTTCTTTGAGACTTCTTACTGTGAGAATCATGTAAGACTCTTTCATACCTGCTCTTCAACATATTCTTAAGGAAAGCCTAAATTTGTTTGCAAATGTTGAGACAATGGGACCCAAAGAAATTTGGGAACCCAAGCTCACTTGATCTTCAAGAAGTGAATGCAATTTTCAAGCCAAGAAAAATACTAAATGAAAATCACCTTAATAGTATGAAAATGAATCTTTATAACTATTATTCATGTCAATTCAAGGATTCTTATATTGGAGTGGATTTGAGAAAGGAGGTATGGATTTTCAAGGAAGGATTTTTCTTTCTCAAAAATCTACTTAGGAAAGGAATTTCAAGTTTTAGAATATTGAGTACAATGGGTATGCCAATAAATACTCATTAACTTCTCAAAACAACACTTGGTGGGGGTATTTATATGTTTCCCAAGACAAACTAGTCGGTTTTTGCCCGTTTACAAAAAGTTGATATGTCATTGATCGATCAGTGTAAAGTATTGATCAATTGATCATGTCTAATGACTAGAGTTTTGTTAAAAAATACTTATAGATCGATGATATGATCAATCAATATTCTTCTGTTGGGTTTGACTAGTTAAGTTGATTGATCAATGTGCAGGAAATAATCAATTACTTAGAATTCCTACCGGTAGTGTTTTACAAGTATGATTGATTAATGGTGTTCCAATGATTGATCATGTTTTACGTCCTTGGTTGGGAAACTTCTATATGATCGATCAGTGTGAGTGTAAGATTGACTAGTCTTTATAATTTTGTATTACGTGGACATCATTGATTGATTAGTCCATAGGGAATGATCAATCATACTTTATAACATAGTTTAGTCATGTTCTAGTTGATTGATCAATCAACCTTGATTAACTGATCATGCTTTATATTTTTGGCTAGGCATATTCTGGTTAGTCGATCATTAGCAAATGTTGATTGATCAATCCAATGCCAAATTTCTGACTGTGTTTACAAAGCTTGGTTAAAATTGATCCTAAATGATTCTAACATGTTTAAAACATATATATACATTGGTAAAACATGTAGATAATGCAATTTGTCGTAAGGCTACAAAAACTTCATTGTACCTCAAGTTTGAAGGTTTGGGGTTGCTCTCCTACATAGATTAAGTTTTTATGATTTCCCAAGACTTCCTAAGCCCTACTCTTCAATTCTTTGATTCTTGTTTCTAAGGGTGCTTGTTCAAAATCACTTTGACATGGTTGTGTAGCTCAAGGTCTTTGAAAAACTTTTGCCAGTTCTTTTCATAGACTTTGACTTTTGTGTTTTTTTTAAGGAATTTGCATCGAAAATTTTAGAATTACCAATGTTAGATTAATTAAATTTTGTTATGATCAAAATCAAGATAGGAGTCAATGCTCGGTCAATAAAGACTTTTTAAAAGAGGCGGCATGTGCTTGTAAATATATAGACTGGTGTATGTAGCCCTAAGGGCACCATAAACATTGTAAACTTATTCCCAAAACTATAAGTAGTGCTCTTGGACATGGGTTAGAGCATCATGCTCTATCCCTCTTTGCCTCCTTGACCCCTTGAGAATCTCTCCTTCTCCTCTCTCTCTCTCTCTCTCCCTCTCTCATGAGTTCCTCTCTCCTCTTTCCCACGAGATAGAATTCTCCTTCCTCTTCTCCTCTCTCGCTCTTTAGACCCTATGTAACTATATGAAAAGGCCCTAGAAATCAACAAATAGTATGTGTTTGACATCTTCCAAAGTCCGAAGCCAATGGACATTGTAACTAATTGTGGTAGGAATGTTCTACAAATGTAGTGTTAATCCACGAGTAGACTTTGGCATCATCTTTCATCCAATTCAAATATTTATATGGATTCAGAATTACCACTTTGATATGTTTGCCTTTCCCATCCTCTTAAGTTTGCAAAATTGTTTTAATAAGAGTTAAAAATGTTCCTTCAATAAAGGTGATTATTTCAACTTTCATGAAGGTGATCATTTCGATTTTTTAAATTTTTACTAATTTGAAAAGTAACTATACCCAAACAGATTTTTTTATGTTTAACGTGCTTTTTTACTTAAAAAGGTAATTTTCAACGCTGAAAAAGCTATGCCAATCAGTGTCTTAATAAGTTATCAGTTCTAAGCCATAAAATGGGTCTGAGCAAGATGACAGTACACTAATCATCAGGTTTTCTTTGTACACAAGAGTTGAATAAGTGAAAAAGTACGATGAGCATCTCAAGAAAGGTAACGAGTTACACCACAGCTACGACGACTGACTTTTGGGTTGAACCTCCTGCTCCCTGGAGCTCTCAAATGCAGCACAAAATTACATATTACACCCAAATTTCATCTTCAGTTATTGAAGCTGAAATGGTTAAAAGGGTCATGCCGGAGAAGATTAATTGAACTATAAGTGGAGTGACTTCTATTGGTCAATCCTCAAGGCTAATCCTGTAGATGGGAAGGCAGATCTCTTCGACGCTATTGTAGATGGCAACAAATGTACAAGGAGAACAGACTGATCTGTGCTCGTCTTTCAGGCTTTCAACATCCTTCAATCAGCTTTCTGTACAGCAGTCTTAAATAAGAGGATGTGAACTTTCTCCAGAGAAAAGTACAGGAAGCCCCCAACCGAATGTGTCACAAAAGACCCAAAGCTGCTTCCCACAATACAATGCCACGCTGGGCCATAAACTTTGTCGAATTCCTGCAAGACCCAGAAAACATCAAAGATTCAGAGACAGATCGCAATGAACATTAGTTCAGTGAAGGTGCAGAGAATGCTGTCTGCAGATTCACCGTCAATGAAGCAGAAGCACAATTGGATCCAAAAGCCACCACTTCAGAACATCACAGTTATACCACAGCGAGATAACTCACATTAAGGATCCACTTCGAGAAAAGGGAGAAGAAAAGCTAGTCTTGAATTAATACGAAAAATTCATTCAGATGCCTTTTCCGTCAAAACACACCCCAAAACTAATTAAGAATCTCTGCCGTGAAACTGCCCTTGTTCAAGCAGCCACAGGGCCGGCTCCCTGTTTTAACGACAGGGCTTCTATGAGACCAACGCTAGATTTGACCAGAATCTAGAAAAGATATGACAATCACATTAATCATCATCGCTTTCACCTTACAACCTCTCCACGCAGTTCCATTCGGTAAGTAGTCGATATGGACTTATTTGCTAAAGCATAAGCAGAAGTGCCACAGGCGCTGCCGACAAGAAAGAGAGAGAGAGAGAGTGAAAGAAATGACAAAAAGGTGAAACAATATTACCTTCTTGAGAGTGAGAGCTAACGCCTTGGAACTGAACTTTTCAAGACCATCATAAGCCTTTCTAGCGCAAGTTACAGCATGGATCTGCATAAAAGGAGGCATGTCCTTAGCCACAATCCTAGCCCCAACTCTAGCAAAAAGACAGCCAACCTCCACATCTGACCCACAAAACGACCTCCGTCCACCATCCAACAAAACCAATCTCTTCTCACCTCCTTCACATCTCTTCTCATCCGACATCTTCTGGGCAGCGCTGGGTTTGGTGAACCCCTTTTTGCTCATCTGTTTGATATCAGCAGCCGTGGTGCTACCCGGCTGCTGCGGTGGTTGTACTTGTAAGCCTTTAACGAGGGAACGCTTGGATTTAGGCTTAGAAAGAGCAGAATTACCGGAGATTGTCATAACTTTGACCTGCGAATGGATATCTACAAGAGATGGATCTGAAGTTTTGACAGGCGGAAAAGTTGTTCGATGTTGCGAGGTCGACAAATTCCTTTTGGGGGATCGAGAGGTGAGGTTGATGTTGCGTGAGGAGGAAGGAAAGGGGGAATCTGATGGTAGGAGCTGATGTGTGGGATCCATGGCCGTGCTGGAAAGTGTCGGTCGGCCTAGACGGTGTCTCTCTGGTCTCTAGAGATAAAAAGGGCAGTCATGGGGACGAGAGACGGCAGGTGAAGGCAAATGGGAGATGCCTCACAGACGCTCGTCTCTAACGTGCACTGGTAGCGGAGAGAATCCGGTCAACTCGGATGGACCAATCACGTGTACCGGACACATAAAAAAGGTCACAAATTCTTTTATAACTGGGCCATCGACAAAGAACGATTTTGGATTTACTTGATCCTAAAAGCATCGGCAAATCGACCCACTCCACTCATATTCAGCAAGGTGGGTAAACTCAGATGGACCAATCAAGTGGAACGACACAAGTTCTTTTATAACGAAGCATAAACATAATAGAACGATTTTGCATTTACTTGAAACCACCCACTCCACTAATATTCAGCAATGCGGGTTGAAATTTGCTGAAACGCTATAAGAGCATAATACTCACATTACGTATCTGTAATTGTCACATAAAAAAAAATACCTGTCATCACATAGGGCTATCGAGTGTAAAAAAAAAAAAAAAAATTACTATAGTTAAAAATGAATCTAACATAGCCAAGATCCTATTTGGTAGAGCAAAATTGAATACAGAGCTAAGATTCAATTTAGTATAGCAAAATTGAATCTAGCATAGCCAAGATTCTATTTGGCAGAGCTAAATTGAATCTAGCAGAACTAAATGAAATATAGCGGTGCAAAATAGAATCTATCAGAATTTGGGTATCCGTTCGGAACTTGGGTATTTTGAAATATTTACCATTGTTGAAATGAATCTAGGGGAGCTAAATTGAGTCAATCAGACCAAAGCTTCGATGAAACTTGGGTATTCATTTAGAACCAGGGTATTTTCACTAAGAACTTAGGTATCTATTTATAATTTGGTTATTATAAATTTGGGTATCTATTTAGAACTTGGGTATTATAAATTTAGCTCCACGAGATTCAATTTTGCACTACCAAATTTCTACTTTGCCTCCACCAAACTCATTTTCAGCAATGGTTGAATTTTTTGTTGCTTTTTTCATTGCCGACATTCTCACTAATTGACATATCTTTTTTTAAATAGCAAACTTTCATTGGTTGTGGTAGTGCTGCATCCTTATGTTGTTTTAGTAGATTTGAACTCCAATAGTGTTGTAGCCCCAATTGTACTCATTATGCATGAAAGAGACAAAAAATCATAAACATAATAACATATGTTTGTTGGCCTAGATTGACTAATTACCAGATTTTGATAGTAACAAAACTTAAAAGTGTAAACTAATAAATTTGAAACTCACTTCATTGCAAGGTCTATAAAGAATAACTGATAAATCCCACAACACCTCAAACTTGAACGAAGAGTCAGTCATATTGAAGAAGCATTATGGAGAAGAACAACATCAAGCATTATGGAGAATAACAAGATCTGAAGACCTAGTGTTTGGGTAAAATAGAAAATTTTCTAAAATTCTAGCTTTGTAAAGAGGTTAGCCATCTAGTTTCCAAACTTTGGCATGTATTTATTTTTCGGAGCTTAAGACATGTAAACTATTTCCAAAACCTTGTTTTTTAAGTTCATACAAATATTTAGGAACTTTTTATTCACTTAGTTTTAGCCTTGATCATACAAAGAATTTGATTTTAAACATAAAAAACAAACATGATTGATCAACGTAAAAAAGGTTTGATCGATCATATATTGGTAGCAAATTTCTAGCATACAAGCTTGATCAATCAACCCTTAGAAATCTCGATAAACTAGAATGTATAGTCGAAGTCATAAAGCTTGATCAATCAATCCTCTGGGCATAATCGATTCTCTAGAATGCTATTAGATGAGCCACTAAAGTACAATCTATCAACCCTCTTAAAGCATGATCAATCAACTTAATGATGATCCTGCACGTATTTCGTGTCTATCTCACAAGTGGATTTAAAAAACCTCGCGAATTAACTTGGGTTACGGGTGTGGTTTTGGCTGTATTGACTGCATCTTTTGGTGTAACTGGTTATTCCTTACCTTGGGACCCAATTGGTTATTGGGCAGTCAAAATCGTGACAAGCGTACCTGAAGCGATTCCTGTAATAGGTTCACCTTTGGTAGAGCTATTACGTGGAAGTGCTAGTGTGGGTCAATCCACTTTGACCCGTTTTTATACTTTACACACTTTTGTATTACCTCTTCTTACTACCGTATTTATGTTAATGCACTTCCCAATGATACGTAAGCAAGGTAGTATTGATGGATCAACCCACTACACTTGATCGATTGTAAGGCTAAAATCTAGTTATTGGAGGTTGATTAATCGAGCAACAAAAATTCATGATCGATCAACCACTTGTGCAACTTTTGTTGGAAGATGGGCCCAAACCCACATGACCAAGGCCCATATATCTAAGAGTATTGGAAGATGGGCCCAAGCCCATAAGATATGAACCCACATAAGATATGTCCAAGTCCACACTACCAAGGAAAGCCCATATCTAAGAATGTTGGAAGATGGGTTCAAGCCTGTTACAATGTGGGGCCCACCATGGTGCTCGAGCTGGTGGGACCCACCATGTGGACGTAGGCCATCAAGAAGAATCCTAGAGGACTTGGGAAAATAAGAAGAGTCCTCTCCCAAAGCAAGCACGAGTTAAAGAATCAAGAAGTACAAACTGAATTGATCTAGAAGACTTGAAGATCAAGTGGGACCCACAAATATCTCACGAGCTAGTAGTCTTATCAAGGTGCGCTGGAGGATCATGAGGGGCCCACAAGGATAAGGCCACGAGCTGGCTTATCCATTATGTGCACATGAATAATAAAGGACTCCTAGTTCTACTCAAGTTAGTCTTCTAGTTGTTTAATTTAAATAGACTAACTTATATTGAAGAGTTAGAGTTGGAATGTAATTAGGATTAAATGATAAGTTGTATAAGAACTCTACCTCCTCCTCTACTATAAATAGAGGTCTTGTAAGTCAAAATAAATCAAGTCACACATTCAATCTCGAGTTGGTTCTCTCTCTCCCTCTCCTTGCTTGGCGCAACTCACTCTTTTCCTTTTTATTTTTCTGCTCTACCCGAGAGTTTTTCTTCCCTTTTCTCTTTTTTCCTTTCCTCTTTCTCTTGTTTATGATCATGGAAAAGGGATCCTAAATTCAACATGGTATCAGAGCAACATATTTAGGATCCCTCGACAAAGGAATGATCTAGAGAAGTGATGATCAACACCACTCAAAGAAGGTTCTTGTATGAAGGAAGAACACTAGCCGAGAGATAAGTGTTCAATTTTTTTTTTTTTTTATGCTACTGGTTCTCGAATTTAGATGATGATTTAAGGATGAATATGTGAATGCTTTCATCTTATTATGTTATGGATATGCATGCCCCTCTATCTAGAAGGAGCTATCAAAACAGTTTTATCGGTTTGGAAATTCTGTTTTCCGAGACCAGTCCATACTCAGATTATTGATTTTTTTTTTCTCTCGTGGGATAAGAGTTCCCTGATATAGAAGATTGCTATTGAGCCTCTTATGAGTGGTTTTCTAGAAAAAAATTATAATTTAGCATTGATGTTATATTAAATATACCGAGTTGATTGAAAAAGTGCTACTCGGTGTTATGAATTTGAAGTTTTTGAAGTGCCTATCATGGCTGATGATAATATGAATATCAGAGGTGATATACTGAAAATTACCACCATAACCTTACATGGGATATCAAATTTTATGAGGTGGTCCACCTCGGTTAGGAGGTTTCTCATAACCAAAGATCTACTTGGTCACCTCACTACCCGAGGATCACCTGTTGATGAAGATGATATTTTTTATATGAAATGGCTGAAGAATGATACTTTGGTAATTGGTTGGCTGATAAATAACATGGAAGAACATGTCTCTAATAATGTTATTCATCTTGACACTACTAAACATATTTGGGAGACATGTACTAAACTATATTTATGCCTTGATACACTGCATAGACCCTATGATATTCTCCAGAGAATGTTGAATACTAAACAAGGAGAAAATATTCATGAGTACTTGGCCCAGTTTAGAGGCTTTCTTCAAGAGTGGAAGTTAGCTCAACCCTCTACCACTGATATTTTTATCCAAGATAAACAAAAGGAGGCATTAATTACTGCTATTTGTCTTGCAAATGTTAAACCTCATCTTGAGATTGCCAAGAGTCAACTATTGAGTGTTTTTGATGTCCCAAAATTTGATGATGTGTGTGCAACATTACTTCGTATTCCAGAAGCCTCTTCCTCCACTACTGATGTGTCATCTACTATGTATTCTGATCATATAGGATCATCCTCTGACCGCAGCCAAGGCCGAGGAAGAGGTTATAGAGGGGGTAGAGGAAGAGGTGGAAGAGGTTATAATGCTGGCAGAACAGATGATATTAAATGTACTCATTGTAAATTTTTGGGCCACACTATAGACCAGTGCCGTTACAGGGCATGCACCTACTATGGTAAATATGGCCACTATAAAGAAATATGTTATAAGGTTAATTACAAGTCAGATTCGACAAGGGCTAATCAAGCCCTCATAAGTGATGCGCAAGAAGACCATCCCACAACACCAACTGCACATAAAGTTATTACTGATGAAGAGTATGAACTATTTCAGAAAATGAAGACCATGCTAGGGTCTTCTCCTAGCCCTTCTACCACTACTGTCGCCACTACTGCTTCAGGTATGCTATCTTCCTCCTCTTCATCTTGGATAATTGATTTAGGAGCCTCCGAATATCTTACAGGTAGCAAAACTTTATTACATTCTTTATCTTCGAGTCTTTCACACAAGTTTCTTACCATAGCTGGCGGTTTTCAAACCAAAGTCCAAGGAAAAGGTTCCACTTTTGTCACCCCATCACTTCCGCTCAATGATATTATTTTTGTTCCTTCTTTTCCTTTAAACTTACTCTTTGTGAGTCAGTTTACAAAATATTTTAATTGCTCGGTTACCTTCATGTGTTTTTCAGGATCTTATAACGAAGCAGGTGATTGGTGGAGGCCATGAACAAGGGGGGCTCTACTGCTTGGACGTGCCAAAGATCAATACAGTGTCTACTACTGAGAATGAGACACGATTATGGCACAATCGGTTGGGACATCCTTCCATACAATCTCTTCATCATATGTTTCCATCTCTTAAGATGGGGTTAGAATTCAGTTGTGCGGTGTGTCAGTTAAGTAAACATCAAAGGAGTACATACTCTCTTCGTCCGGAAGTCAAAAGTAATATTCCTTTTTCATTGATTCATATTGATGTTTGGGGGCCTTTGCGTGTCTCTAATATTTTTCAAGCCAAATATTTTATCACTTTTATTGATGATTTCACTCGCACAACTTGGTTGTTTATTTTTAAGGAGCGTTTTGAGATACCATCTATTTTTAAATCTTTTTATGTGATGGTAGTCACACAATTTAGTCAAAAAATAAAATTCCTCTGGTCTGATAATGCCAAAGAGTATATTTCAAAATACCTTGACTCATTTTGTCAAGAGAGTGGCATTATCCATCAGACATCATGTGCCTACACTTCTCAACAAAACGGTGTAGCCGAAAGAAAAAATAGTCATATTCTTGAGGTAGCTCGAGGTCTATTATATGCCATGAAAGTTCCATATTTTTATTGGCCCCATGCTGTCTTTACAACGTGTTTTCTTATAAATTCTCTACCGTCGACCGTTCTTGGGAATAAATCCCCCTACTCTAAATTATTACCACACGATGATCTGTTTGCATTACCACTGAAAGTCTTCAGTTGTCAATATTTTGTTCATAATACATTGCCTAGACATAGCAAACTTGACCCTAAATCTATCAAATTTTTTTTTTTTTTGGGATACTCTCGCACTCAAAAGGGTTATGTTTGCTATAGTCCTCCTTTGCAACGTTTATTTGTGTCCAGGGATGTAACTTTTTTTGAAGACTCCTCATATTATTCTGATAGCGCTCCACCTGGTATGTCATCCGAACTGAGTTCTCCTTGACCAGTTGTGCCTCGTGATACAGAGATTGCTCAGCACCAGAGCCAGTGGCCGACACCACACCTGCCGAGTTATCTGATCCACTAGAGGTAAGTCCTTCACCACCAGTCATTTTTTGTCCTCAGTTTGATACTTGTCCTATTGCTATAAGAAAAGAACCTCGATCATGCACTCAACCTTCTACTTCTTATCCTATTTCCAATTTTGTGTCTCATCATTGCCTCTCACCTTTATGTTGTCGGTTTCTTTATGCTATTTCCTCCATATTTGTTCAGCAGTCATATTAGGAGGCTCTACAACATCCAGGGTGGAAGGCATCAATGGATGAAGAAATGAAGGCCCTCAATGATAATCACACATGGTCTCTGGTTCCACTACCTACAGATAAAAAAACCCGTTGGTTGCAAGTCGGTTTATACAATGAAACATAATTTGGATAGGACCATTGCACGACTGAAGGCTCGACTGGTTGCAAAAGGTTACACTCAATGTTATGGCATTGATTATGATGAGACATTCTCTCCAGTGGAAAAAATGACCTCGGTACATTTATTATTATCCTTGGCAGCTAATTCATATTGACCCATATATCAACTGGATGTCAAAAACGCATTTCTCAATGGTGATATCAAAGAAGAGATTTATATGCAACAACCACCTGGATATGTGGTTGAGGGGGAGTCCGTATGTCGCCTTAAAAAATCTCTATATGGACTAAAGCAATCCCCACGGGCATGGTTTGAGAAATTTAGTTAAGCCATCATAAAGGCAGGTTTTTACAGATGCTCTACAGACCACTCAGTATTTATTGAGAACACAACAAGAGGTAAGGTGATTCTAGATTTTTATGTTGACGATATTATTTTAATTGGGAGTGATTATATTATGGTCCTGGGGTTAAGTACCTATGTCTTCTGCTCCTAACAGGCCGGTCTTTTGGGTAGTATTGGCTAGGTGCTTAACATTTGGGTGCTCTGATACCAAATGTTAAGCACCTAGGCAATACTACCCAAAAGACCGGCCTGTTAGGAGCGGAAGACATAGGTACTTAACCCTTAGCCCAGGACCACCAGCACCAGGGCGTCCCATAACACCCCTGGGTTTGTGTACTGTGACATCACACCCCCCCTTGGTGAGCCCAAGCCCACGGCTGCTCACCTGCAGCTAGCCTATTCATGCGGTTGCCCCACTCCTAGTGCCCCTTCGCAGTTCTCCAGGTCGGCCCCTTCCGCATGGTCGCTCCTTTCCGGAAGCTCTCCTCTGGGGATTTGAACTCGCGACCGAGGGTCGGCTCTGATACCAAATGTTAAACACCTAGCCAATATTACCCAAAAGACCGGCCTATTAGGAGTAGAAGACATAGGTACTTAACCCCAGGACCATAACAAATTATGAGGGCATTCAGAAAATAAAAGAAAGAATATGTGCTGAATTCAAGACGAAGGATCTTGGATTGCTGAAATATTTTTTGGGTATTGAGGTCCCACAATCCAGATGTGGGATTATTCTATCCCAAAGAAAATATGCCCTTAATCTACTAGAAGAAACATGTATGATGGGATGCAAACCAGTAGACATTCCTATGTATGCAAATACAAAATTATGTGGAGGCACTGGAGAAGATGTTGACATTGGCAAATATCAAAGGTTAGTGGGATGACTCATTTACCTGTTTGTAATGAGGCCAAACATTTCATACGCAGTAAGTGTGGTAAGTCAGTACATGCACAAGCCACAACTTAGTCCTTGGCAAGCACTTGAGAGGATACTACGTTATTTAAAAGGAGATCTTGGAAGAGGGCTCCTCTATAAAAACATGGCCACTTCAACATTGAGGCATTCTTGGATGTAAACTGGGCCGGATCTCCAGATGATAGAAAATCTACTTCTGGATTTTGCACAATGGTTGGAGGAAACCTGGTTACATGGAAAAGCAAAAAATAAAACATAGTTGCTCGTTCAAGTGCAGAAGCAGAGTACAGAGCCATGACACACACTGTAAGTGAACTCTTATGGATAAGATCTTTTCTTACTGAATTGGAATTCTATAAAGAAGCTCCAATGGATCTATACTGTGATAATCAAGCAACAATACATATTATATCGAATCTAGTCTTCCATGAGAGGATAAACCATATTGAGGTAGATTGCCACTTTATCAGAGAAAAATTTCAAGCTGGTCTCTTATCCCTGAAGCACATATCATCACAAAATCAAGTTGCAAACATTCTCACCAAACCAGTCACTCACAAGATTATGTCTACCATATGCAGCAAGTTAGGCGTGTATGACGTCTTCTCACCCCCAGCTTGAGGGGGAGTGTTACAATGTGGAACCCACCATGGTGCTCGAGCTGGTGAGACCCACCATGTGGATGTAGGCCATCAAGAAGAATCCTAGAGGACTTGGGACACCAAGAAGAGTCCTCTCCCAAAGCAAGCACGAGTTAAGGAATCAAGAAGCACAAGCTGAATTGATCTAGAAGACTTGAAGATCAAGTGGGACCCACAAAGATCTCACGAGCTGGCAGTCTTATCAAGGTATGCTGGAGGATCATGAGGGGCCCACAAGGATAAGGCCACGAGCTGGCTTATCCATTATGTGTACGTGAATAATAAAAGACTCCTAGTTCTACTCAAGTTAGTCTTCTAGTTGTTTAGTGTAAATAGACTTACTTATATTGAAGAGTTAGAGTTGGAATGTAATTAGGATTGAATGATAAGTCGCATAAGGACTCTACCTCCTCCTCTACTATAAATAGAGGTCTTGTAAGACAAAATAAATCAAGTCACATATTCAATCTCGAGTTGGTTCTCTCTCTCTCCCTCTCCTTGCTTGGTGCAACTCACTCTTTTCCTTTTTATTTTTTCTGCTCTACCCGAGAGCTTTTCTCCCCTTTTCTCTTTTTTCCTTTCTTCTTTCTCTTGTTCGTGATCATGGAAAATGGAACCTAAATTCAACAAAGCCCATAATATATGGACCCACAAAAGAGTTTCAGTTTAAAGGTGTTTTAGTCATGTTAATCTTGTATTTATATTGGTTTATTTTATTATTTTATTATTTTAGGACTTATCTTTAAGTGTTAGAGTTTGGGTGTAATTGGGACAAAGGTAGTTTGATTGTAGTTGAACTCTACTACTTTCCTCTATTATAAATAGAGGTTCATGTACTCTGACTATAATAAATCAATGAAATATTTCTCTTTTCTATAAATTCAACATGGTATCAGAGTAGGTTCTGTGAGTTGACTTGGTCAACCCATGGAGGTAATGGGATCCTTTTCTATTATCTCTAGTAGTATAGGTTCGTATTTTTTTTTCAATCACTATACCCGTTATTTGCTTTACTTTTTCACCTCTATACTGTTCCCCCGCTCCGTTTGGCGACGAAGAAGAAGACTTCTCTGATTTTGTTTCTTGTGTAGAGAAAAAAAAAGATGGTTGTTAATCGTCGGAAGTCCTTTGGAGGGTGCCCCTATCATCGAAAGATTTATTTTTGGTAGATCTATCTGCCTTGTCTACTGTAATCCGACTGTGAGTCAACCATAATTAGCTCGTTGCAGAGTTGCAACTGAGATGGATTGGTGCTGAAGCATATGAAAAATGTTAAAAAGAGACTGTTGAGTTACTGCTGCGTCTCCTCTTCCCAAAAATCTGCTCTTGGCCTTATCTGGCAAAGATGTGCTTGCCGAAAAAAAACTGGAGACATTATTTGTGCCGAAGACTCCTCCATCACGGATACATGACGAAAGATTATTTCAAGAAATTTGATTTGCCTCGCTCCTCTGCTGGTCTTCTTGTCATCGTGTCATTGATGCTGATTTATTATCATTTAATTTCCAAATATTTTATCTTGATCGTGCTGCTGCTTATTCGATTATGCCAGCGTCGCACTGGAAGACATTGATGTTGTTTTCTATTCATCCACAGCTCTGTTGGTGTTGCAAGGGACGACGACCCCAACCTCCACTGAGTTAATGAGTTGCCATCCATTAAAGTTTCCGCTAAGGGGGAGAAAGAAAGTTTAATCTGGTTCTGAGTCTGCACTGTTTGGTATCATTACTGAAGAAGAAGAAGAAGACTGTTGTTTGGCGCCATTACCGAAGAAGAAGAGAAGACTGTTGTGATTAAATTTTCCTGGTTATGAGTTCGCTTTGTTTGGAATTTTTGCCGAAGAAGAAGAAGAAGAAGACTATTGGGATTAAATTTTTCCTAAGTTAGGAAAATTAAATCAAGCGTCGGTTCAGCGCCTGCGAAAAGTCAAACCAGACTCGCTAGAGAACCAGCGACCCGAGGATCGCTTCATTTTGTTTCGACTGAGTCAACCAGGGCCCGGTCAACTTAGGTCCAAGTCAACATGACTTGGCCCAATTATTTTTTGCCTCACTTATATAGGTTCGGGTCCCAAGTTTTACATATATTTCTGCTGCGACTCGGCTATATTGGTCTACTATTTGACTAGGTGCAACTCGATTCTATTTCTCTAGCTGGATTATTATTTTGAGGTATTCACAATACATTCCTTGGTCAACTATTGCATTAGATTATTTCATGGGTCCTTTTACAAAGTTTTTTTTATTTTGGTTCGTGTTATATGGGTCCATGCCTATTTCAGCTGCTACTATTGTGTCTCTTTGGATGAGACATTATTATTGAAGAAGTGGTGGCCTCAATATCCTTTCTCATACCATCCTTTATTTGACTCTCACAAATATCTTTGGGCCAACCTTTATTGTAACCTTTTGAGTGTTACTTCGGTTGGGAATTTAAGTCCATCACGTATACATATGGGTGTTTTAAGTCCATTGAAACTTTTTTATATATATACCCATGGGTCTTTTATCGTCGTCTTGTAAATGACAGACATTACCCACTTCTCATCCATTTCTACCTGTGGGAGTCGGTGCCCAGGTTGAGACACTGCGACAGAGGAGCTTATTACTACATCTATGTTACCCGTTAATTTCTACCTATGAGATTCGATGCACGAGTTGGGACACCGTGACAGAGGAGCTTATTACTACATCTATGTTATACCCCCCTTAATTGGCATTTATTACTCCTACCACTTGAGAGTTGTTATCTTGTGAACGGACATGGTGATGAAGGAGTTTTATTACACTTTTGAGCATTGCGTATAAACCCACTACCTACAAAAGATAAGAGTGTGTCCTATTGGAGTATGGAGCAATGTCATACAGCTTGGAGTGATTTTATTCTCACTTCTCTTATGCTAGATAGGCCTCATGGAAGAGCTACCAGTGTGAGGGGGAGTGAGGGAGAGTGTTGAAAGATATGGAGGACTGCCATTTTATACAAGAAGATTTTATACATCATTTGCAGTAAGCTAGGAGTTCATGATGTTCTCTCACCCCCAGTTTGAGGGGGAGTGTTGGAAGATGGGCCCAAGCCCACACAACCAAGGAAGACCCATATATCTATGAGTGTTGGAAGATGGACCCAAGCCCATAAGATATGGACCCACAGGAAATGGGCCTAAGCCCACACGACAAAAGAAGGCCCACATATCTAAGAATGTTAAAAGTTGTTATGGTCCTAGATCTGAGACAAAGATTCGTTGTTAAGGTTCTGGTTCGGCCATGGGGAATTGTAGAACAACATGGCAGAATTGTAGGGAGACTTGGAGAGGAAGATGAAAATCAATCGAAAACCCTAGAGCTCGTTGAGAAGAGCTCCAAGCTTGTTTAACCTAAATTTAACCTAAAATCAATGTTTGTCTTTCTCATTACTCTTACCCCTTAAATAGGGTTTACCCTGTTAGGGTTTAAGATAAAATATTACAAAAATACCTATAAATAAAATATTCCAAAAATACCCCTATGTCCTAAACTAAAATAAAATAAAAAAATTATATATTAATGTTATTGCATGCATACATTACAGTCCCCTCGGAAGAACAAGCTTGTCCTTAAGCTCGTAAGCAGGGTCTATATGCCGACGTCTCTTTCTGGGTCCAAGTAGCATTCGCCATCGCTATGTCCACCCTCTAGATGCCCAAAACTGGAGCACTCCCTCTAGCAAATTTTTTTTATTATTATTTTTTATTTTTTCTGCTTGATTGTAGGGATGAGTGCCGAATGTCGCTACATCTCCCCAAGCAACATCTCTGCCCTGCCTCAGTCCTGGACTGGTGTGAAACAACTCCTCACGGCGGCCCCCCATTGGCCAGGTTGCACTACCTACACTTTGCCAGCCTGGCAGCAACAACATCAAGACCAGCCTCCTGGGATGGAGAAGAATCAGCAGCACTAACCCCCTCCATTTGCTGCACCTTGAAACACTCAGAGGCCAAAAACCATCACTGATAACAGGTTCAACAGAAGCAGTAGATTCAGCATCACCGGAATGATACAACCCGTGTCCAACACTCTGGGTTAGTGCCTTGATTGCATGCCAATAGCCTTTTGCATCCACAAGAAGCACCTCGGTTGGGCTGGCTAGCAGCAATGTATGCTGGACTGTCACAACAGCTTTGTTGGCTTGGCTGGCTGTTAGCAGAATATGCTGGACTGCCACAACACTCCACTGGGTTAAGAGAGTATTTGCTGGGTGTAAAGAACTCCATGGAGTGGAACTTCCTCTCTGCCCATAAACACTGCCATATCACTTGCCTAAATATGGACCGATTAGGTGTGTTGTTTCCCATTGGTGTTCATCGAACTGGATAGCATTAATCACTACAACATGTCCTTGAATCACATCAGCTATAGATGCACCCTGTGAGTCATTTCCATTTTGGTCTACATATTCCAGGTGTTGCTCATCTGCATCACTTCGACCTGGTGTTATTTTTTTCTATTGACCCCATTGCTGCAATGCCACCACAGTAGCAATTTGCAGGCCACTGTCCAAGTCAGGTGTGCATGAAGCTATGTCCCATTCATGGTTCTGTCTCTGTACACAATATGGAACTGCATTATATTTTTTAGGTTATCATTGCTGCTGGGGTGGGGTGCCCTATCTGCACTGCAATAACAGCAGCAACATGAGATAGCCTCTTTGGCTCCAACTCAACGCTAGAGGTGAAGTCTACATAACTAGACTCCATTGCAGATCAACGGTCTTGAGAACTGATGTGCCTATTACAATATCACTAATGTCGACTACATCAACAATACGAAGCTGGGTAGCATCTTCCAGAACTTCCATCCCAAAGATAGACATGTCAAATCGACAGACATTTTCCCATAATGGAACGCTAGGTCCACCTCTCCCAACTCCAGCAGCAACATCAGGGAGAATGGTCCCTACTTTAGCAGCAAATAAAATCAGTATTCCAATACCACAACCAACATCCAGAATTGTTGCATGGCTCATGAGAGAAGGATTATTCAGAATAGCTGCCCTATAAGAATCTGTCCTCACCATCTCGCTGATCATCTCTGTTATGGACTCCATAGCATCACGAGTTATCCATAGACATAGGAATTAAATTATGTCAATTTACTTTTCATGTAATTTCAATTCGGTTTGGTTTACTTTATTTGGTTTGGTTTAATTTGGGTTGGTTCAGTGTAATGTGGCGTGAACCACTTGACCTAATGGGTCATCTTTGTATTTTTGTCCTCAACCCTATTTAGGGGGACGTGAAGGAAAAGAGAGGCAAGTATTGAGAAAATTATATTTTACAGGTCTGATTTTCCCTCAGAGGTCATGGTCGGATTCTCCCTTTGAGGTCCAAGGTTGAGCTTCCTCCAAAGCTCCTTCATTCTAAATTGAGTTCCACCATTACTTGTTCAAGAAACAAGGTTTCTCTTCCAACGTCAAGATCAACCATGGAGGGAAGAGAGGAAAGAAGGGTGACTCGATCCATGGCAAGGGAAGAACCTAACATTTTGCTGGGTTGCTCTTGGCCTGGTCCGGGTTACGTTAGAACACACGCGACCCAAATTTAATCAGCTCTTCCAAACTTAGGAAGAATTAAATTTGGCAACAGTGCTTCTTCCTCCTCTCGGGGCCGAATAGAATGCCTGAAAATGTTTTCCCGGATTATGGAAACGAAAAACGGAAAGAAATATCATCGAACAGAGCAGAAAACCTTCTCTTTGGGAGGAAACTTTCTGACAACAGCAACGTTGGGGCCGAGGATCCCGGAGAAGTAGTCAGGAAGGGAAACTTTTCCCTATTAATGGAGCAGCATAAACGTTTTCTTCCCGACGCCAAATGATCTCGCAGGCTCGTCAACAAGCACTTTATCATTTGAGTTCCCGACGGTCTACCTCTAGATTCCCCTGACGACTCTCATCGAGTTCACCCTCGATGGAGCTAGTGGCCAAGATTTCTACGACACAAGACTTGTCAACGGTTACAACGTGCCCTTCTTGGTGAACGCAGAAGTCAGTAGCGGAAACTACAGTGTGAGTGCATGTGGTGCAAATATCAACACGGTGTGCCCACCAGAATTGAAGGTGACAGATGAAGGTGGCGCCATTATTGCTTGCAAGAGCACCTATGAGGTGTTTAACACCGATGAATACTACTGCAATCCCAACAAGTACTCGACCGTGTTCAAACAAGCCTACCCTATGGCATATAGCTACGCTTATAATGATAAGATGAGCACTTTTACATGCAAAGCTCCTACTTACATTCTCACCTTCTGCCCTACAGCAGTGTGGTTCCGGTTGTCTTTACAGAGCTGATCTTGAGGAGCAACAATTAGAGGAGCAACAACAGAAATATTTTCATTGTGCTCGTACCGATAAGTAGCAAATTATCAACCCATCTTTCTCTTCTCTATTACTAGTAGCAGAACACGGGCCCTGTTCAAGAATAACTGGGATAAGGGGAAAACGAGCAAGAAAAATAAAAAAACTGAAGTTCCAAAAAACTATGGAAAAACAAGGCATCTATACGAGAAAAGAAAATAAAGGATTTTTGGAATTGTGTAAAACCATACTATGAGTCCTGAAAATCAAAGCTCTGATACTATGTTGATTTTCAGGACTCCATGAATTTAGCTCAAGGAGAAAAAAAAGAGAAATCCATTGGAAGAAAACTGGAGGAAGAAGGGTTAAGGACTAGATTCCTAACCCTCCCCCTGAAACTCCATTTATAGATTTATGAAACTACTGTATTACAATAATACCCCTGAACATAGGGTTTAGGGTTTTAACCCTGGAACATTAATAACATCAATGCTATCTCTATGAGATGACCCTTTGTTTACCATCTTGCCATCTTGTATGTGAGCGTATGGACCTTCTCCTTGATCTATGGGCCTTTACCCCATCTTCTATATCTCTTAGATGCATGGGTCTTCCTTGGTCTTTTGGGCTTGAGCTCCATCTTCTAATACACTTGGATATGTTTTGTCTTGTGGTGTTGGGCCCTATCTTCCAACAATATGCTAATTTTTTTATCTCCATGTGCTTGTTAGGATCCTCACGAGCCATGGATCTTGTCACCCTCCTCTCTTCTCTTCCTTCCATTACCTTGCTTGACGTTGAGATGGAACAAGGGAATGATGGAGATTGAATTTCAGAAAAGAAAATTTCGGAAACGAATTGGGGAAAAACGGGAGAGAGCTTGAAGGAGCTCTTGACCTGTTTATCTAATTTACTCTAGGTAAAGTAGACTCAATTCATATCTCTCATTACCCTAGCCGTCCCCTTAAGTAGGGTTGAGGACGTCCAAAACACTAAAGACCCCTGGGGTCAAGGGTTCAAACCAATAAATGCTAAACCAACCCAAACCAAAGAAAAAACCAAACCAAAAACAATTACATGGAAATTGAAAAACACATTCATTAATTCCTACGCCTGTTGGTAACTCATGATGCTATAGAGTCCATAACATCATGCCCCTCCTGGAGAAAGAGCTTGTCCTCAAGCTCGAAGGAAGGATATAAGAGTCAAAATGTTGATCACGGCTCCCAAGTGGTGTCGCTGGGGTCGACATCTGCCCACTGGACGAGAATTTACCAATCACCTTGAATATGGCGTGCATTTACCACCTGAACTGGAATAGAGAGGACTCTGCCCTCATGTAGTGGCGGCAGTGGAGTGTGCAGTAGGGGCGAGTCACCGTGGAAGGGCTTCAATTGGGAGACGTGAAATACATTATGGATCTTTGATTCCTGTGGTAGCTGCAAGCGGTATGCCACGGGCCCAATTTTGTCCAACACCTGAAATGGACCATAATATTTTGGAGATAGCTTATGGCGCTTGGATGCAGTCATAGACAGCTGGCGGTAGTGTTGAAGCTTTAACCACACATAGTCTCCAGGGAAATAAGATACCTCCCGGTGCTTCTTATCATAATAGCGTTTCATAGAGTGCTGGGCCTCCTGTAGATGAGTACGTACCTCAATGAGCATAGCGTCTCTTTCAGCTAATGCTCGGTCCAATGTGAGGACTTTGGATGCCCCTGGTTCATATGGTAACAGACGAGGTGGATCTTTGCCATAAATGACCCTGAAAGGTGTAGTTCCCAGTGCTGTGTGGTAAGATGTGTTAAAGCAAAATTCTGCCCAAGAAAGCCATTTCACCCACCATCTAGGTGCGTCCCCCACAAAAAAACGAAGATATATTTCAATCATGCGAGTGACAACCTCTGTTTGTCCGTCCGTTTGTGGGTGATATGCAGACGAAAATGCCAATTGGGTGCCCTGTAATTTGAATAATTCCTTCCAAAACATACTGGTAAAAATGGCATCCTTGTCACTGATAATGGATGAGGGAATTCCGTGTAATCGGACAATGTTGTCCATAAATAATTGAGAGACCTGAGCAGCAGTATATGGATGCGCCAAAGCAATGAAGTGGCCATATTTTGAAAACCGATCAACGACGACGAATGTCACAGATTTACCTGATGAAACGGGAAGGCCAGCAATGAAGTCCATGGAAATGTCGGACCAGATTTGAGACGGTAGTTGCAGTAGGCCTGCCAGACTTAAAGATTCGGCCTTGTTTCGTTGATAAATCTGACAAGCAGCTACATAATCAGCAATTGTGCTCTTCATGCCCTTCCAGTAAAAGTCCCAACTAATTTGGAAATATGTTTTCTGTTGACCCTCATGTGTGTGTTATGGACTCCATAGCATCACGAGTTATCCATAGGCACAGGAATTAAATTATGTCAATTTACTTTTCATGTAATTTCAATTCGGTTTTGTTTACTTTATTTGGTTTGGTTTACTTTGGGTTGGTTCAGTGGAATGTGGCGTGAACCACTTGACCTATGGGTCATCTTTGTATTTTCGTCCTCAACCCTATTTAGGGGGAGGTGAAGGAAAAGAGAGGCAAGTATTGAGAAAATTATATTTGACAGGTCAGATTCTTCCTCAGAGGTCTAGGTTGGATTTCTCCCTTTGAGGTCCAAGGTTGAGCTTCCTCCAAAGCTCCTTTGTTTTAATTGAGTTCCACCATTACTCATTCAAGAAACAAGAATTCTCTTCCAACGTCAAGATCATCCATGGAAGGAAGAGAGGAAAGAAGGGTCACTCGATCCATGGCAAGGGAAGAACCTAACATCTTGGTATCAGACAGGTCCACCCTTGGGGATTCCTCTTCCCCTGACGATTTGAGACAGTTACCGGAAGATACTAGGCAGAGGACAGATAACCAGGCTCATGCCCTAGAAGAGGTGCGTCTAACAACCTCTGATTTGCGGGAGGCAATAAAATCAATGGATGCTGCCATCCAGGCTCTCCTCCGGCGACAAGAGGACCTTCCTTGGTCGTGTGGACTTGGGCCCTATCTGCCAACAAAGAGCAGTAATAATAAACGTAGAAAAAAAACAAGCACAGAAAAACACAACAAGATTTATATAGGTTTGCCTCAAGGTGAGACTACGTCCTGTCTTCCGCTGCTGTAGTAATCCACTATGAAGATGAAATAGTTAACGAAAAAGATCTCACACACTTACATGTGTCATTTTTCTCTAACCTCTTTCTGTTGCAACTTATGTTCCTTGACTAATTGACAAAACCCTAATACCGGTGCCCCCGGATTGTAAAGAGAAAACTAGGCCAATTGCTTTCCAAGAGTGAAATTTCTAATCAGGTGGGGGCTCCGCCCCCACACTCACGGGAGGGGGGCTCCCCACCTTCCTTCCAACCCCCACAACGACCTTACTGCGAAGGTCGATCCGTGTACCGACTCAGTGTAGGCCGTTGATTAGGCTCCTCATCTCAACAATCTCTCACTTGGGAGACTAATCCATCATCAATATCTCCTCTATAGCAGCAACGAATTTTCAATCCTCATAGAAAAGTCCAACTGAAGGTGCACACAATTCAGTTTCTCAATGGTAATAGTCTTTGTCAACATACCAACCGAATTTTGATTTTCTTGAATATTCTCAAGTGCTAATAGTCCATCTTCAAGGACTGATATGATGAAGTGATAACACACCTGTAAGTGCTTTGTTCGGGCATGATAAACATGATTCGTTGTTAAATGATTATCACTCTGACTATCACAATACAACACATTTTTCCCATGCTTGAGACCTAATTCTTCCAAGAAAGACTGCAACCATACCATCTCTTTGTTGGCTTCGGTCACAACGACATATTCTACCTCAGTAGTGGAAAGTGAAAATATCTTCTTCAACTTAGGGACCCAACTAACTACTGTACCACCCCCTGTGTATACATATTCAGTGGTACACTTCCTGCCATCAATGTCTCTAGCCATGTCAGCATTTACATAACCCTGTAATCCCAAGTTTGACTTTCTAAAACATAAGGCTGAGTCTGTAGTGCCTCTCAAAGACCTGAGAATCCACTCCACTGTTTCCCAATGTTGTTTACTCAGATTACTCATATATATGCTCACAACTCCCATTGCATGAGCTATGTCTGGTCTAGTGCATACCATAGCATAAATGAGACTGCCAATAGCAGAAGCATAAGGCACATTGTCCATGTAGGTTCACTCCTACTCTGTAGAAGGTGACTGCTCCTTAGATAGCCTAAAGTGACTGGCCAAAGGAGTACTCATTGGTTTTGCATAATTCATGTTGCATCTTCTCAACACCTTCTTCACATATTCTTCTTGTGACAGTTTCAATACATCAATATCGCTAGTAATCCTTATCCCAAGGATTTGTTTTGTAGTACCCAAATCCTTCATTACAAACATCTTGGACACTCACTTTTCAACTTATCTATTTCCTGTTTGTAAGCACTTGCTATCAACATGTCATCAACATATAGTAGAAGAATGATTGAGGAGTCATCAAGCTTCTTCACATAACGGCAATAATCCGCCTGGCACCTCAAGAAACCAATACTACGCATGAAGGTGTCAAACTTCTTATACCATTGTCTTGGAGCTTGTTTATAACCATACAAGCTCTTTTAAAGTTTGTACACCATTTTTTCCTTTCCTCTGCTTCATGTAAATTTCTTTCTTCAAATCATCATGAAGAAAGGTTGTCTTTACATCTAACTGCTCTAACTGTAAGATTTCATTTGCCACTAGTCCAAGCACTGTTCTAATAGTAGTCAATTTCACTACTGGAGAGAAAATCTCAATGTAGTAAATGCCTTCTTTTTGTTGAAAGCCCTTTACCACCAGTCTTGCCTTGTACTGCTTGCTATTATCATGTTCGTCTTTGATTTGGTATAGCCATATATTGTACAAGATCTTCTTCCCTTTTGGTAACTTAGTCAAGTGCCATGTCTGATTGGATAACAGTGAATGCATCTCATCCCTCATGGCCAACTCCCACTTAGTTGATTTATTATCTTTCACGGTTTCCTCATAACTCTTTGGTTTACCTTTATCAGTCAACAAAATATAATTCAGCATAGGAGAGTACCTCTGTGTCAATGACTGGATCACATCTAGTCACAAGAATATAGTTCAGTCACAAGAATGTTCTAATTGATTTTTAGGGGTATGTTTTCCTGGTCTTCCTGAGTAATATTCTCCATGTCAATGACTGAACTCTCTTCAAACTTCTTGACTTCATCACTTGTGCTCCCAGACTCTGTTCTCAACCTGTCTTTATACAAGGCACCTTCATTGAAGATCACATCCTTGCCCCTAATAACCTTATGACTTTGGTCATCCTAAAAGCGAGAATCAAACTCGGTACCACCATAGCCAATAAAGAAACATATGTTAGATTTAGTAGCAAGTTTACTTCTAACAACAGAATCAATGTGAATGTAAGAGACAACTAAACAATTTCAAGAAAGAAAGGTTTACCTATTTGCAGCTCCAAACCTCTTCTAGTATTTTGAAATCGAATGGTATTAATGGACCTCTATTGATCAAATAGGCAGCGATGCTAATAGCCTCAGACTAGAACATCTTTGGCAATCCCGCATGTAATCTCATGCTCCTAGCACACTCGTTCAAAGTTCAGTTTTTCCTCTGAACCACACCATTCTGTTGAGGTTTTCTAGGAATGGTCTTCTTCTTCTTGATTCCATTATCAGCATAGTACGACTTGAAATCATCATCTATGTATTCTCCCCCATTATCAAACTACAAATACTTAACCTTCAAATCTTTGTCATTCTCAATCATTGCTCTCCATCTCTTGAATGTATCAAAAACATCAGATTTCTTTTTCAGGAAATAAACTCATACCTTTCTGTTTGTATCATCAATAAATATCACATAGTAATTTGAACCACCAGGGAGGTAACAGTTGGAGGTACCCACACATCAGTGTGAACCAACTCCAATTTTGATTTCTTTTGCTCCTTTCTTGCCTTAGAAAAGATAACCCTTTTTTCTTACCAAAAATACAACCTTCACACAAACAATTGTTTACAGTTTTCAACCCTGGTAGCTTTCCTTTGGATTGAAGCAATTTCATTCTCTTCTCACTCATGTGATCGAGCCTATAATGCCACAAATTAGAATCAGTAACAACATCAGCAATTGCAACCGTATCTCTACAGTTGGAAGTGATGTAAAGAGTTCTAGTTTTAACTCATACAACAACCATGAATCCCTTAGTGAATTTCCAGGCAGTACCATTAAAAGTAACATTATGACCCTCATCATCAAGGTGCCCTACTGAAATCAGATTATGCATAAGTTTTGGTACATGTCTCACCTTTTGAATTTTCCACACTGACCCGTTTGACGTCATCAAACTGACATTACCAATACCAACAATATCCAAAGGTTCTTCATCAGCAAGATACACCTTCCTATGATCTCCAACAACATAATTCTCCGTGATCTCACGGTGCATAGTGGTATGAAATGAAGCCCTTGAATCTAACACCCAAGAGTCAATAGTGCTATCAACTGACAAGAGTAAAGCATCTGGTACCCCTTTAGTAATAGCATTTGCAGCTTCACTTTTCTTTTCATCCTTCTTCGGTGCTCTATATTTCTTTTTTATGTGACCAGACTTGCCATAATTCCAACATTCCACATTCCTTCCGAATTTGGACATGGTTCTACCATTCCATGACTTCCCTCTACCATTGCCCTTGTTGGAATTCCTCTTGAAGTTCCCTCCCCTAGTATCATCATTTAAGGTAGAATTAGATGTCGGCGATTCTCCAGAGTCCTTTCTATGAACTTCCTCCACCAGAATGGTATTCCGAACATCATTAAAGATCAACTTCCCATTGGCTACAGAGTTGCTGACCACAACCCTCGTAGGCACCCAACAATTTGGCAGAGATGCCAAAAGAATTAAAGCATGAATGTTATGGACTCAATAACAACACTGAGTCATCTACTTTACTTTTATTATTTATATTGCTTTTAATTTTGAATTTTATTGATTTGTAATAAGACTTAAAGGTAGGGGTAGAATTGGATTTTATAACCCAAACCTATGTTGATGTTAATTACCCTATTTAAGGGGTAAGGATGGAGAAATAAAGCAAGTTCGGATTTAGAGTAAATTAGGGTAATTAGGTTCTTGCTCAAGTTCCCTATTCTAGGGTTCTTGGCGTAACTATCTCTATCTGTTTGGTGAATACATTTTGGGGTATCTAAGGTGATTGTGAGAGGAGGAAGAAGAGGAATTACCTTTCTCTTCCGAGCTCCAAGAGAAGAATATCTCTTTCAAAGAAATTCCAGAAAGGGAGAAGGGTTGGCGTGAGCTAACCAGGAAGGGGGATAAATTCTGGTTGCTGGATTGGTGCTGAAGTCAAGAGGTAATTCTTAATCTTGTTCCAAGTATTGAAGATTAGAATTCTGTTTCTTTTTATGTAAGGTACCAGTATTGCATGGTAGAGGAAACCCTACCTTGATGTGAGTCATAAGAAAGGGGGTTCCACATTGGGCCATCAAGGAGCTCCATTGATTCTATGGTTTCATCCATAATTAAGAAAAGGAAACTCCTTTTCAAGGGAAAAGAATTCAGCAAAGAGAACAGGCTGTTCTTGGATCATTATAGTGAGTCAAACCCTCTTAACGTGCTGGATTCATCTATACCTCACCGAGTTACTAGATCCATGGCTAGAGATCATAACAATGTGGTATCAAAGAAGGTAACCCGGCATAGAGAAGCACCAATGAATACTTTGAATTGCTTGAAAGAAAATTTGATACAGTCCTTGAGAGATTCTCCAAAATTGATATTGATATGGAGACCTTGAAGGGAAGGATGGATAGCATGGAGACTGATCTGACCACTGACAAGAAATTTGCTGCATTGGAGGAGAAGTTCACTCTCAGTTTGGAAACCTTGAAAGGAAGGACGAAGATTGGTCTGAGCATTGGCAAGAACCCAATTTCGGGGGACTATTCACAGATCAGAGGGGGAGATGAGTTTACTAGACACACGAGTTTCTCGGGTCAACAAGAATCCTTCATTCCGGGGGGGACACCTCAACAAGGGGGGAGGCATTGTACCTCTCATTCTAGATCAGAGAGGAGGGGACCATTCGTATAACAGAGGGGGAGATGAATTTCCTAGGTGCATGAGTTTCTCGGGACAACAAGGACCCCACATTCTGAGGGGACACTTCTACCAGGGGGGAGGCACTATTCCAAGGTATACCAAAATGGAATTCTCTACTTATAATGGGTCAGAAGCCCCTTTGATATGGCTGTATCGGTCCGAAAATATTTTAGCCATCAGTGAGTCCTAGCCTATGACTGAGTCAACGTGGTTGTTTTCCACTTACTAGGGGAAGCACAACTTTGGTACTAGCTAGTTGAGGTTGATAGTGACGTGGTGGATTGGGATGAATTTAAGCGATTGTGCTCTCTCTGTTTTGGTCCTCCGGGTTACAGCAACCCTTTGGGAGATTTGGTTTTGTTACGCCAAACTAGGGCCATGGAGCATTATCAAAAACTGTTCCAGGAAAAATTAGCACGAGCCAGCAGTGTGGTACAAGTGGATCAGCAAGTTGCACTGTTTACAGCAGGCCTGACTGTGGCGTTAAAGCTTAAGGTGGAGCTCTATGCACCTGTTAACTTATCCAGCGCTATGAATATAGCTCGTGCTATAGAACTGCGACAGAAGGCACATCATAGACAACCTCCATGGTCAGGGGTGCGGAGCGCTCCATCCACAGGGCGAGGGGAGAGCATTCCTCCGAGAAACAACCTGGGTATTACTTTGACAAGGGATCCGAGATCTAGTCATCCTACACCTCCCTATATAAAAAAATTGACAAGTGCTGAGATGGCAGAACAACGGGCTAAGAATCTGTGTTACAACTGTGATAAACCATATCGGGCAGGGCATCGGTGCAAAAGATTTTTTTTGATTGATAAGGTTGAAGATGAGGATATCGAGGTGACTAAGGATATGATAGAGTAAGAACCACCGGACATATCCCTGCATGCCATTACTGGGCACCAATCGGCCATAACTATGCAACATGGGAGCGGCTCGACAACTTCCACCAGGTCTACCCAGCTTCAGAGCTTGAGGACAAGCTTGATCTGCAAGGGGGGGGGGGGGGGGGGGGGGGGGGGGGGGGGGGGCAGATGTTATGGTCTCAATAACACTGAGAGTCATCTACTTTACTTTTATTATTTATGTTGCTTTTAATTTCGAATTTTATTGATTTTTAATAAGACTTAAAGGTAAGGGTAGAATTGGGTTTTATAACCCTAACCTAAGTTGATGTTAATTACCCTATTTAAGGGGTAAGGATGGAGAAATAAAGTAAGTTCGGATTTAGAGTAAATTAGGGTAATTAGGTTCTTGCTCAAGCTCCCTATTCTAGGGTTCTTGGCGTGAACTCTCTCTGGTTGGTTGGTGAATACATTGGGGGATATCAAAGGTGATCGTGAGAGGAGGAAGAGGAATTACCTTTCTCTTCTTAGCTGCAAGAGAAGACTATCTCTTTCACAGAAATTCCAGAAAGGGAGAAGGGTTGGCGTGAGCTAACCAGGAAGGAGGATAAATTCTGGTTGCTGGATTGGTGCTGACGTCAAGAGGTAATTCTTAATCTTGTTCCAAGTATTGAAGATTAGAATTCTGTTTCTTTTTACGTAAGGTACCAATATTGCATGGTAGAGGAAACCATACCTTGACGTGAGTCATAAGAAAGGGGGTTCCACATTGGGGCATCAAGGAGCTCCATTGATTATCTGGTTTCATCCATAATTAAGAAAAGGAAACTCCATTTCAAGGAAAACGAATTCAGCAAAGAGAACAGATTGTTCTTGGATCATTACAGTGAGTCAAACCCTCTTAACGTGTTGGATTCATCTATACCTTGCCTATTTACTAGATTCATGGCTAGGGATCATAACAATGAACCTCATCAACAATTTTAATTTGATCCGAGGTCAATTGATTGAAAATCATGCTAAAGTCATTCAAATGTGTTGCCACTGATTTATTTTCTATCATCTTTAAATTGAAGAGTTTTTTCATGAGATGTACCTTATTATTTGGGGAAGGCTTTTCATACATGCTAGACAGAATCTTCATCATCCCCGATGTGATTTTCTCTCACGTCATGTTGTGAGCAACGTTCTTCAACAGTGTTAATCGGACTACTCCCAACACCTATCTATCGAGGAGTTTCCACTCATCATATTTCATACCTTCTGGTTTTATATCCAGAAGTGGTGCATGCAGCTTTTTACTGTAAATATAATCTTTGATCTGCATCCTTTAGAGTGCGAAATCCAAACCATGAAACTTGTTGATTCCAAGTGTCGATTTGTTATGGACTCCATCGTATCTCGGGTAATAAATAGACGTAGGAATTGATTTATGTAATTTCCTTTTAGGTGTTATGTTGGTTTAATTTTAATTCTCGTGAACCTTGTGCCCCTCGGTTTCGGCCGGTTGTTGACATCCCTAATCCTCTTTATATGAGAGAAGGGGCTTGAATGAAAGGCAAGCATTAAATCAAAATAGATTAGAGGTCGGATTCTCCCTTTCTGAGGTCCAAGGTTGAGCCTCCTTCAAGGCTCAATTCATTCCCAAATCATTGCACGCACTAGGCATAGAAAGCTCACCTCTTCGTTGACGGAAATTCTGGAGGAAAGAGGTGAAATAATGGTGATGAGATCCATGGCAAGGGCAGATCCTAACATCGTGGTAACAGATAGGACCACCCTTGGGGATTCCTCTTCCTAGGAATAATTACGTCAAGTCATGGAGGAGATGCATCAAACCATGGAGGAAAATCGGAGGCGTAGTGACGGACTGCAATATGCCATGTCCACCATGAATGACACGCTGCAACATGTTATGGACTCTATAGCATCATGAGTTACCAGCAAGTGTAGGAATTAATTAATGTGATTTTCAATTTTCATGTAATTGATTTTTGTTTGGGTTGGCTTAGAACTTATTTGGTTTGAACCATTGACCCAAGGGGTCTGAATTGTAGTTGGCATCCTCAACCCTATTTAAGGGGATGGCTAGGTTAATGAAAGGCAGCAATTGAGTCTACTTTAGCCTAGAGTAATTTAGCTAAACAGGTCGAAGCTCCTTCAAGATCTCTCTCATTTTTCCCCCAATTCCTTTCCAAAATTCTTCTTCAGCACACCATCAATATACCTCAACGTCAAACAAGCAATGGAAGGAAGAGAAGAGGGGAGGGTGACAAGATCCATGGCTCGTGAGGATCCTAACACAACACCTTCTCAGGTGAGTGGAGGAAGGCTTTGCTCGAGGTCCTACGCCGCCGGGCAGCTCTACTCTTCCGGCCGAGACACTCCCTTCACAACCGCCCCCACTTCCACCACATTTGCGCCACCACCCTTCCCCAGCCATGGGACCCCACGCACTAGGTCAAAATATGGTGCCCAGGTATGCCAAGCTTGACTTTCCTACCTATGACGGGTCGAAGGATCCCTTGATCTGGTTACACCATTGTGACCAGTTCTTTTACAATCAAAGAACACATGCTGATGATCAGGTCCATTTAGCTTCCTTCCATATGCTCGATGAAACGCTCATTTGGTACCACCAATTTAATTCAGAGCATCAGATTAAGGATTGGGATTTATTTAAAGAATATTTCCTATTGAGGTTTGGTCCTCCTACCCGTAGCAACCGTTTGGGGGATATGATGAATTTGAAATAGATTGGCACTATTGAATTGTATCAGAAACACTTCTAGGAATGTCTGACCCGCGCCAGTCGGTTTGTGCCTCCATAGTAGTATGTTAATCTATTTACTACTAGGTTGACCGAGGCCTTGTGTTTGGAAGTAGAATTGCATGACCCTCAAGACCTGGCCCATGCTTTGAGCCTTGCCAGGACTATAGATACCAAAGAGCATGTCCTCAAGGAGACTCTGGTCAGAAGACTGTTATGGGACATCCTGGTTATGGGCCTGGGTTAAGTACCTATGTCTTCCGCTCCTAACAGGCCAGTCTTTTGGGTAGTATTGGCTAGGTGCTTAACATTTGGTATCAGAGCTGACCCTCGGTTGCGAGTTCGATTCCTGGCAATGCTGCAGAGGCTGGATTTAAATACTTGTAGGCCGTAGGATAAAAACTCTGGTTGGGCCAGTGTCGCTGCATCGCGTGCAAAGGCTGGATTAAAATACAAGTAGGTCGTAGGATAAAAACCCGGGTTGGGCCTGTGTCTTTGCGCTGCCGTGGTCATTGGCTCACGAAGGGGGGGGGGGGGTGTGATGTTATGGGACATCCTGGTTATGGGCCTGGGTTAAGTACCTATGTCTTCCGCTCCTAATAGGCTGGTCTTTTGGGTAGTATTGGCTAGGTACTTAACAAAGACCCTCTTGGCCAAGCAGGGCACCCACCAGTGCCCCATCATCCTATTCAGGGATTCCACACACTGGGCAAAATTTAGCACCCCGTCCTGAAAATTCTCCCTCCACGCCCCCAGCACAATATATTCGTTGCCTATCTAGACCTGAGATGGAACAGCGACGAGCCAAGGGACTTTGTTATAAATGTGATGAACTATATGTCTAGGGTCACCAATGTAAATGTTTATTCTGGTTGGAGGTATTGGATGACACAGAGGAAGATCCACAGTTGAAAGATAGTGCTGAGATCGAACAGGATGAACCAGCCATTTCCCTCCATGCTATGACTGGCTTGCGCAGCTCCAACACTATGCAAGTCCATGCGGGGTTGCACCATCTACAATAACTATCAATAGTGGATTCAGGCAACACTCACAATTTCATTAGTCAGCCATCCGCACAACAACTTGGGTTGCGGATTAAAACTAACACGGGCATCTCAGTCTCAGTGGCCAATGGGGCAAAAATTTCAAGTGCAGGCATTTTTCCCTCAGCAAAATTTTGTGTTGAAGGGCATTCATTCGTACCAGAGTTTTTGGTCATTCCCTTGGCTGGGTTTGACTTGGTACTGGGCATTAAATGGCTCCAAACGTTGGGGCCCACCTTGTGGGATTTCAAGGCGCTCACTGTGACATTTACGACCAACCAACATCAAATTACACTTCATGGCACAAATGCTCCCACACCTATACTCTTCATGAAATTCAAGTCTAGGACGCAGATAACTGTAAGTTAAATGATATACTTACCGAATTTGGTGACTTATTTCAGACCCCCACTGCACTTCCGCCTATCCGACATTGTGATCTTCGTATCCAATTGAAATTGGGTACTGAGCCAGTAGTGGTTCACCCTGACCACTACCCACACTTACAGAAGGATGAAATTGAGCACCAGTGCCAGACTATGCTCACCCAATGGATTATTCAGCCCAGCAGGTCTCTATTTTCATCACCAGTGTTACTCGTCAAGAAGC
Source organism: Aristolochia californica (assembly GCF_029961685.1). NCBI lineage: Eukaryota > Viridiplantae > Streptophyta > Magnoliopsida > Piperales > Aristolochiaceae > Aristolochia > Aristolochia californica. Next base: position 9,839,410 of record NW_027182290.1, on the reverse strand, counting down.
ATGATAAATCATGGAGGTTTTCTGTTGACTACAGAGAGCTCAATGCTCATACCATTAAAGATAAATTTCCCATTCTAGTGGTTGATGAACTATTAGATGAATTGCATGGCGCCAACTTATTCACCAAACTGGATTTGAAATTAGGATATCAAGAGATTTGAGTTCACTCTTTTGACGTGGAGAAGACAGCATTCCAGACACATCATGGGCATTTCGAGTTTTTAGTCATGCCATTTGGTCTCTCCAACGCACCCTCCACCTTCCAGGCTCTCATGAATGAGGTATTTCGTTCTATCTTACGGAAGTTTGTTCTTGTCTTTTTTTTTATGATATCCTGGTTATAGTAAGCAATGGGACGAGCACCTTCAGCATTTGCGCCAGGTGTTCACTATCTTATGCTCCCATCATTTGTTTCTCTATCATCATTTGGTCAGAGACAGCAGCTTCATCCTTTGAAAATTTGAAAATAGCGTTATCATCTGCCCCGGTACTTCAGCTGCCCAACTTTGATGAATTGTTTGTTATTGAATGTGATGCTTCTGGAGGGGGTATTGGCACGGTATTACAACAGCAAGGCCACCCCATAGCTTATTTTAGCAGGCTGCTCAGCCAACATCACCACAAATTAGCTGCCTATGAAAGGGAGCTGATCGGTTTAGCTAAAGCCATTCAGAACTGGAGGCCTCTATCTGGGGACGTCCCTTTATTATCCAGACCGATCATTACAGTTTAATGTACTTGAATAGTGTCTCACCACATCCCCCCAGCAGCATTGGTTCAGCAAATTGATGGGATTTGATTTTAAGATTGAGTAAAAACCTGACCACTTCAACGTGGGAGCAGATGCCTTGTCCCGCAGAGACCTGTCTGAGCCTTAGCTACATGCTATCAGTCACCCCAAATTTCTTTTTCTGGACTCTATTTGGGATGAAACACAACAGCACCCCGAGCTCCTTGAGCTATATCTTAATATTGAGCAGAACAAAATGGATAGCATTTGGACCATTTTTTTTATATAGGGAGGTGTAGGATCGACTCATATTATTCAAGAATCGGATTTATGTCCATCACACCTCGCCACTCATTCATAGCATATTATCCACATTTCATGACAACACACATGAGGGCCAATAGAAAAGATTATTTTGGATCAGTCGGGAATTTTATTGGTGGGGCATGAAAAGTAGTGTGATGGACTATGTGATAGCTTGCCAGATTTGCCAGCGCAACAAAACCAAGTCCTTAAGTCCAGTAGGGTTGCTCCGACCCCTTCAGTTACCTTCCCATGTATGGGCCGATATATCCATGGACTTTATTGGTGGTCTTCCCCCATATTCGGGCAAATTAGTTATTTTTGTGGTAGTCGATTGCTTCTCCAAATTTGCTCACTTCTTGGCCTTGGCGCACCCTTATACAGCAACTCAGGTTGCTCAGCTCTTCATGGATCATATTGTCAGATTACATGGGGTTCCTACATCCATTACAAGTGACAGAGATGCCCTCTTCATTAGTACTTTCTGGAAGGAACTCTTCAAGCTGCAAGGGACGAAGTTGGCCTTCTCCTCAACCTACCACCCGCAGACTGATGGCCAAATAGAGGTAGTCAACCGCACCATTGAAATGTACCTCCGTTGTTTTGTCGGGGATTCGCCTAAAATTTGGGTCAGGTGGCTGGCATGGGCGGAGTTCTATTACAAAACATCCTACCACACCGCTCTCAGCACCACTCCTTTCAAGGTTGTCTATGGCAGAGATCCTCCTCGGCTCTTATCCTATGAACCTGGATCTTCTAAGGTGGCAACTCTTGACCAGGCTTTGGCTGAACGTGATGCATTGCTCAGCCAGGTACACTCTCATTTAGAGGACGCTGAGCTGACAATGAAAGCCAACTATGATAAAAGACATCGCGACTTGGTCTTTTCTCTAGGGAATTATGTATGACTTCATCTTCACCATTACCGGCAGCTCTCCCTTACGGCTCCAAACATCACAAATTCTCCCCCAAGTTCTATGGCCCATTCCAAGTCCTGGAATACATTGACATAGTTGCCTACCATTTGTAGCTTCCACCGGATGCCAGGCTACATGATGTTTTCCACGTCTCTCAGTTGAAGACATTCAGCGACGACTCTCCTTTGCTTCACACACCTTGTCCACCAATTCAGGAAGGACGTGTGCTATCCACTTCAGCTCAGGTGTTGCAGGCTCCCCAAGTTCAGGGCGATTGGGAGATTTTAGTGCAGTGGGCTGACACTAACCCTCTTGACAGTACATTGGAGCCCTTGGCATCTTTTAAGGATCTCTACCCACTTTCGAGCTTAAGGACAAGCTCTTTCTCCAGGAGGGGGGGGGGGGGGGGGTGATGTTATGGACTCCAAAGCATTTGGGGTAATAAACAGAATTAATTTATGTAATTTCCTTTTAGGTGTTATGTTGGTTTAATTGTAATTCTCTTGAATCTTGTGCCCCTCGGTTTGGGCTGGTTGTTTACGTTCATAATCCTCTTTATATGGGAGAAGGGGCTTGGATGAAAGGCAAGCATTAAATCAAAATAGATTAGAGGTCAGATTCTCCCTTTCTGAGGTCCAAAGTTGAGCCTCCTTCAAGGCTCAATTCATTCCCAAATCATTGCACGCACTAAGCATAGAAAGCTCACCTCTTCGTCGATGGAAATTCTGGTGGAAAGAGGAGAAAGAAAGGTGACGAGATCCATGACAAGGGTAGATCCTAACATGATTCTTCTCCGCCAGCCATTGCTCTCAATCACGAACCAAAGCTCTAATACCACTTGTTAGGAATTAATTGCCCTAATTTTAACAACAATAATAAACGAGGAAGAAAGAAAATAAACAAGCATAGAAAAGCACATCAAGATTTATACAGGTTCACTTCAAGGTGAGACTACGTCCTGTCCTATGTCGCTGCAGTAATCCACAATGAAGATAAACTAGTTTACAAGAGAGATCACACACATTTACAGGTATTTTTTCTCTAACCTCTCTTGGCCACAACTTATGTTCCTCAGATGATTGATAAAACCATAATATAAAAAGAAATCTAGGGCAACCTCTTTACAAGAGTGAAATTCCAAAACTACCTTTAATGAAATAATAGTCAATATATAGTGGATCTGGCAGGGCTTCGCCCCCACACCACTAGGAGAGGGGGGGCTCCCTAACCCCTTCCATCCCCCATGGAGACCTTAACGCAAAGGTCGATCTGCGTACCGACTCAATGTAGGGCATTGATTCGGCTCCACTGCTTAACTTTTTTATCATTTACAAATAGAGCTTAAGGAGGAGGGTTTGGATCATGTCCATAACCCAATTATTCCTCCTATTTTCTACCCAACATGTGTTCTCTCCTTTACCAAAGATGTGATCCATGGAGTCCTAAAAATCAACATGGCATCAAAGCAATAATTCTTTGGATTCATAGCTATGGTTTTTTAGAATTCCAAACTTGCTATTGCTCGGTGGATCATTGACTTGCTGATGGTATCTCATTTTTCTACAACATCAGTTTATTTTTTGTCTTTGATTGTTGCTATCTACTGCTGTTAAGATGATCATTATCTGTTATGCTACTTCTTGGAATGAACTCGGACATATATCAGTATTTGTTGCACTTCTTGGATTGAAATGTTGCTTTGCTTCCATGTTGCTAAAGTTTTTTATCCATGAACTCATCAAACTCATATTTTTTTGCCCTGTGAGGCAGCTCAATTTGCTTGAAAACAAGGACCTACTATTGAGCAGACGGTGATCTTGGATCTCTATATCAGAATACTCATCAAAATACTTTCTGTGTCAGAAAGCAAGGTCTTCTGGTATCAGAATACTCATCACCGGGAGTCGCTTGGATGGTGTTTCTACTGTTGAGGAAGTTACTTACAACAATTTTTTTTTTTTTTTTTTGCTTAAGTTTTCAGTAGACTATTCCTTCCTCGTTGCATTCATCAAAAATGATTTTTGCTTTCCTTTAGTTTTAGAACAACCTTCTATTTTGGTCTTGAAGTGGTTTCTGGTCATCGGCAGTCGCTTAGAGGGTATTCCTAACATTGGTTGGTTGGAGGAAACACTTGGTGATTGCTCTCTGCTCTCATCTATAACGCCCTCTACTCAGCCATTGCTGGAATAGCTCACTTGTTTTGTAATTCATCACTTATGTATTTTTTTGTTACTCGATATACTACCAACTCTTGACATACAAGCTCCATCAATTTTGTTGGATTGGAAGTTGCTATCAAGACTCATCAATCTTCATCAATCTTGGAAACTTGTTGGGATTTCCAGCACAATAGCATCCGTCTCTTTTTTTTGGAAGTTGTTGGTGGCATTTCATCCAAGTAGAGGATTTTTTCTTTCTTCTTATTGCCGTAACTGGACAATAATCTTGCTGATTACTCACACGTTTTCTATTGTCGTGCTTGGTCCAGCCTGATATAAACTGACAATCTTGTTGATTTATTTATGAAAATTAGCTTGGAATGCTGCTGCATTGTCCGGTTTCGATCCCGATTCTCATTCCTATTTTTTGGAAGTCACTAGCTCATCTCTTCACTAACATTGCATTGGATTGATCTTCTTGGAGTCTCAACTCGATGACTGTTCGGTTACCATTTTCTTTGTTGCAGAAACAAGAGGAAGGTCGAGAGAGAGAGGTGACTGTTTGTTTGAAGCAGCGAACCACCAACCTAAAAACCATACTGATTGGGTTCCACTCTGGTTAACTCGGTTCGAGTTGACTCAGACTCGAGTCAGCCAGACTTAGCTGACTTGCTTTTTGCCTCTAGTATACTGGTCCAGATCCTGAGTACTCTTCCAATTCCTTCAGTGACTCGACTATATTGGTCTAACACCGACTCGATGTAACTCAATTTTTTAACTTGGGTTCAGTCACTCTTGACTCGGATCCTTGACTTTGGCTTGATTATTATCTTGGATTAGCATTAACTTATTACTTGGTGTCCATCTTCTTTATTCAAGGATGGACTCACTACGAAGTATTTCATGTATCCTTATTACTCTTTAGGACTTTCATTATTTACGAGTTATCCACTGCTATACAACTACATATTTGGTACGTGTTATTTGGGCATTGTCTAATTACCGTTGCTGCTATTGAGTTTCATTGAATGAGACATTATTATTGAAGATAAAACTCTTCGGTTGCTTGACTTGGGTTCATTATTTGCTTACTGTTGTTAGCATTGGTTCATCTAATGAAGAGTTTGAAGTTCTTAGGAAAATAAAGCACATGGTGGACCCAACATCTTATCTTCCTTTGATTATCCATTACCCTTTTATTATTTGACAACCTTTCTCTACCGTCCTTTATTTGACTCTCACTTACCCTTTTGGCCAACCCTTAATGAGTGTTGCTTTGGTTGGTCCTAGTCCTTTTATTTATATGAGTATTTTAAATCCTTAGAGACTTTTTATCGGTACCCTTGGGTCTTTTATTGCCATCTTGTGAATGACAGGCATTCCCACTTTAGTGATTATTAACACTATTTTTTTGAAGTCATTTGAAGTTGGTTTTGACTTGTGTTTTATCACCCATTTCTACCCTTTGAGAGTTTGTGCCCGGTGTCCCACTTATTATTGGGACAACGTATTGGAGGAAATTATTACTACATCTATGTTATTTGATTCAAGCTGGGATCACTGCCATTACCTCCTAGCTTGAGAGGAAGTGTTGGAAGATATGACATAATTAGTGTGTCATTAATGTAATTAATTTATATTTTATGTCTCTTATTCTCTCTTACTATGGTGAAGGGTATAATTGTAATATTGTATTTTTATCATTTATAAATAGAGCTTAAGAGGGAGGGTTTGGATTAAGTCCATAACCCCATTCTTCCTCCTATTTTATCCCCAACATGTGTTCTCTCCTTTTTTGAAGATGTAATCCATGTAGTCCTGAAAATCAACTCTATCTTGATATGATTTGTATTTGAATTAAAAACTTTGTATAGTATCCAAAATTTTGATTCCATCAGATCTTACTTGAATATGTTTTAAGGTATTTGATAGAGAACTGATCATAACCAAAATCAAAATGTTTGGACTTGATAAAGATCCGGATCCAAAATCAGTTATCCTATGACCTATCTCTCTACAACCTCTTATATCTAAAAAAACACTTCATATTGAATTAATTTTTAGCTTTCCTTTTTTTTAGGAAATGTTTTAGGTTCCCTCTTTTTGGTCTTTTGTTTGGTAACTTTCAAGTTACTTCTCTTCTTTTCATCTCTAGGCAGTAGAGGCAATCTTCGTCTTAGTTCTCCATCGTCATAGTTGTAATTCCCTATATTCATCATAGATACAATCTTTGTCTTCATTTTTTGTCTCCTTCTTTTCTTTTTTTCATAGAAAGAAGCAAATACAGACAAGGAAACAAAAAATTTAATTTTCCTTTCTCCCACTTAAGGTCCTCATCTCATTCTTTCTTCCCTAGGTATGAATTTTGTTTTTGTCTTTTTCTTATTTTGATTATTTTCTTTAGCGAAAGAGACCCCTTCGATAGATCGGGTTGATGGTTGATTAGATTTTTGGTCTTACCTCAAATAAGTCCTTTGGATATTTGGATTTTTTTTATCCAAATATTTGAAGACTAACCATATTTTGAATTTTTATTTCTGGTTTGAATGTAGCTCGTTACAACACTAAAGTGTCAAGTTGTTCCAAAAAATCGGTTTTTCTTTGTTACAATGTGGGACTCACCATGGTTGCACGAGCTGGTGAGACCCACCATGAGGACGTGAGATGCCAAGAGGAGTCATTACACGAGCTGACATGAGTTGGAAGATAAGAAACATGAGCAGAAATGAGTTGGTATCCTTATCACATGAGCCGGAAGATCAAGTGGGACCCACAAAGATGACCACGAGCTGGCATCTTTATCATATGGTCACGTCCTCAAAGAAGAGGTTTAGTTTGAGTTATGTTAGTCTTCTAATTATGTTGAGTTGTTTTATTATGATAGACTTATCTTTAAAGATTTATAGTTTGAATGTAATTAGGTGAAGGTAGTTTAATTGTACTTGGACTCTACAACTTTCCTCTACTATAAATAGAGGTGTAGTACTCAAAAATAATATATCAAAGTAAAGTACGTTTCCACTTATTTGACGCGAAGAGTTCTTCTCTTGCTTAAACTATTTCTTCTTTTTTCTCTCTTCTCTCTTCTCTCTTCTCTACCCGAGAGCTCTCTCTCCCTTTCCTTTTCTTTTTTCCTCTCTCACCCTGCTCGAGATATCAGTAAAGGGGTCCTAAATTCAACATTCTTGACTATAGAAAATACTATTGTTTATTTATTATATCATAAGTTTAAAACTCATAGACAATTACATCTAATAAATCTTAGGATTCCATGATGAATAAATGAAGTGTAAGAAGATGAAGAGGTGAGAAGAAGGAGAGTGGTGATGAGAAGGTTTGAGAGGTGGAGAAGAAGAGTGGCGAATTTGGAGGAGAAAATAGGTTGGAGAATTAGGGCAAGTTTATGATCCCTGGTTCTCTCCTCTAAGCTTTCTTTAACATAACTAAAGGTGTACGTATTAAATAATTACACTTTACCCTAAAAAATATAGGTAAAGGTCAAATAAATTCAACTATATTACAAGAATGCTAATAATCTATCTTCTAACAACATCAATACTCCCATTAGGGCACATCCCACAAACAAAACGATAATCACATTGAGATAAAATCGGTGCCTATATTTGCCACATCAATGACTTCTGAGGCATTCACCTTGTTAAAGACATTCAAGTGGTATATCATGAAATTAAGAGAGTCATTGTTACAGGTTCTAATTAGTTATAAGTCGAGAGTTATTTTTTGACTTGCTTATATACTAGGGCATTCAAGCCCACCTATGTGTTGGAAGACATCTCAAAGGGGCATTAAGGTAACCTTCCCCACATCAAAGAGATGGCAAAGGGTGTAAATTAGTGTTCTTCTCATAAGGATGGCAAAGGGTGTAAATTAGTGTTCTTCTTATAAGGATGTCACAAGGATGTTATTAGAGAAGACGATGTATGTCTACTTGTGTCTTTTCCATTTGAGAGATTGTAGCCCTAAGGGCAATGTAGTCATTGTAAACTTCCTTCATCAACTATAAATAGAGACTCAAGGAAAAAGGTATATCATTAAGTCTCCCCTCTTCTCTCTCAGATTTGTCCTTACTCTTTTCTCTCAACCTTCCTCTCTCTCCCCATCTCCTTTGTCACCCCTCTCTCACCTTTCTCCTATCTTACTTTTTCCTCTCCGTTTCTTCTTCTCTTCTTCATTCTCTCCTCTCTCACCCTCTTGGTCGAGTACCTTTTCATGGGATCCTAAAAATAACAAGGTATCAGAGCATTAGGTTTGAGATCCCAAAATTATGATGCTTGTTAATCAAAGTTTTATCAACTCTTTCAGTGGAAGTTGAGGTATTGAACAAGGTTCTATTTTGAACCTCTTTTGGCTCACAAAGATAAGTTTTTTCTTCTCTTATTTTCCTCGAGATGAATGCTGCTATAAATCTAGGAAAGTTGAAGGTTTATTAAGTATGATTTGTTCTGAAAATATAGAGTTAATTCATCTTATATATTAACATCAGCTTGGTTGATATCGATATGTTTATTCCATGCTATCTTTGATAAAAAGAGATTAGTTTTTTAGATTGATATAGCTTGTGGATTTCTGGTTCTTTATTTTTTGAATGAAGACTTGCTATTCCCTTGAAGGAAAGTTCCTTCTTTAGAAGATCCACAAAATTAATTGATATCTCTTGAGTTTTGGTATAATTTCACATATCTTGATCTTCTCATTGGGGTGTATCCATGTAAAACAATATTAGAAAGACTTGCCAAAAAAATTATTAAGGAAAATAACAACAAAGGTTGGTTCTTTGGGTTATGTGCTAGTGCCAAATCACTAGAAGGAAAGGTTCCTTCCTTAAAGGATCTCCAAGATCTCCGAGATATCCCTCTTGGTATGATTACTGATTACCTTCCCTAATTATCCTCTTGCCCAAAATATTTAAGGCAAGTCAAGGTTTGAGATTGATTTTCTGAAGTGGCACCTAAGACACTAAAGGAAGGTTTCCTATCTCATTTTGGAAAGTGGCTGATAGATGGAATATCTTCCTTGATTTGATTTCTTAGTGAATATTCTTTCCTAGGTGAGAAAACCTTCCATGCCCTACCTATTTGATGATCTTGACCAAAGTGTACTCTCCTTATTGTTTGAAGACAACTCAAGTGGCATTAAGGTGATAACCTTACCCACGTCAAGGAGGTGGCACAAAGAGTAATTAAATGTTCTTCTCATAAGGATGACACAAGGGTGTAATTAGAGAACATGATGTATGTCTACTTATATTTTTCCTCTTGAGAGTTTGTAGTCCTAGGGGCATTGTAGTCATCCTTAAACTTTTCTCTCAAAGTCTCTCCCTTTCTCCTCTCTTTAGCTGCCCCTCTCTCTCTTCTCATCTCTTCCTTCTTCCTTTCCTTTTCTTCTCCTCTTCTTCTTCCTCTCCTCTCTCTCATTCTCTACTCGAGGACCTTATCATGGGATCCTAAATCCAACATGCTATCACAGCATTGGGTTTAGGATGTCGATATTAAGTTGGTGATTAAGTGAGTTTTTATCAAGCTTCATGTATTGTTGTTGGTGAAGTAAAAGCTCGGAAAGAAAGATAAGTTCTTTTTTTTTCTACCCTTGGAAAAGATGTAATCAAAACATGTCTTGATCTTGAAAAGATGTTTACTGATTTTTTATCCTCTGGATAAAATACAAGTGTTTCATCTCATGCATGATAATGTCTTGTGCTTGGTTTATTTTTTCATGCAAGAGAATGCTCAGTTTGAGCTTATGTTGGATTATCATAAGTTCAATTTTCTCTCCTAGAAAAACATATGTTGGATAAAAAATATCTTGTTTTCTTGATGTATATATGGATTATCATGATCAAACCATGATTAATTTTGTTCAAGACTGGTTTATGTTGTTGTTTGTATGTTTTACTCTGTAAAGAGCTTGGTGAAGGCAGACTTTCAAGTTACAAGAGGTGGATTTTTTTTTTTTTTTTTTTTTGAAAACGGTGCTGGTATTTTTTGCACAATTTTTTTTATGTTACATTGATTGTGTTATCCTCTAGATTATCTTACCTAAATAAATCAAGGATAAAAGTTAAGATCAAGCTATGATTTAAATCACAAAGCTGGCTCACTTTGCATAGAAGGAAAGTTCCATCTAGAGCTTGGAAAAAAGGTAGGTTGAAAAAGAAAGTGCAGTGATTTATCTATGTAAAGGCTTCCTATATGAGATTATTCACTGTAATTTCTTTCCTAAATCATTTAGGAAGAAAATTATGTAAAATATTGAGATCTTATCTTCATAGTTGATGCAAGTGACAAAGAAGGAAAGTTATCTTCTTTAAGAAGATCCTCTAAGCTATCCAAGACCCCTTGAGATTTCTCTTGCCTTTATAATTATTTCTTAATTGAGGAAGATATGGAATCAATCTTATCTGATTTGGATTATCATGTGAAGTCATAATCTCCTTGATTACTTGCATGATTAAGGCCTTGGTTTGGTTTGGCCTAAGGTAAATTATTAATTGACTCGGTTTGGATCGGTTTGGATTGATTTGTTTTCTCTCCTCTATTTTTGGTTGGTTGATATAGTGCATTAAATATTCATTAGTGATGGGTGAATATTATGTTTATATGAGCGGTAAAAGTGACATATTGAAGATTACCACAATACTCATGAGAGGGTTATCAAATTACTTAAGTTAGACTCAATCGGTTAAGAGGTTCCTTATCACTAGAGATCTCTTAGGACATTTGGCTAAACCAGCTCCACCCATAGATGAAGATGATAGTTCCTACATTAAATGGCTCAAAAATGACACACTTTTCATTACTTGGCTCGTTAACAGCATGGAAGAACTTATGGCAAATATTGTTGTCTACCTTGAGACAGCAAAGTAGATACGGAACACTTGCTCCAAGTTGTACTTTAGTAGAGAGAATTTACAGAAATTATATGATGTGTTTCAAAATATGTTTACTACAAAACAAGGAGAGAACCTGTATGAGTTCTTGACTAGATTTAGAGGGCTGATTTAGGAGTGGAAACTTGCTCAGCCTTATTCAACCTATATATCAATTCAAGAAAAGCAATAGGAGGCCTTAGTAGTGGCTATCTACTTGTCAAATATCAAGCCATAACTTGAAGTGGCCAAAATCCAACTCCTTAGGTCCTCTGATGTTCCATCATTTGATGACATTTGTGCAACATTATTTTGAATACCAGATCCTTCCTCCAACTCTCGTACTAAAGTATTATATGCTATGTACTCAGGAAATAGGGGTACATCTTCTACCACCTGAGGGCATGGTAGAAAATATACAGGAGGCCAAGTAAGAGGTGGTAGAAATGGCTCTTGTCCTACAAGGTCAAACAACAGGGTATGCACTCACTATGGTTGATTGAACCATCTGGTGGATACTAGTTGGAAGCTTCATGGCAAACCAGATTGGGTCACTGCCAACCAAACCTCGATTCGGAATGAGAAGAATGATGCTCAATCTGAGCCACAACAAGGGAAGCAGACTCTCACCGATGGTGATTATGACCTCTTCCAAAGGATGAAAACTCTGATGGTATCTCCTCCATCTTCTCTAGCACCTTCAACTATTGCTGCTCCCACCATTGCTTCAGGTATGATTTTTGAAACTTCCTCCTCTTTATCCTAGATCATTGACTCAGGGGCCTTCGAGCATCTTATAGGTAATAAGGGTCAGTTACATTCCCTATCTCCATGTCTACCCAATAAGTTTGTTACCATTGGTGAAGGATCCCAAACCAAAGTTCATGGGAAGGGATCCTCCCTTGTTGCACCATCTCTTTTGCTTATCAGTGTCTTATTTGTCCCTCAATTTCCTTTAAATTTTGTTAGAAGATGGGCCCTATCCCATGCGAGTATGAAGAAGGCCGACATGTCCAAGAGGGATGGCATGATTGTAATTAAGGTGTCATCCCATAAGGATGGCATAAGGGTTTAATTAGTCATTGGAAGATGAAGGCATATTGGAAGATGGTATGGTCCCAGATCTTACACATGGATTCGTAGGGAGGAAAAAGAGAAAGACGAAAATCAAGCCAAAGGGAAGCTTGAAAATCCTAGGTTCTTGGAGGAGAACGCACACCCCTGAGCTCGTTAAGGAGAATTCAAAATCCTTGTTTACTCTAAATTAATGCTTGTCTTTCTCATTACTCTTACCCCTTAAATAGGGTTCACCCTTACAAGGTTTAAGATAAAATATTACAAAAATACATCTATAAATAAAATATTCCAAAAATGCCACTATGTCCTATTAATTCTTTAACTGAAATAAAATTAAGTAAATTAAAGAGAAAAATTAAAATAATAATGTTATTGCGTGCATAACATTACACCCCCCAGGGAGAAAGAGCTTGTCCTCAAGCTTGATGGTAGGGTCTGCTTGCCCGTGCTGACGTCTCCTTTTGTTCTCAAGTATCAACCGCGGTATCTGTTGCAGCCCTCTGGACTACAAAACTGGAGCATCCAACCAGAGAAGTAATTTTTTTTTTGCTGACTCTGCCAGCATCACTTGTTGTAGCATACCCCAATATGGATAAGGAACCGGACAACAAGTTGAACTATCCCCTGCTCCAAACTGGCAACTTCTACTTTGATATGAACAACCCTTGTGTGATCTGCCCCAATGGTTGCTTCATTGGCAAAATGCAGCATGTCCCCGGTAACATCATTCTTTGGACCCAGTTCATACTCAGCAAAGTTCTCAGCATTCTTGACTAAAGTACCATGAGTGGAAGCACTAAAAAGACATAGGTAAGTGACCTCATTTAGTCCAACAACATGAGTTTCCATTGAACCAAATAGTTCTAGTGAAGCTGTGCATAACCCCTGTGTTGCAAAACCAATAGCTTTATCTATGGATCCCTTACTGATGAAGTTCACACAAACAGCAACATACTTCCGCTATTGAAGTCTTTGCTGCAGCCGTAGACCAATATGGTGGATACCTGTGTTGGCAGTAGCAACATTGCGGGAATTCTGCTAAAAGGAGTCACCAAGAGCAAGTAGTGCGCTATGGGGAATTTTTGTAGCAGCAGCATTCAAGTTGGCAGTCCTTGCCATGTATGGCATTGCTATTGCTGTCAAAAGGACAGCAAGGATTGCTTCAACTGTACCAGCTTCCCCAAGGCGATGACCATCAGCTCCCTTTGTTGAAGACAATGAATAAGCCTCGGAAAACTTTTGTGTAGAGTCCAACAACATCGTTGTCCATTAGATTGTCCAGATATTGATTTGTGTTCTATTCACAGTATGAAAAATCATTCTCCACAGTATATTCTCCCCCATTTCTAGAAAAACCCAACTGCAAAGCAAAAAAAATCACTGTTTTCGAAATGGTTTTTGGCTGTCTAGTAGCAAGTTTTGTTGCACTGCCATCGTTTTGTTATGGACTCTATAGCATCACGAGTTACCAACAGGCGTAGGAATTAATGAATGTGTTTTTCAGTTTCCATGTAATTGTTTCTTGGTTTAGTTTTGTCTTTGGTTTAGGTTGGTTTAGCATTTATTGGTTTGAACCATTGACCCAAGAGGTCTTTAGGGTTTTGGACGTCCTCCACCCTATTTAAGGGGACGGCTAGGGTAATGAGAATTATGAATTGAGTTCATTTTAGCTAACGTAATTTAGATAAACCGGAACAGAGCTCCTTCAAGCTCTGTTCCGTTTTTCCCCCAATTCTCCTTTCCGAAATTCAATTCCCTTCAACCCCTCATTCCATCTCAACGTCAAGCAAGGTAATGGAAGGAAGAGAAGAGAGGAGGGTGACAAGATCCATGGCTCGTGAGGATCCTAACAACGGGTATCAAACAGGTCCACCCTCGGTGATTCCTCTTCTCCAAAGGATATACGTCAAGTACTTTCAGAACTACAACAACGATCCACTCTTCAAGGTACTGAAATTTATCACATCAATACTACCTTACAAACACTGGAATCATCTCTACAAACCATCCTCCGACAACTTGCTGCACTTCAAGCACTAACGCCACCACCAGCAACCAATTTTCAACCACAACCAGTTCCCCACCAACAATTCACGCCACCACCAAATCCAACCCTGTGCCAACCAATGGGTTCAATGGCAACTCACACACAAGGACCATCAACGGTTCCCAGGTACTTTAAACTCAACTTTCCTACATATGATGGCTCTAAAGATCCTTTACTGTGGTTCACAAATGTGAACAATTCTTCTATCATCAACAAACGGTGGAAATGGACAAGGTTACTTTGGCCGCCTACCACATGCTCGATGAAGCGCTCATGTGGTTCCATCACTATCGAAATGTCCATTCCATTCAGGTTTGGCTGCACTTTAAACATGCTTGCCAGTTGAGGTTCAGACCTCCAGCTAGCAGCAACCCAGTGGGGGAATTGATCAACTACAAACAGACCAGCACCTTAGAAGTTTACCAAAAAACTATCCAAGAAAGGTTGGCCAGAGCTAGTGAATTTGTTCCTCCTCACCTACATGTTCAAATTTTTAATGCTGGATTGACAGAGGCAGTCAGATTGGAAGTGGAATTACTTGGTCCGACAAATTTGGACTCAGCAATGAATTATGCCAGAGCTGTGGAACACAAACAAAGAGTTCTAAAAGAGTCTTTACAAAGAAAACCATTTTGGCAAAACAGAATACAGGGTACTACATCTGGTCCACGTTTTGGGTCCTCTGCCCCTAACCGAGCAGATCAGGCTACCAGTGTGCCTCCACACTCTATGCCACGTAAATGTTTGACTAAATAGGAAATGGACGCTCGAAAGGCAAAGGGCCTATGTTTTAATTGTGACGAACAATTCCTGCCCGGACATACCTGTAAACGTTTATTCAGTATTGAATTGTTGGAAGAAGATTCAGAAGAGCTTCTTGAAAATGAAATTGTTGAAGAGGGACAACAGGAAGCAGAGCTCTCCCTCCATACCATGCATGGCCTGCGTAGTTCTAATACCATGCACGTAAAGGCCAGGTTACATCATCTCATGCTACTTGCTTTAGTTGATTCGGGCAGCACACATAATTTTATCAGTGAACCAGCCGCGCAACAATTGGGATTGGAAATTCAACAACAAAGGGGACTCTCAGTTTCAGTGGCCAATGGGGCCAAAATTGCTAGTGTGGGGTTATGTGCTAACACCCCTTTCACCATTGAGGGGCATTCCTTTCAGGCAGATTTACTAGTCATTCCATTGGCTGGATTTGATTTGGTGCTCGGGGTCAAATGGCTCCAGTTATTTGGACCGATATTATGGGACTTTCAGGCTCGGACTATGACATTTTTAGCACCATAGGGCCAGATTATATTACAAGGCATTGTGGCACAGGTCACTGAGGTACGTACACATCTGCAGGAGGCCCAACACTCTATGAAACACTTTTATGATAAGAAGCACCGGAAGACATCTTATTGCCCTGGAGACTATGTGTGGTTAAAACTTCAACACTACCGCCAGCTGTCCCTGACTGCAGCCAAGTGCCATAAGCTGTCTCCAAAATATTATGGTCCATTTCCGATATTGGACCAAATTGGGCCCGTGGCATACCGCTTGCAGCTACCACCGGAAGCAAAGATCCACAATGTATTTCACGTCTCCCAATTGAAGCCCTTCTAGGGTGACTCGCCTCTACTGCACACTCCACTGCCGCCACTACATGAGGGCAGAGTCCTTTCTATTCCGGCTCAGGTAATACAAGCACACCACATTCAAGGGGATTGGGAAATTCTAGTCCAGTAGGCAGATGCCGATCCCAGTGACACCACATGGGAGCTGTTATCAGCATTTCAACTTTTATATCCTTCCTTCGAGCTTGAGGACAAGCTCTTTCTCCAGGAGGGGGGTGATGTTATGGACTCTATAGCATCACGAGTTACCAACAGGCGTAGGAATTAATGAATGTTTTTTTTAATTTCCATGTAATTGTTTCTTGGTTTGGTTTTGTCTTTGGTTTGGGTTGGTTTAGCATTTATTGGTTTGAACCATTGACCCAAGAGGTCTTTAGGGTTTTGGACGTCCTCCACCCTATTTAAGGGGACGGCTAGGGTAATGAGAATTATGAATTGAGTTCACTTTAGCTAACGTAATTTAGATAAACAGGTCAAGAGCTCCTTCAAGCTCTGTTCCGTTTTTCCCCCAATTCTCCTTTCCGAAATTCAATTCCCTTCAACCCCTCATTCCATCTCAACGTCAAGCAAGGTAATGGAAGGAAGAGAAGAGAGGAGGGTGACAAGATCCATGGCTCGCGAGGATCCTAACACGTTTTCAGCACTAGTTGCTGGATGGCTACCAGCAATATTTTTTTGCACTGCAGCAGCCTGTGTCCTTGGCTGTCTAGGTCCTTGGCACAACAACACTGTTGTTGGTGGAAGAACCCATGAGCCTCTCCCAAATAGAAAACATCATGGAGTGCATCGCATTTAGCCGCCACTTCCATCAGATATATGCTTTCTTCTCACTCTATCCCCTTAGATGTCAGGTATTCTTTGATATCATCCTTCATCTTCACGACATCAGGAGCCACCAAGTCGAGCAGATAAGCTAATGAGCGAACAGGCCAGCCATTTGCCAGATATCCCACTAAGGCAACACTAATGCCATCCAATTTGCCTATCTCTCTGCCGATTGGATACACATCCAACAGAGCTTGTGTAGGGTGCTGGCATGGACCATCCCCAACAATAATAACAGGAATCCCTACTGTTGATGCAGCTCTTTTGGCAGCACCACTATCAAAGTGCCTCATGACAATTATATCAGAGTATCCTTCGATAGTTCTTACGGTATCTTCAAGTGTGTCTCCTTTTTCTGCTGAAGAAAATTCCCGTGCATTTTCTGTCGTCAAAACTTCTCCACCCAACCTTTTCATGGCCGACTTCACAAAAGAGAGTGGTCCTAGTTAAAGGCTCATAAAAGAGAGTGGCCAGGAGATACCGCCTCAAAATGTGAGAGTTAGAAGATTTTTTCTCTATCTTTTCCATTCACCATGCCACTTCACATATTGCATTGAGAATATCTCTATCAAATTGTTGAGCCTCAATTACATCATCTAGTTGAAATATTTCTCCCACAGAATAAGTTGTAATTCCAGAACTTGAGGAAAAGCCTTGAATTTCTTGACCAAGTGACATTCTTTTAGTTCGTTCTTCCAACCAGTCCATACATGGCCAACCTCGTTGGTGTGATGGAAATGGACTTCTATACAGAAAGTAATGAACCAGAAAATGTTTAGATAGAAATCTTGCATAACCACACGAAGTGGCTGGATGACACTTTGTTATGGTCCCCCTTGCATAACCCATAATCATGGAATTCCATGACACTAAATCTTGCACAACCAGTCCATACATGGGACCCAAAAATTTTAGCACAACGTTGTTAATTTGACCAAGAACAAATTCACTGCTGCTGGTCCCATCAATAGGAAAATCATTCATCCACAGAATTATCTCAGCCTTGCCCTGAATACCCAACAAAATTTCTTCACCAAAATTCACACCTGGTTGAAGAATTTTGACAAACAGTGGTCGAGCAGCATACAAAGCATCCAAAAAATTAAACACAAGGTTGCCAAATTGAAAAGGGACATGCACACTACTGCTGTTCTTGTCAATAGAAAAATAAAAAAGCACCCATATATTTTTTCTATCAATCCCGACATCCCCAAAAAACTTCCATCTCGGAATTCATACACACAAGCCAGAATTTCGTCAAAATGGTTCTGTTTCTCTGCTTCCAGGAACAAAAAACCACTAGGCCAAAAATTAGAGTAGCATCACTGCTGCTCAGCCCCTTGGAGCCCCTTCACTCCTATGGAAAAATCATTTAGACATATCAATTGAGGGCATTTCAGAAACTTACCCAAAAATATGTTGAATTTGGTTCTCCACAGGACTGCCGAGAGCCCCTTCGCCCCCTCCGCTAGGACGCCCCTTCCGTTAGGTCGCTCCCTCTGGGATTTGAACGCGTGACGTGGGAGCCCGCTCTGATACCAAATGTTAAACACTTAACCAATTCATCCCAAAAGACCGGCTTGTTATGAGCAGAAGACATAGGTACTTAACCCAAGACCATAACATATGGTCTTGGGGTAAGTACCTATGTCTTTCACTTATGTTATGGTCTTGGGTTAAGTACCTATGTCTTCCTCTCCTGACAGGCCGGTCTTTTGGGATGTATTCGCTAGGTGCTTAACATTTGGTATCAGAGCGGGCTCCCACGTCGTGAGTTTGAATCCCAGAGGAGGCGACCTAGAGGCCAGATTAAAATTACTGGTAGGCCGTAGGAACTTAATCGGGGTTCGGCTAGTGTCGCTAGAGTAGGCCATCGCTAGAGTGGGCCGCCGTGGTCATCGGCTCGCGAAGATGGGGTGTGATGTTATGGTCTTGGGTTAAGTACCTATGTCTTCCACTCCTAACAGGCTAGTCTTTTGGGATATATTGGCTAGGTGCTTAACAATGGCCTCAGACCAGAACATCTTTAGCTATCCCGCATACAATCTAGTGCTTGTAGCTCGCTTGTTCAAACTCCTATTCAACCTCTCTACCACACCATTTTTTTGAGATTTTCTAGGAATTGTCTTCTTCATTTTGATTCCATTATCAGCACAATATCGCTTGAAATCATCATCTACGTATTCTCCCCCATTATCTGACTGCAAACACTTCACCTTCAAACCTGTCTCATTCTCAACCATTGCACTCCATCTCTTGAAGGTATAAAAAAACATCAAATTTCTTTTTCAGGAAATAAACCCATACCTTTTTGCT
Organism: Aristolochia californica; assembly: GCF_029961685.1. NCBI lineage: Eukaryota > Viridiplantae > Streptophyta > Magnoliopsida > Piperales > Aristolochiaceae > Aristolochia > Aristolochia californica. The sequence goes on along the minus strand of NW_027182290.1, from coordinate 9,820,519 downwards.
TGCATCATCAATAAATGTCTCATTATAGTTCGAACCACCAAGGGAGGTAACAATTGAAGGCCCCCACACATCTGTGTGAACCAACTCCAATTTTGCTGTCTTTTGCTCCTTTCTAGCCTTAGAAAAGCTAACCCTTTTCTGCTTGTCGAAAATACAGTCTTCAGACAAACTTTTGTTTATATTTTTCAACCCTTTTCTCCATGATCTCACGGTGTATAGTGATGTGAGAAGAAGTTTTTGAATCTAACACCCTAGAGTCAATAGGGCTATCAACCAACAAGAGTAAAACATCTTGTACTTCTTCAGTCACCACAATTGTGTCATTGTGTTTCTTTTCATCCTTCTTCGGTGCTCTATAGTTCTTATTTATGTGACCAAACTTACCACAATTCCAACAACCTACATTCCTTCCGAATTTGGACCTTCTTCTACAACTCCTTGACTTCCCTCTACCATTGCCGTTGTTGAAATTCCTCTCGAAGTTCATGCCCCTAGTATTGACACATAGGGCAGAATTAGATGTCGACGATTCTCTGAAGTCCTTTCTACGAAGTTCCTCTACAAGAATGGTATCCTAGACATCATTAAAAATAAACTTCCCTTTGTCTACAGAGTTGCTGACTACAGCCCTATAGGCTCCCAACAATTTGGCAGAGATGCCAAAAGAATTAAAGCAAGAACATCATCATCAAATTTAATGTGAATGAACGTCAATTGATTGACAATCATGCTGAACTCATTCAAATGTGTTACCATTGATGTATTTTCTATCATCTTTAAATTGAAGATTTTTTTCATGATATGTACCTTATTATTTGTAGAAGGCTTCTCATTCATGTCGGACAGAATCTTCAACATTCCCGCTATGGTTTTCTTCAATGCCAAGTTGAGAGCACCGTTCTTTGACATTGTCAACCAAACTACTCCCAACACCTATCTATCAAGGAGATTTCACTCATCATCTTTCATTCCTTCTGGTTTCATATCCAGAACTAGTGAGTGCAGCTTTTTACTATATAGATAATCTTTGATTTGCATCCTCCAAACGCAAAATTTCTACCATTCAACTTGTTGATTCCAAGTGTTGATCCTTCTCCGCTAATCATTGCTCTCAATCACGAACCAAACCTCTGATACCACTTGTTAGGAATTAGACGCCCTAATTCCAAACTAACGAGAGCAATAATAAAAGACGTGGAAGAAAGAAAAAATCAAGCCCGAAAATAAGACAACAAGATTTATACAGGTTCACCACAAGGTGACACTACGTCCTGTCTTCCGCCGTTGTTGTAATCCACTATAAAGATGAAACAATTTACAAGAGAAATTGCACACAACTTACATGTGTTTTTCTCTACCCTCTCTTGGGCCACAACTCAAGATCCTTCTCCATGATGATAAAACCCTAATAATGGCACCTCCAAATATAAAGAAAAAAAATTAGGCCAAATGCAATACAAGAGCAAAATCTCCAAACTTCCCTTAATGAAATAACAGTTAATATATAGTGGAACTTTTGTGTACCGAATCAGCATAAGGCGTTGATTAGGCTCCACAATTGAACACGTAGTGATTGTGAAGTCATTTGTGGCTATACCAGGGTTATTCGATGAAATTTAACTTAGATAATTGTTTGCATAAATAGGAGTAGTGGGTAATCAAGAGTAGATTGAGTCCAATTGTGTTAGAAGATGGGCTCAAGTCCACACGTCCAAGAGAGGTGGCATATCAGTTCTATTTCAGTCCATATCAGTTCTTCAATATGGGATTATAGCAATTGCACCATCTTAATTGTAGCTTTAGTTTGATTGGATCTTCATCATATCCTCCTCTTGTTTGTGCTTTTCTAAGCATTGGTTGACTTAAGATATCTGAAGGAAATACAAGTAGTAAGAGTGACATACTCACAATTACTACCATTCCCTTAAGGGGATTATCCAATTATCTTAGTTGGTCTCAATCGGTTAGAAGGTTTCTTGTTACTTGATACCTTCTCGGCGCTTAACCAAGCCTTCTCCACCAATTGATGAAGAAAGTAAATCCTATATAAAGTGGGTTAAGGATGACAATTTGGTAATTACTTGGCTTATTAATAGTATAGAAGAGCATGACGACAACAATATTGTCCACGTAGAATCAGCCAAACAGATTTGAGACACTTGTACTAAGTTATATTCTAGTATGGCTACTTTACAAAAGTTATTTGATATATTGCAAAACATGCTCAATACTAAGCAAGGAGACAATATTCATGAATTTTTAGCTTGGTTTCGGTATCTACTTCAAGAGTGGAAGATCACTCAACCATCACCGATATTTCGGTTCAAGAGACGCAAAGGGAAGCTTTAGATGCAGTAATTTGTTTGAAAAATATCAAGCCATACCTTGAAGTTGCTAAAACTCAACTTCTTAGCTCCTCCACACTACTGTCCTTTGATGATATAAGTGCCACATTACTGTGAATCCCCTATCCGTCTCTTAACTCAAATAATGATGCTTCATTTTCTATGTATTCAGGTAATAGAAGTACATCATCCTCTAACCAAGGTTACAACAGATATTATAGAGGAGGCCAAACAAGAGGTGGTATAACCGGTCCCAGCTACTCTCGAAGAGAGCCTTGAATATGCACTTATTGTGGTGGTCAAAACCACCTTGTAGAAACTTGTTGGAAGCTTCATGCCAAACTAGAATGGGTCACGACTACTCCAACCTCCACTACCAATGCTAAACAGGAAGAAAAAGGCTGAATCACACACTGGGAGGATGATTCTCACTCATGAAGACTATGAAACATTTGAGAAAATGAAGTGATTCATGGGGTCTTCCCTTACATCTTTACTACGGCCGCTACCACTATTGCTCTGGGTATGTTTTCGTCCACTTCCTCATCTTCATCTTGGATAAGAGACTCTGGGGCCTCCGAAGATTTCTCAGGTAACAAACATTTGTGTTGAATTTCAAGACTCCATGAATTTAGCTCATGGAGAAAAAAGGAGAGAAACCCATTGGGAGAAAACTAGAGGAAGAAGGGTTAAGGACTTGATTCCCAACCCTCCCTCTAAAACTCTATTTATAAATTTATGAAACTACTGTATTACAATAATACCCCTAAACTTAGGGTTTAGGGTTTTAACCCTAGAACTTTAACTTAATTAAATCAATGCCATCTCTATGAGATGACCCTTTATTTACCTTCCTGCCATCTTTTATGTGGGCCTGTGGGCCTTGTGTTAGGTTCTTCCCTTGCCATGGATCGAGTCACCCTTCTTTCCTCTCTTCCCTCCATGGTTGATCTTGACGTTGGAAGAGAAACCTTGTTTCTTGAACGAGTAATGGTGGAACTCAATTAAGAATGAAGGAGCTTTGGAGGAAGCTCAACCTTGGACCTCAAAGGGAGAATCCGACCTTGACCTCTGAGGGAGAATCAGACCTGTAAAATATAATTTTCTCAATACTTGCCTCTCTTTTCCTTCACGTCCCCCTAAGTAGGGTTGAGGACGAAAATACAAAGATGACCCATTAGGTCAAGTGGTTCATGCCACATTACACTGAACCAACCCAAATTAAACCAAACCAAATAAAGTAAACCAAACCGAATTGAAATTACATGAAAAGTAAATTGACATAATTTAATTCCTATGCCTATGGATAACTCGTGATGCTATGGAGTCCATAACATCACCCCCCTTGGAGAAAGAGCTTGTCCTCAAGCTCAAAGTATGGGTAGAGGGTGTGAAATGCCGCTAATGGCTCCCATGTCGTGTCACTGGGGTCAGCATCAGCCCATTGCACTAAGATCTCCCAATCACCGTGAATACGACGAGTTTGTAATACCTGTGCTGGGGTAGAAAGTACACGTCCCTCATGGAGTGGTGGTAGTGGGGTGTGCAGCATTGGCGCCCTTATCTTTAGGGACGTTGTTTTTTGATTCGCACTGATCATTGCAGCCTCAAGTATCTTCTTGAGCAGCGTCTCATCTTGACGTTGGAAGAGAAACCTTGTTTCTTGAACGGGTAATGGTGGAACTCAATTTAGAATGAAGGAGCTTTGGAGGAAGCTCAACCTTGGACCTCAAAGGGAGAATCTGACCTTGATCTCTGAGGGAGAATCAGACCTGTAAAATATAATTTTCTCAATACTTGCCTCTCTTTTCCTTCACGTCCCCCTAAATAGGGTTGAGGACGAAAATACAAAGATGACCCATTAGGTCAAGTGGTTCACGCCACATTACACTGAACCAACCCAAATTAAACCAAACCCAATAAAGTAAACCAAACCAAATTGAAATTACATGAAAAGTAAATTGACATAATTTAATTCCTATGCCTATGGATAACTCATGATGCTATGGAGTCCATAACACCTTGAGCCCGTCTTCTATATCTCTTAGATGGATGGGTCTTCCTTCGTCTTATGGGCTTGGGCCCATCTTCTGATACACTTGGATAAGTGAGCCTTCCTTGGTCGTATGGGCTTGGGCCTTGTCTTCCAACACTCCCCCTCAAGCCGGGGGTGAGAGAACAACATGAACTTCCAGTTTGCTATAAATTATGTATAAATAATTTTTTTTTTGTATAAGATGCCTTCATCTTCCAACACTCCTCTTGACGCTGGTGCTCTCGTTCACGAGGCCCAGCTGGTATAATATTAGTGAGAGTAAATCATTCCTATATGGTAAGACATTGCTCCATACTCTAGTCTTAACTCATGCTGGATGTAGAGCACACTCCGTCCTCTGTAGGTAGTGTGTCTATCGGCATTGCTCTGAAGTGTCCACCTCCATCACCGTGTCCCTCCACAGGACAACAACTCTCAAGTGGTAGAGTAATGATGACATTAATGGGGGGTAGTAACATAAATGTAATAATAAGTTCCTCTGTCATGGGCTTCCAACCACAAATATTTTTTATATTTTTGATAGGGATGAAGTTCCTCCATCATGGACTTCCAACCACAAATATTTTTGATATTTTTGACGGGGATGAAGTTCCTTTGTCATGGACTCCCAACCACAAATAATTTTGATATTTTTGATGGGGATGAAGTTCCTCCGTCATGGACTCCTAACCAAAAAATTTTGATATTTTTTATGGGGATGAAGTTCCTCCATCATGGACTCCCAACTACAAACAATTTTGATATTTTTTACGGGTATGAAGTTCCTCCGTCATGGACGTATGAGGCTACCTCTTCGTCAATAATAATGTCTCAAAAAGAGAAAAAATAGCAGCAGCTGAAATGGGCTCGGGCCCATTTAACACGACCCAAAATAATCCATGTAAAATTGACCCATAAAATAATCCAATGCAAGTATCTGTACCAAATAATATGCTGACCAAGGAATAATCCATCAATTCTTCAAAAATATTAATCCAGCCAGAGAAAAACATTTACCGAGTCACGTCGAAAAAACCTTGGGCATGTATACCGAGGCAGAAAATAAGTGGCCCGATTTAGGTTGACTTGGTCTGGGTTGGCCCGGACTGAGTTGGTCCGAGTTGATTCGGTCTAGCTGGTGCAGAAACAGTACCCTCGGGTCGACCGGTTGGCTGTTTTGTGTTATGGACTCCATAGCATCACGAGTTATCCATAGGCATAGGAATTAAATTATGTCAATTTACTTTTCATGTAATTTCAATTCAGTTTGGTTTACTTTATTTGGTTTGGTTTAATTTAGGTTGGTTCAGTGTAATGTGGCGTGAACCACTTGACCTAATGGGTCATCTTTGTATCTTCGTCCTCAACCCTATTTAGGGGGACGTGAAGGAAAAGAGAGGCAAGTATTGAGAAAATTATATTTTACAGGTCTGATTCTCCCTCAAAGGTCAAGTCGGATTCTCCCTTTGAGGTCCAAGGTTGAGCTTCCTCCAAAGCTCTTTCATTCTAAATTGAGTTCCACCATTACTCGTTCAAGAAACAAGGTTTCTCTTCCAACGTCAAGATCAACCATGGAGGGAAGAGAGGAAAGAAGGGTGACTCAATCCATGGCAAGGGAAGAACCTAACATCTTGGTATCAGACAGGTCCACCCTTGGGGATTCCTCTTCCCCTGACGATTTGAGACAGTTAGTGGAAGATAATAGGCAAAGGACAGATAACCAGGCTCATGCCCTGGAAGTGGTGCTTCAAACAACCTCTGATTTGCGTGAGGCAATAAAATCAATGGATGCTGCCATCCAAGCTCTCCTCCGGCGACAAGAGGACCGTGATACACGAGACCAACCTCCAACTGCCTACTCTCCACCGGCTGAACACCATCCATTCCACTCACCACCTCCCCCACAACCACCAATGCTTCAACACCATTCCCATATGGGGCCTGCCGTTCAAGGACCAAACATTGTGCCCAGGTATTTAAAACTTGACTTTCCTACGTATGATGGGTATAAGGACCCTTTGATTTGGTTAGCCAAGTGTGATCAGTTCTTTTACCATAAAAAAACACCAGCGGATGAGAAAGTGTATTTGGCCGCCTACCACATGCTCGATGAAGCGCTTCTATGGTACCACCAATTCTGAAATGACCAAGTGGTTTAGGATTGGGCAACTTTTAGACAGCCTTGCATGATGAGATTTGGTCCTCCTGCTAGTAGCAATCCATTGGGCGAATTAATCAATTACAAACAAACTGGAACACTAGAGGTGTACCAAAAGACCTTCCAGGAAAGGTTAGCCCGAGCAAACCAGTTTGTTAGCCACACACAGTATGTTCATATTTTTACTGCTGGTTTGATAGAAGCTCTGCGTTTAGAAGTTGAATTACATGCTCCTACAGATTTAGACCACGCTATGAATTTAGCTAGAGCAATTGAGCACAAGTAGCATGTTCTAAAGGAGTCACTGGTCAGAAAACCAGCTTGGCCAGGAAGGCACAATGCCTCTGCGCCAAACCATTCCTATGGACCTCCAAGATTTAGAGACAGTGCAGCCCACGCCCAGACATCTCTAATTCAGCTCCACCTGCTCCTTACTTCAAAAAACTTACTAGACAGGAAATGGAGCAGAGAAAGGCCAAGGGCCTCGGTTTTAATTGTGATGAACAGTATGTTTTTGGTCACCACTGCAAACGATTATTTAGTATATGTCTGTGGGAGGATGGAGACGAAATACCACAAGAGGAAGAAATTGTGGAAACTGACCACGAAGATCCAGAGATTTCCCTTCATGCTATGATTGGTCTACGCAGTGCAAGCACAATGCAGGTTAAAGCCCAATTACATCATTTACAGTTACTGGCTTTAGTTGACTCGGGTAGTACACATAATTTCATCAGTCAGCAGGCGGCAGAACAACTTGGGTTAGTAGTACAACAAAAAAATGGCCTTTCTGTATCAGTAGCCAATGGGGCTAAAATTACTAGTGTAGGCATATCACCAGCCACACACTTTGATATTGAGGGATATAAATTTGTTGCAGATTTTCTGGTGATTCCACTATCAGGATTCGATTTGGTGCAAGGAATTAAATGGCTACAATTGTTGGGACCAATACTATGGGATTTCCAAGCTATGACCATGTCTTTTATAGAGGACCAACATCAGATTATATTGCATGGCACACAAGCACCACTCACCTGCACACTACAGGTTGCCCAGGTCCAGTCCACAAATACATGCCAGTTATCTCACTTACTTATAGAAATTAAGGATATCTTTCAAGACCTACTGCGTTACCGCCACTTAGGCACTGTGATCACCGTATCCGTTTGAAAACGGGGACCGAACCGGTAGTGGTACGTCCGTATCGTTACCCACACTTACAGAAGGATGAGATTGAAAGGCAGTGCCAGTAGATGTTAGCACAGGGTATTATTCAGCCCAGCAAGTCTCCTATTTCTTCACCGGTATTACTAGTCCGCAAGCATGATAAGTCATAGAGGTTCTGTGTGGATTACCGACAACTCAATGGCCATACAATTAAAGATAAATTTCCTATTCTAGTGGTGGATGAACTGTTAGATGAGCTACATGGAGCTACTATATTTACTAAACTCAATTTGAAATCTGGCTATCATCAAATCTGAGTTCATCCATCAGATGTGGAGAAAACAGCGTTCTGCACACATCACGATCATTTTGAATTCCTTGTAATGCCATTTGGTCTATCAAATGCGCCTTCCACCTTCCAGGCCTTCATGAATGAGGTATTTTCCTCTCTCTTGCGAAAATATGTATTGGTCTTTTTCGACGATATTTTGGTCTATAGCAATAGCTGGGAAGAACATCTTCAGCACCTTCACCGCATATTTTCTCTTATATGTTCACATCATTTGGTTTTAAATCATTCAAAATGTTCTATGGGCACATCTGAAGTGGCATATTTGGGACACGTTATTTCAGTATCAGGGGTGCAGGTAGACCAGAGTAAGATACAAGCGGTCACAGATTGGCCTATTCCTACTTCTATTACAGCCTTAAGAGGATTTTTGGGCCTAGCTGGATATTATAGAAAATTTATTCGTAGCTATGGCCAGCTTGCAGCTCCGCTCAACAATCTCCTCAAGAAAAATGCTTTTACCTGGTCAGAGACAGCAACTTATTCCTTTCAACAATTGAAAGATGCCTTATCATCAGCCCCAGTTTTGCAGCTCCTCGACTTTGAGGAGTCCTTTGTAGTGGAATGTGATGCTTCAGGGGGTGGTATTGGCACAGTGTTGCACCAACAGGGCCACCCGATTGCTTATTTTAGCCGTCAACTAGGCCAACACCACCACAAGTTGGCAGCTTATGAGAGGGAATTGATTGGATTGGCGAAAGCTATACAGCATTGGCGCCCTTATCTTTGGGGATGTTGTTTTTTGATTTGCACTGATCATTGCAGCCTCAAGTTTCTTCTTGAGTAGCGTCTCACTACTTCACCACAACAACATTGGTTAAGTAAGCTTATGGGGTTTGACTTTTCTGTTGAGTATAAACCAGGAAGTTTGAATGTAGGGGCTGATGCCTTATTTCGCCGGGACGTTCCAAAGCCGCAATTAAACGCCATCAGTCAGCCCAGAGCTCTCTAGTTGGATTCTATACAGGAAGAGGCACAACAGTACCCAGATATTATCTCCTTATGCAAGGATATCCAGTAGGGCACATCGGCACCACATTGGACGGTTCAGGACAATCTCGTCCTCTACAAAAACAGAATTTTTCTACACCACACATCCCCTCTAATTAACAGCCTTTTGGCCTCCTTCCATGACAGTACACATGAGGGCCGACAGAAAACATATTTTCGAATTAGTAGGGAATTTTATTGGAGGGCCATGAAGCGCAGTATAGCTGATCATGTGGCGGCTTGTCAGACTTGTCAACGGAATAAAGCTGAAACATTAAGTCCAGCGGGGTTGCTCCAACCACTTCACCTTCCGTCACAGGTCTGGTCTGATATTTCTATGGATTTCATAGATGTACTTCCCTCTTCGTCAGGTAAATCTGTTATCCTGGTAGTGGTGGATCGTTTCTCTAAATATGGGCATTTCATTCCTCTGGCACATCCTTACACTGCAACGCAGGTAGCTCAACTTTTTATGGATAACATTGTACGATTACATGGGATGCCTAATTCAATTGCCATTGATAGGGATGCAATCTTTACAAGTACCTTCTGGAAAGAACTCTTCAAGTTACAAGGCACAACGTTAGCCTTTTCTTCAGCCTACCATCCGCAGACTGATGGTCAGACAGAGGTCATCAACAGAACCATTGAAATGTATCTCCGCTGTTTCGTGGGGGACTCACCTAAGAGGTGGGTTAAGTGGCTCGCCTGGGCTGAGTTCTGTTACAACACCTCCTACCACAGTGCTCTCGGCACAACCCCATTCAAGGTGGTATATGGTAGAGAACCTCCCCGTCTTTTAGCCTATGAACCAGGGGCCTCTAAAGTCGCAACTTTGGACCAAACATTGACTGAAAGAGACACATTCATCACAGAGGTGCACACTCATCTACAGAAGGCACAAAATTCTATGAAACAATATTATGACAAGAAGCACCAGGAAGTCTTCTTTTCTCCTGGAGATTATGTTTGGTTGCGTCTTCAACACTACGGGCAGCTGTCGTTGACAGCCTCCAAATGTCACAAGCTCTCTCCAAAATATTATGATCCCTTTTAGGTGATGGACTGCATTGGGACAGTGGCCTACAGATTGCTGCTTCCGCCAGAGGCCAGAATTCACAACGTCTTTCATGTCTCACAATTAAAGGCCTTCCACGGTGATTCGCCCATGCTGCACACCCCGCTGCCACCACTCGATGAGGGACGTGTAATTTCTACCCTGGCACAGGTATTACAAACTCGTCGTATTCACGGTGATTGGGAGATCTTAGTGCAATGGGCAGATGTTGACCCCAGTGACACGACATGGGAGCCATTAGCGGCGTTTCGCACCCTCTACCCATACTTTGAGCTTGAGGACAAGCTCTTTCTCCAAGGGGGGGGGGGGGTGATGTTATGGACTCCATAGCATCACGAGTTATCCATAGGCATAGGAATTAAATTATGTCAATTTACTTTTCATGTAATTTCAATTCGGTTTGGTTTACTTTATTTGGTTTGGTTTAATTTGGGTTGGTTCAGTGTAATGTGGCATGAACCACTTGACCTAATGGGTCATCTTTGTATTTTTGTCCTCAACCTTATTTAGGGGGACGTGAAGGAAAAGAGAGGCAAGTATTGAGAAAATTATATTTTACAGGTCTGATTCTCCCTCAGAGGTCATGGTCAGATTCTCCCTTTGAGGTCCAAGGTTGAGCTTCCTCCAAAGCTCCTTCATTCTAAATTGAGTTCCACCATTACTTGTTCAAGAAACAAGGTTTCTCTTCCAATGTCAAGATCAACCATGGAGGGAAGAGAGGAAAGAAGGGTGACTCGATCCATGGCAAGGGAAGAACCTAACATTTTGCTGGGTTGCTCTTGGCTTGGTCTGGGTTGCGGTAGAACACACGCGACCCAAATTTAATCAGCTCTTCCAAACTTAGGAAGAATTAAATTTGGCAACAGTGCTTCTTCCTCCTCTCGGCGCCGAATAGAATGTCTGAAAATGTTTTCCCGGATTATGGAAACGAAAAATGGAAAGAAATATCATCGAACAGAGCAGAAAACCTTCTCTTTGGGAGGAAACTTTCTGACAGCAGCAACGTTGGGGCCGAGGATCCTGGAGAAGTAGTCAGGAAGGGAAACTTTTCCCTATTAATGGAGCAGCATAAACGTTTTCTTCCCGACGCCAAATGATCTCGCAGGCTCGTCAACAAGCACTTTATCATTTGAGTTCCCGACAGTCTACCTCTAGATTCCCCTGACGACTCTCATCGAGTTCACCCTCGATGGAGCTAGTGGCCAAGATTTCTACGACACAAGACTTGTCAACGGTTACAACGTACCCTTCTCGGTGAACGCAGAAGCCAGTAGCGGAAACTACAGTGTGAGTGCATGTGGTGCAAATATCAACACAGTGTGCCCACCAGAATTGAAGGTGACAGATGAAGGTGGCGCCATTATTGCTTGCAAGAGCACCTATGAGGTGTTTAACACCGATGAATACTACTGCAATCCCAACAAGTACTCGACCGTGTTCAAACAAGCCTACCCTATGGCATATAGCTACGCTTATAATGATAAGATGAGCACTTTTACATGCAAAGCTCCTACTTACATTCTCACCTTCTGCCCTACAGCAGTGTGGTTCCGGTTGTCTTTACAGAGCTGATCTTGAGGAGCAACAATTAGAGGAGCAACAACAGATATATTTTCATTGTGCTCGTACTGATAAGTAGCAAATTATCAACCCATCTTTCTCTTCTCTATTACTAGTAGCAGAACACGGGCCCTGTTCAAGAATAACTGGGCTAAGGGGAAAACGAGCAAGAAAAATAAAAAAACTGAAGTTCCAAAAAACTATGGAAAAACAAGGCATCTATACGAGAAAAGAAAATAAAGGATTTTTGGAATTGTGTAAAACCATACTATGAGTCCTGCAAATCAAAGCTCTGATACTATGTTGATTTTCAGGACTCCATGAATTTAGCTCATGGTGAAAAAAAAGAGAAATCCATTGGAAGAAAACTGGAGGAAGAAGGGTTAAGGACTAGATTCCTAACCCTCCCCCTGAAACTCTATTTATAGATTTATGAAACTACTGTATTACAATAATACCCTTGAACATAGGGTTTAGGGTTTTAACCCTGGAACATTAATAACATCAATGCTATCTCTATGAGATGACCCTTTGTTTACCATCTTGCCATCTTGTATGTGAGCGTATGGACCTTCTCCTTGATCTATGGGCCTTTACCCCATCTTCTATATCTCTTAGATACATGGGTCTTCCTTGGTCTTTTGGGATTGAGCTCCATCTTCTAATACACTTGGATATGTTTTGGTCTTGTGGTCTTGGGCCCTATCTTCCAACAATATGCTAATTTTTTTATCTCCATGTGCTTGTTAGGATCCTCACGAGCCATGGATCTTGTCACCCTCCTCTCTTCTCTTCCTTCCATTACCTTGCTTGACGTTGAGATGGAACAAGGGAATGATGGAGATTGAATTTTAGAAAAGAGAATTTCGGAAACGAATTGGGGAAAAACGGGAGAGAGCTTGAAGGAGCTCTTGACCTGTTTATCTAATTTACTCTAGCTAAAGTAGACTCAATTCATATCTCTCATTACCCTAGCCGTCCCCTTAAATAGGGTTGAGGACGTCCAAAACACTAATGACCCCTGGGGTCAAGGGTTCAAACCAATAAATGCTAAACCAACCCAAACCAAAGACAAAACCAAACCAAAAACAATTACATGGAAATTGAAAAACACATTCATTAATTCCTACGCCTGTTGGTAACTCGTGATGCTATAGAGTCCATAACATCACCCCCCTCCTGGAGAAAGAGCTTGTCCTCAAGCTCGAAGGAAGGATATAAGAGTCGAAATGCTGATCACGGCTCCCATGTGGTGTCGCTGGGGTCGACATCTGCCCACTGGACGAGAATTTACCAATCACCTTGATTATGGCGTGCATTTACCACCTGAATTGGAATAGAGAGGACTCTGCCCTCATGTAGTGGCGGTAGTGGAGTGTGCAGTAGGGGCGAGTCACCCTGGAAGGGCTTCAATTGGGAGACGTGAAATACATTATGGATCTTTGATTCCTGTGGTAGCTACAAGCGGTATGCCACGGGCCCAATTTTGTCCAACACCTGAAATGGACCATAATATTTTGGAGATAGCTTATGGCACTTGGATGCAGTCATAGACAGCTGGCGGTAGTGTTGAAGCTTTAACCACACATAGTCTCCAGGGAAATAAGATACCTCCCGGTGCTTCTTATGATAATAGCGTTTCATAGAGTGTTGGGCCTCCTGTAGATGAGTACGTACCTCAATGAGCATAGCGTCTCTTTCAGCTAATGCTTGGTCCAAAGTGAGGACTTTGGATGCCCCTGGTTCATATGGTAACAGACGAGGTGGATCTCTGCCATAAATGACCCTGAAAGGTGTAGTTCCCAGTGCTGTGTGGTAAGATGTGTTATAGCAAAATTCTGCCCAAGAAAGCCATTTCACCCACCGTCTAGGTGCGTCCCCCACAAAAAAACAAAGATATATTTCAATCATGCAAGTAACAACCTCTGTTTGTCCGTCCGTTTGTGGGTGATATGCAGACGAAAATGCCAATTGGGTGCCCTGTAATTTGAATAATTCCTTCCAAAACATACTAGTAAAAATGACATCCTTGTCACTGATAATGGATGAGGGAATTCCGTGTAATCGGACAATGTTGTCCATAAATAATTGAGAGACCTGAGCAGCAGTATATGGATGCGCCAAAGGAATGAAGTGACCATATTTTGAAAACCGATCAACGACGACGAATGTCACAGATTTACCTGATGAAACGGGAAGGCCAGCAATGAAGTCCATGGAAATGTCGGACCAGATTTGAGACGGTAGTTGCAGAGGTTGCAGTAGGCCTGCCAGACTTAATGATTCGGCCTTGTTTCGTTGACAAATCTGACAAGCAACTACATAATCAGCAATTGTGCTCTTCATGCCCTTCCAGTAAAAGTCCCAACTAATTTGGAAATATGTTTTCTGTTGACCCTCATGTGTGTGTTATGGACTCCATAGCATCACGAGTTATCCATAGGCATAAGAATTAAATTATGTCAATTTACTTTTCATGTTATTTCAATTCGGTTTGGTTTACTTTATTTGGTTTGGTTTACTTTGGGTTGGTTCAGTGGAATGTGGCGTGAACCACTTGACCTATGGGTCATCTTTGTATTTTGTCCTCAACCCTATTTAGGGGGAAGTGAAGGAAAAGAGAGGCAAGTATTGAGAAAATTATATTTGACAGGTCAGATTCTTCCTCAAAGGTCTAGGTTGGATTTCTCCCTTTGAGGTCCAAGGTTGAGCTTCCTCCAAAGCTCCTTCGTTTTAATTGAGTTCCACCATTACTCATTCAAGAAACAAGAATTCTCTTCCAACGTCAAGATCATCCATGGAGGGAAGAGAGGAAAGAAGGGTCACTTGATCCATGGCAAGGGAAGAACCTAACATCTTGGTATCAGATAGGTCCACCCTTGGGGATTCCTCTTCCCCTGACGATTTGAGATAGTTAGCGGAAGATACTAGGCAGAGGACAGATAACCAGGCTCATGCCCTGGAAGAGGTGCGTCAAACAACCTCTGATTTGCTGGAGGCAATAAAATCAATGGATGCTGCCATGCAAGCTCTCCTCCGGCGACAAGAGGACCATGATACACGAGCCCAACCACCAGCTGCCTACTCCCCACCGGCCGACCACCATCCATTCCACCCACCACCTCCCCCACAACCACCAATGCGTCAACACCATCCCCATCTGGGGCCTACCGTTCAAGGACCAAACACTGTGCCCAGGTATTTAAAACTTGACTTTCCTAGGTATGATGGGTCTAAGGACCCTTTGATTTGGTTAGCCAAGTGTGATCAGTTCTTTTATCATCAAAAAACACCTACATATGAGAAAGTGTATTTGGCCGCCTACCACATGCTCGATGAAGCGCTTCTATGGTACCACCAATTCTGAAATGACCAAGTGGTTCAGGATTGGGCAACTTTTAGACAGTCTTGTATGATGAGATTTGGTCCTCCAGCTAGTAGCAATCCATTGAGAGAATTAATCAATTACAATCAGACTGGAATACTAGAGGTGTAACAAAAGACCTTCCAGGAAAGGTTAGCCAGAGCAAACCAGTTTGTTAGCCACACACAGTATGTGCATATTTTTACTGCTGGTTTGACAGAAGCTCTGCGTTTAGAAGTTGAATTACATGCTCCTCCAGATTTAGACCACGCTTTGAATTTAGCCAGGGCAATTGAGCACAAGTAGCGTGTTCTAAAGGAGTCACTAGTCAGAAAACCAGCTTGGCCAGGGAGGCACAATGCCTCAGCGCCAAACCCTTCCTATGGATCTCCAAGATTTAGAGACAGTGTAGCCCCACACCCAGACATCTCTAATTCGACTCCACCTGCTTCTTACTTCAAAAAACTTACTAGACAGGAAATGGACCAGAGAAAGGCCAAGGGCCTCTATTTTAACTGTGATGAACAGTATGTCATTGGACACCACTGCAAATGATTATTCAGTATATGTCGGTGGGAGGATGGAGAAGAAATACCACCAGAGGAGGAAATTGTGGAAACTGACCAAGAAGGTCCAGAGATTTCCCTTCATGCTATGACTGGTCTACGTAGTGCAAGCACAATGCAGGTTAAAGCCCAATTACATCATTTACAGTTATTGGCTTTAGTTGACTCAGGTAGTACACATAATTTCATCAGTCAGCAGGTGGCAGAACAACTTGGGTTAGTAGTACAGCAACAGATTGGTCTTTCTGTATCAGTAGCCAATGAGGCTAAAATTACTAGTGTAGGCATATCACCAGCCACACACTTTGATATTGAGGGATATGCCTTTGTTGCAGATTTTTTGGTGATTCCACTATCAGGATTCGATTTGGTGCTAGGAATTAAATGGCTACAATTGTTGGGACCAATACTATGGGATTTCCAAGCTCTGACCATGTCTTTTATAGAGGTCCAACATCAGATTATATTGCATAGCACACAAGCACCACTCACTTGCGCACTACAGGTTGCCCAGGTCTAGTCCACAAACACATGTAAGTTAACTCACTTACTTACAGAATTTGAAGATATCTTTCAAGACCCTACTACCTTACATCCACTTAGGCATTGTGATCACCGTATCCGTTTGAAAACGGGGACCGAGCCGGTAGTGGTGCGTCTGTATCGTTACCCTCACTTACAGAAGGATGAGATTGAAAGGCAATGCCAACAGATGTTAGCATAGGGTATTATTCAGCCCAACAGGTCTCCTTTTTCTTCACCGGTATTACTAGTCCGCAAGCATGATAAGTCATGGAGGTTCTGTGTGGATTATCGACAACTCAATGCCCATACGATTAAAGATAAATTTCCTATTCCAGTGGTGGACGAGCTGTTAGACGAGCTACATGGAGCTACTATTTTTACTAAACTCGATTTGAAATCTGGCTATCATCAAATCCGAGTTCATCCATCAGATGTGGAGAAAACAGCGTTCTGCACGCATCACAGCCATTTTGAATTCCTCGTAATGCCATTTGGTCTGTCAAATGCGCCTTCCACCTTCCAGGCCCTCATGAATGAGGTATTTTCCTCTCTCTTGAGAAAATATGTATTGGTATTTTTTGACGATATTTTGGTCTATAGCAATTGCTGGGAAGAACATCTTCATCACCTTCACCAGGTATTTTCTCTGATACATTCACATCATTTTGTTTTAAATCGGTCAAAATGTTCTATGGGCACATCAGAAGTGGCATATTTGGGCCATGTTATTTCAGCATCGGCGGTGAAGGTAGACCAGATTAAGATACAGGCGGTCACAGATTGGCCTATTCCCACATCTATTACAGCCTTAAGAGGATTTTTGGGCCTAGCTAGATATTATAGAAAATTTATTCGTCGCTATGGCCAGCTTGCAGCTCCACTCAACAATCTCCTCAAGAAAAATGCTTTTACCTGGTCAGAGACAACAGCTCATTCCTTTCAGCAATTGAAAGATGCCTTATCATCAGCCCCAGTTTTGCAGCTCCCCGACTTTGAGGAGTCCTTTGTAGTGGAATGTGATGCTTCGGGGGGCGGTATTGGAGTAGTGTTGCACCAACAGGGCCACCCGATTGCTTATTTTAGCTGTCAACTGTGCCAACACCACCACAAGTTGGCAGCTTATGAGAGGGAATTGATCGGATTGGTGAAAGCTATACAACATTGGCACCCTTATCTATGGGGACATTGGTTTTTGATTCGTACTAATCATTGCAGCCTCAAGTATCTTCTTGAGCAGCATCTCACTACTTCACCACAACAGCATTGGTTAAGTAAGCTTATGGGGTTTGACTTTTCTGTCGAGTATAAACCGGGAAGTTTGAATGTAGGGGCAGATGCCTTATCTCGCCAGGACGTTCTAGAGCCGCAATTAAACGCCATAAGTCAGCCCAGAGCTCTCTTGTTGGATTCTTTACGGGAAGAGGCACAACAGTACCCGGATATTATCTCCTTATGCCAGGGCATCCAGCAAGGGACAACGACACCACATTGTAGGGTTCAGGACAATCTCGTCCTCTACAAAAACAGAATTCTACACCACACATCCCCTTTGATTAACAACATTTTAGCCTCCTTCCATGACAGTACACACGAGGGCCGACAAAAAACATATTTCCGGATTAGTAGGGAATTTTATTGGAGGGGCATGAAGCGCAGTATAGATGATTATGTGGCGGCTTGTCAGACTTGTCAATAGAATAAAGCTGAAACATTAAGTCCAGTGGGGTTGCTCCAACCACTTCAGCTTCCGTCACAGGTCTGGTCTGATATTTCTATGGACTTCATAGATGGACTTCCCTCTTCGTCGGGTAAGTCTGTTATCCTTGTAGTGGTGGATCGTTTCTCTAAGTATGGGCATTTCATTCCTTTGGCGCATCTTTACACTGCAACTAGGTCGTTCAACTTTTTATGGATAAAATTGTCCGCTTACAAGGGATGCCTAATCCAATTACCAGTGATAGGGATGCAATCTTTATAAGTACCTTCTGGAAAGAACTCTTCAAGTTACAGGGCACAAAGTTAGCCTTTTCTTCAGCCTACCATCTGTAGACTGATGGTCAGACAGAGGTCGTCAACAGAACCATTGAAATGTATCTCCAATGTTTCGTGGGGGACTCACCTAAGAGGTGGGTTATGTGGCTCGCCTGGGCTGAGTTCTATTACAACACCTCCTACCACAGTGCACTCGGCACAACCCCATTCAAGGTGGTATATGGTAGAGAACCTCCCCGTCTTTTAGCCTATGAACCAGGGGCCTCTAAAGTCGCCACTTTGGACCAAGCATTAGCTAAAAGAGACACATTCATCACTGAGGTGCGCTCTCATCTATAGGAGGCACAACATTCTATGAAAAATATTATGACAAGAAGCATCGGGAAGTCTTTTTCTCTCCTGGAGATTATGTTTGGTTGCGTCTCCAACACTACTGGTAGCTGTCTTTGTCAGCCTCCAAACGTCACAAGCTCTCTCCGAAATATTATGGTCCCTTTCAGGTGATGGACCACATTGGGACAGTGGCCTACAAATTGCAGCTTCCGCCAGAGGCCAGAATTCACAACGTCTTTCATGTCTCACAATTAAAGGCCTTCCAAGGTGATTCGCCTTTGTTGTACACCCCGCTGGCCCCACTCCATGAGGGACGTGTACTTTCTACCCCGACACAGGTATTAAAAACTCACCGTATTCAGGGTGATTGGGAGATCTTAGTGAAATGGGCAGATGCTGACCCCAGTGACACCACATGGGAGCCATTAGCGGCATTTCTCACCCTCTACCCATTCTTTGAGCTTGAGGACAAGCTCTTTCTCCAGGGGGGGGGGGGTGATGTTATGGACTCCATAGCATCACGAGTTATCCATAGGCATATGAATTAAATTATGTCAATTTACTTTTCATGTAATTTCAATTCGGTTTGGTTTACTTTGGGTTGGTTCAGTGTAATGTGGCATGAACCACTTGACCTATGGGTCATCTTTGTATTTTCATCCTCAACCCTATTTAGGGGGATGTGAAGGAAAAGAGAGGCAAGTATTGAGAAAATTATATTTGACAGGTCAAATTCTCCCTCAGAGGTCTAGGTCGGATTTCTCCCTTTGAGGTCCAAGGTTGAGCTTCCTCCAAAGATCCTTCGTTTTAATTGAGTTCCACCATTACTCGTTCAAGAAACAAGAATTCTCTTCCAATGTCAAGATCATCCATGGAGGGAAGAGAGGAAAGAAGGGTGACTCGATCCATGGCAAGGGAAGAATCTAACAGTGTGCTATCATGGATAGAGGACAAGATGGTGATAAGAAGTGGGGACGTATGATGCATAAAGATCCTGTTTTTGTAGAGTATGAGACGATCCTAAAGCGTCCAATGAGGAGCTGTTGTCCCCTGTTGAATATCTTGTTATAATGACATGAGATCCGAATTATGATGTATTTCCTCACGAATAGAATCTAATACCAGTAAACGTGGGTGACTGATAGCATAAACTTGTGTGGCTGAATGATCCCGACATGATAAAGCATCAGCCCCCAAATTCGAACTACTTGGCTTATAGTGAACTGTAAAATCGAAGACCATGAGTTTAGTTAACCAATGCTACTGTGGGGATGTGGTGAGGTGCTGTTCAAGAAGATACTTGAGGATGCAATGATCTGTACGAATGAGAAATGGTCGTCCCCAGAGATAAGGTCGCCAATGTTGGACAACCTTGGCTAACCCAATCAATTCCCTCTCATATGCAGCTAACTTAAGGTGGTGTTGTCCCAACTGACGGCTGAAATAAGCAATGGGATGTCCCAATTATTGTAACACTGCCCCTATACCTCCCCCGGATGCATCACATTCCACCACAAAGTCTCCCTCAAGATCTGGTAATTGTAGGACTGGCGTTGAGGTTAAGGCCTCCTTTAACAGGTGAAAGGCTTGTTCCACTGACGAAGACCAGTGGAAGACATGTTTTTTGAGAAGATTGTTGAGTGGTGCTGTTATCTAGCCATAAGATTGGATAATTTTTCTATAATATCCTGCTAGGCCCAAAAATCCCCTTAATGCTGTGATAGTGGTGGGAATGGGCCAATCTGTTACTGCTTGTATCTTGCTCTGGTCAACTTTCACGCCCACAGCTGATATGACGTGGCCCAAATATGCCACCTCAGATGTACCCATAGAGCATTTTGATTTATTCAAAACCAAATGATGAGAGCGTAGAATGGTAAATACCTAATGGAGGCGATGGAGATGTTCTTCCCAATTTTTGTTGTAGACCAGCATGTCATAAAAAAATACTAACAAATAGTTGCGCAGAAGTAATGAAAATACCTCATTCATGAGGGCCTGAAAGGTGGAGGGTGCATTGGAGAGACCGAAGGGCATGACGAGGAACTCAAAATGACTGTGATGTGTATGGAATGCAGTCTTCTCCACATCTATTGGGTGAACACTTATTTGATGATAGCCTGATTTCAAATCTAATTTGGTAAAAATTGTAGCACCATGTAACTCATCCAGCAACTCGTCCACGACTGGAATGGGGAACTTGTCTTTAATTGTCTGCAAGTTGAGTTGCCTATAGTCGACACAAACCTCCATGATTTATCCTTTTTACGTACTAGTAACACAGGTGAGGAAAAAGGAGATCGACTGGGCTGGATCACGCCTTGAGCGAGCATATGCATGCACTATCGTTCTATTTCATCTTTCTGTATATGTGGGTAACGATAAAGCCACACCACTAGTGGATCAGTTCCCAACTTTAAACGTATGCGGTGAACGCAGTGACGCACTGGTGGTAGACCCGTAGGGTAATTAAATAAATCCGCAAATGCTGTAAGTAAAGGAGCTAACTGACCATCACCATTGTGCTGAAGCTGTAAAGTGTGAAGTGCATTATGGACCTGTGCCACAATACCTTGTAATGTAATCTGACCCTGTGGTGCTGTAAAGGTCATAGTCCGAGCCTGAAAGTCCCATAATATAGGTCCTAATAACTGAAGCCATTTGGCCCCGAGGACCAAATCAAATCCAGCCAAGGGAATGACTAGTAAATCTACTTGAAAGGAATGTCCCTCGATAGTGAAAGGTGTGTTTGCACATAAACCCACACTCGCAATTTTAGACCCATTGGCTTTGAAACCGAGAGTCCCCTTTGCTGTTGAATTTTCAATCCCAATTGTTGTGCGGCTGGTTCGCTGATAAAATTATGTGTGCTGCCAGAATCAACTAAAGTAAGTAGCATGAGATGATGTAACCTAGCCTTTACCTGCATGGTATTACAACTACGTAGGCCATGCATGGCATGGAGGGAGAGCTCTGGTTCTTGTTGTACCTCTTCAACAAATTCTTTTTCAGGAAGCTCTTCTGAAGCTTCTTCCAACAGTTCAATACTGAATAAGCGTTTACAGGTATGTCCTAGAAGGAATTGTTCGTCACAATTAAAACATAGGCCTTTGGCCTTTCTAGCTTCCATTTCCTATTTAGTCAAAAATTTGCGTGGCATAGTGTGTGGAGGCACACTGGTAGACTAATCTGCTCGATTAGGGGCAGAGGACCCCAAACGTGGACCAAATGCAGTACCCTGTGTTCTGTTGTTCCAAAATGGTTTTCGGTGTAAAGACTCTTTTAGAACTCTCTATTTGTGTTCCACAGCTCTGGCATAATTCATTGCTGAGTCCAAATCTGTCGGACCAAGTAATTCTACTTCCAATCTAACCGCCTCTATCAATCCAGCATTAAAAATCTGAACATGTAGGTGAGGAGGAACAAATTCACTAGCTCGGGCCAACCTTTCTTGGAACGTTTTTTGGTAAACTTCTAAGGTGCGTGTCTGTTTATAGTTGATCAATTCCCCCACTGGGTTGCTGCTAGCTGGAGGTCCAAACCTCAACTGGCAAGCATGTTTAAAGTGCAGCCAATCCTGAGTGGAATGGACATTTCGGTAGTGATGGAACCACATGAGCGCTTCATCGAGCAGGTGGTAGGCGGCCAAAGTAACCTTGTCCATTTCCACCGTTTGTTGATGATAGAAGAATTGTTCACATTTCGTGAACCACAGTAAGGGATCTTTAGAGCCATCATATGTAGGAAAGTTAAGTTTAAAGTACCTTGGAACCGTGGATGGTCCTCGTGCGTGAGTAGCCATGGGAACCAGTGGTTGGCGCAGGGGTGGATTTGGTGGTGGCGTGAATTGTTGTTGATGTACTGGTTGTTGTTGAAAATTGGTGGCTGGTGGTGGCGTTGGTGCTTGAAGTGCAGCAAGTTGCCGGATGTCTGTTTGAAGAGATGATTCCAGCATATGTAATGTATTATTGATGTGAGAAATTTCAGTACCTTGAAGAGTGGATCGTTGTTGAAGTTCTGAAAGTACTTGACGTATGTCCTCTAGAGAAGAGGAATCACCGAGGGTGGACCTGTCTGATACGACGTTGTTAGGATCCTTACGAGCCATGGATCTTGTCACCCTCCTCTCTTCCCTTCCTTCCATTACCTTGCTTGACGTTGAGATGGAATAAGGGAATGATGGAGATTGAATTTCAGAAAAGAGAATTTCGGAAATGAATTGGGGAAAAAGGGGAGAGAGCTTGAAGGAGCTCTTGGCCTGTTTATCTAATTTACTCTAGCAAAAGTAGACTCAATTCATATCTCTCTTTACCCTAGCCGTCCCCTTAAGTAGGGTTGAGGACGTCCAAAACACTAAAGACCCCTTGGGTCAAGGGTTCAAACCAATAAATGCTAAACCAACCCAAACCAAAGACAAAACCAAACCATAAACAATTACATGGAAATTGAAAAATATATTTATTAATTCCTACGCCTGTTGGTAACTCGTGATGCTATAGAGTCCATAACAGTGCTCCCGATAAGTTTGTTATTATAAATAAAGGTACCCAAACCAAAGTACTTGGCAAGGGATAATCTTCTATTACACCCTCAATCCCACTTTGAAATGTCCTATTTTTTCTTAAATCCCCTTTAAACTTACCCTCAGTAAGTCAGCTCACAAAACATCCAAATTGCTCTGTCACCTTCTCACCCTCTTCTTGTTTATTTCAGGATCTATCAACAAAGTGGGTTATTGGTGGAGGCCATAAAAAGGGGGGTTTGTATTACTTGGACCTGCTTTTATTTGCTACACTTTTATCCTCTCCATTTGAAGTGTAACTTTGGCACAACCGGCTTGGCCATCCTTCTACATCTTCTCTTCGACATTTATTTCCTTCTTTAAAGTTTTTGTCTACTTTAAATTGTGAGGTTTGTCAATTAAAAAAATACCAGAGGAGCACATATTCTCCTCGCCCTACCAATAAAAGTGTTGCTCCCTTTTCTCTAGTACACTCAGATGTATGGGGACCTTTGAGTGTCTCCAATATTTCTCAAGTTAAATATTTTATTACTTTTGTTGATGATTTTACTCGAGTTACTTGGTTATATCTATTTAAAGAAAGATCTGAAATATTTATGATCTTTGAGAACTTTCATGCTATGGTATTAACCCAGTTTGACAAGAAAATTCAAGTACTTAGGTCTGATAATGATAAAGAATACTTTTCTAGTGAGTTCCTGTCCTTCTATCAAGGTAACGGCCTTATCCATCAAATATTATGTGCCTACACACCTCAAAAAAAATGTTGGTGCCGAAAGAAAGAACTATCATCTCCTTGAGGTTACCCGAGGCCTCCTCCACTCTATGAAGGTACCCTAGTTTTATTGGCCTCATGCCATACTTACGTTTTTTTTTCTTATCAATAGGTTACCTTCATCTGTAGTTGGTAATAGGACTCCATATTCTATATTTTTTCTTAGTGACGACCCATTTTCTCTTCCCTAAAGGTCTTTGGGTGTGCTTGTTTTGTCTATATCACAACTCGTTCGAATAGTAAACTTGTCCCTCATTCTATGAAGTGCATTTTCTTGGGTTACTCTTGCACCCAAAAAGTTTATGTTTGTTATAGGCCTACCCTTCGGCGGTTACTTGTGTCTAGGGATGTGACCTATTTTTAATATACATCATTCCATACCTCGAATGATCCTCCTTCGGGTCTATCATTCCCTCCTACCTCTCCTCGTCCATTTGTGCCTTTTAATGCCAATGACACTCCATCCCCTTAGAAGCATCGACCAACACCACACTTGTGGATTTTTTTATCCTACCAAGGTAAGTGCTTCCCCTATTCCATTTGGTCCATAGTTTGATACTCGGTCCATTGCACTAAGAAAAGAACCTCGTACTTACACTACTTCTCATCCTATCTGCAACTTTATGTCTCACCATCGGTTGTCTTCCACATGTTATCAGTTCGTTACATCTATTTCTTCCATCTCAATTCCAAAATCCTATGAGGAGGCCCTGAAACATCTAGGATGGAAGGTGGCTATGGATAAGGAAATGCAAGCCTTATAAGAAAATTAGACATGGAGCTTAGCACTACTTCCGACGAGTAAGAAATCAATGGGTTTTAAATGGAATTTTATATTCAAACATAATTTGGATGGTACATTGCTAGCCTTGAGGCCCACCTCATAGCTAAAGGGAACACTCAATGTTTTAGAGTGGATTATGAGGAGATCTTCTCTCCTATTTCCAAGTTAAAATCTGTATGTATCCTATTATTGTTTGCCACTAACTCTTCATGGCCCATCTATCAACTCGATGTCAAAAATGTTTTCTTAAATGGTGATGTACACGAGGAAATTTATATGATTCAACCACCTGGATATGTGGTTGAGGGGGAGTCCGTATGTGTTATGGAGTCGATAGCCAGATGAGTCATCCAAAGGCGACGTGTTGTGGACTCAATAGCACACCGAGTCACACAACGAAGGAGGCAACAACAACTCACTCAATAGGATTTATTTCTTATATTGTTTTAAGTAGGAGTTATTTTTAATTACTTTTATATGTAGGGCATTATGGGAATTATTGTAACCCTAACCCTAAAACTCCATGACGTGATCTATTTAAAGGGAAAGAATGAATGAAAGATTTTAGAATAACCTGAGATCACCTCTTGGTCTCGAGTTTAGGTTTTACTCCAAAAATCCAACGTATCCTTCACCGTCCATTGCCATCCATCTTCATCCACCTTCATCCTCCATCATCCATAGCTGGAAGAGGAGCTTCCTGCCCCTTTTTCGAGCCCAAAGAGAGGGTCTTCCCTCCTTCTCAGCGTCAACAACAAGCAAGGGTTCTAACCCTCTTGACGAGCAGAAAAAGGAAGGTTTTTATGGTTCTTCCAAGTGAAGGACAGGTGCATCTCTTCCTAGCTTGGAGGCATAACGGAAACATAGCAGCAACGTCCACCAAGGTGAGCCAAGGGCTACCCATAAGCTAGGGTTTCAATCCTAGCACGAGCAGAAACCAGACCAGGGTTGAAACCCTGATTTCTGTGAGCAACAAAAGGTATCTCTTCCAGTTCTTTCTCCATGTGAATTAATTCAATTATAGCTATAACTTTAGGACGAGAGTGGATTCATAAAAAGGGGGAGTGATCACGTGTGGAAGACCAGCCAAAGAAGTGATCTTTAACCCTCCTTACTGAGTCCAGCAACTCAGTATCAGTGCTGGATTCACAAATCCCACGCCATGTTACTCGATCCATGACCCAAGACCGTAACAATGTGGTATCAGAATAGGGTACACATGGGGGATACTCTCAGCAATAAACAAATCCAAATCAGGATACAAAAGATAGAAGAGAACCTTGAAACAGCACAACCAGTACTGGGAAAGGTTTGTGGTTTGGAAGAAGAGATGAGTCATTAACATGCTAACTGAACTAAGGGCAGAGAGACATCAGACCCCAGAGGTGAGAGAGGTGACTCAACCATATCACAAAAGAGGGGAACAGTGGCCTGGGCGCACTGCTGTCCAAGAACCCCGACATGGAGGCACAGTTCCAAGGTACACCAATTTAGAGTTTCCCTCTTTCGATGGTTTAGTTGATCCCTTAATTTGGTTTCATAGATGTGAATTTTTTTTTAAAACCAAGGGACGACTGAATGGGATAAGGTGCAACTAGCCTCTTTCCATATGACAGATGAAGCCCTGTTATGGGTTACTAAGGTATAAAAAGAGAGACCATGGATGAATTGGGGAGCATTTAAAAATCTATGCACAGATAGATTCGGCCTTCCCACCAACAGCAACCCCCTGGGGGAGTTAGTCCTATTGCGACAAACTGGTTATGTGAAACAATATAAAAAACAGTTCCAGGAAAAGTTGGCTCATGGTGTTGAAAGGATATTGGCCGACCAATAGGTCTCCCTATTCATGGTGGGTCTCAATGAGTATTTACAGCTAGAGGTAGAACTCCTTATGCCTACAGATTTAGCTCATGCAATGAATATGGCCCGAGCAATGGAACAACGACAACAGTTGCAGCAACGTAAGCCGGGTTGGTCGGGTGAGAGGAACACTTCCTCCACTTGGAAAGGGTGCCGCTATATCTTAGGGAGCATCTCTAGCAGCACCATCCTCTAGATACACTCCGACTATGACTCCGATAGCCAATCCCCTACCGCATTTTATCAAAAAATTAATGAGTGCAGAGATGGCAGAATGGCGGTCCAAAAATTTATATTACAATTGTGATGAGCAGTATTGGGTGGGGCATCAATGTAAACAATTTTTTTGGCTCAAGGTGGCAGATTCAGATGATCTAGAGGTGCCAAAGGATATTATCGAGGAGGAACCACCAGAGATATCCTTGCATGCTATTACTGGGCAGAAATCGCCTAACACAATGCAAGTCCGAGCTCATGTCATTAACCGAGAATTAGTGAGACTAGTCGACTCGGGGAGTACACACAATTTTTTGAGTTTGACAGCAGCACAACACCTCCAACTCCAGATACACCCTCGTTCGACAGCCACCGTCTCAGTGGCCAAGGGCGAGAAGGTCCCTAGCTATGGGATTAGTAAGGCGGTAACTATTTCCATTGCCTCTACTTCGTTTAATGCAGAATTTTTTGTTATTCCCCTAGCTGGATTTGATATGGTATTAGGCATTAAATGGTTACAAACGTTGGGGCCCATTCTGTTGGACTTTTCGTTTTTAACCATGAGCTTTTATTTGGCGGGGAGTCGGCTGCTCTTACAAGGTTGTCAGGTGGATAGGGCCCACCGCATTCACACTTTGCAGACACTGGAACAACCTACCAGTACTATTGTTGATCTGGTTGAGTTCTCTGACCTCTTCCAGGAGCCTTCGGGATTGCCTACCCTGAGGCACTGTGACCATATGATCTGTCTGAAACCAGGATCTAAGGTAGTGGTCGTGCGACCGTACCATTACCCACACCTTCAGAAGGACGAGATAGAGCATCAGTGCCATGATTTGTTACAATAGGGTCTTATTCATCCCTGTCGCTCCTCGTTCTCTTCACCCATCTTACTTGTGAAGAAACATGATGGGACATGGAGATTCTGCATGGATTATTGGGAGTTGAACGTGTAGACAATGAAAAACAAGTTTTCGATTCCAGTAGTGGATGGATGAGTTACATGGGTCGTGGTTATTCACTAAACTCGACCTCCATTCGGGATACCATCAGGTCCAGATGCACCCCTCTGATATTGAGAAGACGGCGTTCCGCACACATCATGGCCACTTTGAGTTCGTCGTCATGCCATTCGGGTTATCCAATGCACCCTCCACTTTTTAAGCTTTGATGAATGAGGTATTTAGCCCCTATCTTCGAAAATTTGTTCTTTTGTTTTTCGATGATATTCTTATATATAGCAAGTCGGTTGAGGAGCATTGTGTACACTTGAGGATTGTTTTTGACTTGTTACGAGCACATTAGCTCTATTTAAATCATTCCAAGTGTTATTTTGCGGCTTCACATGTGGCTTATCTGGGATACATTATCTCACATGACGGGGTTATGGTGGATCCCGAGAAGATCCAAGTTATTCATGAGTGGCCGAAGCTGTAGTCTTGTTTTGCATTATGGGGTTTTTTGGGTCTTGCGGGCTACTATCACAAATTTTGTTCAGAACTGTGGGCCGGTGGTAGCACCATTGACCAGTCTGCTAAAAAAATTCCTTTATTTGGAATGAGTAGGCCACCCGGTCGTTTGCAGCACTAAAATCTGTTCTCGCATCCGCACCAGTATTACAGCTTCCCAACTTTGACGAATTATTTGTGGTAGAGTGCGACGCTTCAAGCGAGGGACATTGGGGCCATTTTACACCAGCTGGGCCATCCTATTACGTATTTTAGCAAACAGTTGGCAGTCCGAAATCACAAGCTAGCAGCCTATGAGTGGGAATTAATTGGGTTGGCCAAGGTAGTCCAACATTGGAGGCCTTATCTATGGGGCCGGGCTTTTCTCATACGCACAGATCACTATAGCCTTAAATTCCTACTGGAACAACGTTTGACGACGTTGCCACAGTAGCACTGGATCAATAAGTTGTTGGGGTTTGACTTCTCAGTGGAATATCGTGCGGGGAGATTGAATAAGGTGGCAGACGCCTTGTTGCGGTGTTTTGAGGATTAGCAGTCGGTCTATTCGATCAGCCAGCTGAGATTTCTCATCCTTGACATGGTGAGAGATGCACATGCCACTTACCCTGCACTGTAGGAACTGCATCAGAAGATTTCGAAAGGGACAATGAATTCGATGGTGAGAGATGCACATGCCACTTACCCTGCACTGTAGGAACTGCATCGGAAGATTTCGAAAGGGACAATGAATTCGATGGTGAGAGATGCACATGCCACTTACCCTGCACTGTAGGAACTGCATCGGAAGATTTCGAAAGGGACAATGAATTCGAAGTGGTCCATCCAGGATTCAATTATTTATTACAAGCAGCAGCTTTTCCTTCCACTTGAGTTTGAGTTGATTCCAACTATTCTCTCGGCCTACCATGATAGTAGACACGAAGGGATACAAAAGACCTTGCACAGAATTTGAGTTGATTTTTACAGGCAAGCCATGAAGCTCTCTATTGCGACTTATGTGGGTGATTGTCAAGTCTGCCAGCGAAAAAAAGTCGAGCACTTGAATCCAGCCGGTCTTCTCCAGCCTCTGGCCCTTCCTACGCAGGTTTGGGCCGACATTTCGATGAATTTTGTGGAAGGTCTACCCCTATCCTTCGACAAATCTGTACTTTTTGTGGTGGTTGTTAGATTCTCCAAGTAGGGACATTTTATACCATTGGCTCATCCTTATTCAGAAACAGGGGTTGTTCAAACTTTCCTGGAGCAGATAATCTGCTTACATTCCCGAATCCATTATGAATGACCGAGATGCAGTTTTCACGAGCACCTTTCGGCTGGAACTCTTTCGCTTGAGTGGGACTAAATTGAAGTTCTCCTCTGCCTATCATCCGCAAAAAGATGAGCAGGCAGAGGTGGTGAGCCACACCATCGAGATGTATCTCCAGTGCTTGGAGGGTGATTGTCTGCGGCAATGGGTTCAATGGCTTCCGTGGGCTGAATACTGTTACAACACTTCATTCCACTCTGCCTTGCAATCCACTCCTTTTCGGGTTCTATATGGCCGGGATCCACCTCGCCTTCTCTTGTACACCCCAGGGTCCACCCGTGTGGACGCGATTGATCAGGCACTCATGGACCGTGATCTACTGCAACAAAATATCATAGAACAGCTACGACATGCCCAAGTTCGGATGAAGGATGTCTAAGACAAAGGCCACCGTGAGGTCTCTTTTGAGGTTTGGGATTATGTGTGGCTACGGCTCCAGGCCTACCGCCAGTAGTCTCTTGCCAGACCTCCATGATATAAGCTCTCTCCCAGATGTTTTGGGCCATTCCCCATTCCTCGGCGCGTGGGACCAGTCGCCTATCAGCTCAAATTACCGGACATGGCCAAACTTCATGATGTGTTTCATGTCTCTCTTTTGAAACAAAATTCCGTGGTGCTGCCTACATCCACTCCATTCCTACCACCGATTGATAATGGCGAGGTTATTCTTACCCCTGCTGTGGTGTTACATGCTCGACTGACCAGTGACCATTTGGAGATTCTCGTTCAGTGAACAAACACTGATCACGATGCTGCAATATGGGAACATGTGGACATCTTCAAACAAGTCTACCCAGCTTTTGAGCTTGACGACAAGCTCTTTCTCCAGGGGGAGGCAGATGTTGTGGACTCAATAGCACACTAAGTCACACAACGAAGGGGGCAACAACAACTCACTCAATAGGATTTATTTCTTATATTTTTTTAAGTAGGAGTTATTTCTAATTACTTTTATATGTAGGGCTATTATGGGAATTATTGTAACCCTAACCCTATAATTCCATGACGTGATCTATTTAAAGGGAAAGAATGAATGAAAGAGGCAAGCTTTGAGATTTTAGAATAACCTAGTGTAAACAGGCTGAGATCACCTCTTGATCTCGAGTTTAGGGTTTACTCCAAAAATCCAACGTATCCTTCACCCTCCATTGCCATCCATCTTCATCAACCTTCATCCTCCATCATCCATAGCTGGAAGAGGAACTTCCTGCCCCTTCTCTAAGCCCAAAGAGAGGGTCTCCCCTCCTCAGCGTCAACAACAAGCAAGGGTTCTAACCCTCTTGACGAGTAGAAAAAGGAAGGTTTTTTTGGTTCTTCCACGTGAAGGGCTGGTGCATCTCTTCCTAGCTTGGAGACATCATGGAAACATAGCAGCAACGTTCACCAAGGTGAGCCAAGGGCTACCCATAAGCTAGGACTTCAATCCTAGCACGAGCAGCAACCAAACCAGGGTTGAAACCCTGATTTCCGTGAGCAACAAAAGGTATCTCTTCCAGTTCTTTCTCCACGTGAATTAATTCAATTCTAGCTATAACTTTAGCACTAGAGTGGATTCATAAAAAGGGGGACTGATCACGTGTGGAAGAGAAGTCAAAGAAGGGATCTTTAACCCTCCTTACTGAGTCCAGCAACTCAGTATCAGTGCCGGATTCACAAATCCCACACCGTGTTACTCGATCCATGACCTAGGACCATAACACGATGCGGGTGAGTTGGTGACTCAGAGGATCATTCAAGTACCTTAGGATTTATATGTTTACTTTATTTCAGTAGATGGTAGCATGTACGCCAACAATGGCATTATTGTAAAAACACTAAATCAAGTCCTTGGCGTGATTAGCCTTTAAGAGGGCTTATGAAAGGGAAGAAGGCAAGCATCATTTCAACCTAAATCAGGATCAACGTTCTCCTTTAATGAACCTAGGATCGGTTTTATCCTTGACGAACCCAAGGTTCAGGTCTCCCTTCGACAAGCCTAACTTCTTCTCTCCACTCAATCCATCATTCCATCCATTCTTGGAAATATAGGTCGACCAGGCAGGTCTGTTCGCCCTGGTTCATCCCTTGCTCCCCTTGACGATCCTTCACTTCATTGAGTGATGAGGTCCATGGTCAAGGACCGTAACACTTTGGTATCAGAGCAGGTAAGTATGGGGGAGTTTTCAAACCATGAGGAATTGCTGGCAAGGTTCACGGAAGTGATCAATGCCAGTCAAGAAGAGACTGAGGGCCAATTAGCAGCACTGTTGGATAGCCAAGTCTCTCAAGCGGTATCTCAACAAGTAGAAGCGGTCACTAATCGGGTGTATGAGATGTTTTTAGGAAGGACACCAACCCCGAGAGAGGGGGAAAGGGGCCCTTCGAATGGTCAAGGCGCACATCAGGCTGGACACACAGAGCACACTGTATATGGGGGAAATTTCAGTCCAGGCAGAGGAGTGGTCCCAAGCTACACTAAACTAGACTTTCCAGTGTTCAATGGGTCGGAGGACCCTTTAATTTGGTTGTATCGTTGTTGTTTTTTTCTAATCAAAGAATGACTGAAATAGACAAAGTTGTATTGGCCGCCTTCCACATGCTCGATGAAGCATAGCTATGGGGCCATCAACTCGAATTGGAACATCCTGGTCTAGATTGGGAGGGATTTAAGGAATTGTGCACCATTCGGTTATGACCGCCCACTCAAAGCAATCCTTTGGGCGATTTAGTACTCTTAAGACAAACGGGAAGAGTACCACAGTACCAAAAACAATTTCAAGAAAAATTAGCACAAGCAAGCAAGATGGTATGCTGTTATGGACTCTATAGCGTCACGAGTTACCAACAGGCGTAGGAATTAATGAATGTGTTTTTCAATTTCCATGTAATTGTTTCTTGGTTTGGTTTTGTCTTTGGTTTGGGTTGGTTTAGCATTTATTGGTTTGAACCATTGACCCAAGAGGTCTTTAGGGTTTTGGACGTCTTCCACCCTATTTAAGGGGACGGCTAGGGTAATGAGAATTATGAATTGAGTTTACTTTAGTTAGCATAATTTAGATAAATAGGTCAATAGCTCCTTCAAGCTCTCTTCCATTTTTCCCCATTTCTCCTTTCCGAAATTCAATTCCCTTCAACCCCTCATTCCATCTCAACGTCAAGCAAGGTAATGGAAGGAAGAGAATAGAGGAGGGTGACAAGATCTATGGCTCGTGAGGATCCTAACAACGTGGTATCAGACAGCTGCTCCTCATTGGACGATTCAGGATCGTCTCATTCTCTACAAAAACAAGATCTTTTTGCATAATACATCCCCACTTCTTCACACCATCATGTCCTCTATCCATGATAGCACACATGAGGGTCGACATAAAACATATTTCCGAATCAGTCGGGACTTTTACTGGAAGGGCATGAAGAGCACAATTGCTGATTATATAGCTGCTTGTCAGATTTGTCAAAGAAACAAGGCCGAATCTTTAAGTCCGGCCGGCCTACTGCAACCTCTGCAACTACCATCTCAAATCTGGTTTGATATTTCCATGGACTTCATTGCTGGACTTCCCATTTCATCAGGTAAATCGGTGATATTCGTCGTCGTTGATCGGTTTTCAAAATATGGGCACTTCCTTGCTTTGGCGCATCCATATAATGCTGCTCAGGTTGCTCAATTATTTATGAACAACATTGTCCGATTACATGGAATTCCCTCATCCATTATCAGTGACAGGGATGCCATTTTTACCAGTCTCTTTTGGAAGAAATTATTCAAATTACAGGGCATCCAATTGGCATTTTTGTCTGCCTATCATCCACAAACGGACGGCCAAACAGAGGTTGTCAATCATACGATTGAAATGTATCTTCGTTGTTTTTTGGGGGACGCACCGAGAAGATGGGTGAAATGGCTTTCATGGGCAGAATTTTGCTATAACACATCTTACCACACAACACTGGGTACTACTCCTTTCAGGGTAGTTTATGGCAGAGATCCACCTCGTTTGTTACCATATGAACCTGGGGCATCCAAAGTCATCACTTTGGACCAAGCATTAGCTGACGAGACACTATGCTCACTGAGGTACGTACACATCTTTAGGAGGCCCAACACTCTATGAAACGCTTTTATGATAAGAAGCACCGGGAGGCATCTTATTGCCCTGGATACTATGTGTGGTTAAAGCTTCAACACTACCGCCAACTGTCCCTGACTGCAGCCAAGCGCATAAGCTGTCTCCAAAATATTATGGTCCATTTCCGATATTGGACCAAATTGGGCCCGTGGCATACCGCTTGCAGCTACCACCGGAAGCAAAGATCCACAATGTATTTCACGTCTCCCAATTGAAGCCCTTCCAGGGTGACTCGCCCCTACTGCACACTCCACTGCCGCCACTACATGAGGGCAGAGTCCTTTCTATTCCGGCTCAGGTAATACAAGCACCCCACATTCAAGGGGATTGGGAAATTCTAGTCCAATGGGCAGATGCCGATCCCAGTGACACTACATGGGAGCCGTTATCAGCATTTCGACTTTTATATCCTTCCTTCGAGCTTGAGGACAAGCTCTTTCACTAGGAGGGGGGTGATGTTATGGAATCTATAGCATCACGAAGTACCAACAGGCGTAGGAATTAATGAATGTGTTTTTCAATTTCCATGTAATCGTTTCTTGGTTTGGTTTTTGTCTTGGTTTGGGTTGGTTTAGCATTTATTGGTTTGAACCATTGACCCAAGAGGTCTTTAGGGTTTTGGACGTCCTCCACCCTATTTAAGGGGATGGCTAGGGTAATGAGAATTATAAATTGAGTTCACTTTAGCTAACGTAATTTAGATTAACAGGTCAAGAGCTCCTTCAAGCTCTCTTCCATTTTCCCCCCAATTCTCCTTTCCGAAATTCAATTCCCTTCAATCCCTCATTCCATCTCAACGTCAAGCAAGGTAATGGAAGGAAGAGAAGAGAGGAGGGTGACAAGATCCGTGGCTCATGAGGATCCTAACACCTTTCTATTCCGGCTCAGGTAATACAAGCATGCCACATTCAAGGGGATTGGGAAATTCTAGTCCAGTGGGCAGATGCCGATCCCAGTGACACCACATGGGAGTCGTTATCAGCATTTCGACTTTTATATCCTTCCTTCGAGCTTGAGGACAAGCTCTTTCTCCAGGAGGGGGGTGATGTTATGGACTCTATAGCATCACGAGGTACCAATAGGCGTAGGAATTAATGAATGTGTTTTTCAATTTCCATGTAATTCTTTCTTGGTTTGGTTTTTGTCTTGATTTGGGTTGGTTTAGCATTTATTGGTTTGAACCATTGACCCAAGAGGTCTTTAGGGTTTTGGACGTCCTCCACCCTATTTAAGGGGATGGCTAGGGTAATGAGAATTATCAATTGAGTTCACTTTAGCTAACGTAATTTAGATAAACAGGTCAAGAGCTCCTTCAAGCTCTCTTCCGTTTTTCCCCCAATTCTCCTTTCCGAAATTCAATTCCCTTCAACCCCTCATTCCATCTCAATGTCAAGCAAGGTAATGGAAGGAAGAGAAGAGAGGAGGGTGACAAGATCCAGGGCTCGTGAGGATCCTAACACCTTTCTATTCCGGCTCAGGTAATACAAGCACGCCACATTCAAGGGGATTGGGAAATTCTAGTCCAGTGGGCAGATGCCGATCCCAGTGACACCACATGGGAGCCGTTATCAGCATTTCAACTTTTATATCCTTCCTTCGAGCTTGAGGACAAGCTCTTTCTCCAGGAGGGGGGTGATGTTATGGACTCTATAGCATCACGAGTTACCAACAGGCGTAGGAATTAATGAATGTGTTTTTTAATTTCCATGTAATTGTTTCTTGGTTTGGTTTTGTCTTGGTTTGGGTTGGTTTAGCATTTATTGGTTTGAACCATTGACCCAAGAGGTCTTTAGGGTTTTGGACGTCCTCCACCCTATTTAAGGGGACGACTAGGGTAATGAGAATTATGAATTGAGTTCACTTTAGTTAGCGTAATTTAGATAAACAGGTCAAGAGCTCCTTCAAACTCTCTTCCGTTTTTCCCCAATTCTCCTTTCCGAAATTCAATTCCCTTCAACTCCTCATTCCATCTCAACGTCAAGCAAGGTAATGGAAGGAAGAGAAGAGAGGAGGGTGACAAGATCCATGGCTCGTGAGGATCCTAACATATGCATAGACCAGCACATTAGTTTGTTCATGGCAGGCTTAACTGAGGCACTACGATTAGAAGTAGAACTCTTTGGACCTACGGATTTGGCTAGAGCCATGAATTTAGCAAGAACGTTGGAGGTCAAACAAAAATTTCAAACAAGAAGACCAATGTGGCAAGGGGGGAAAAATAGTTCGGGAGTGCCCCCTATAGCACCAATGTGGAGAAGTAGTGTTGCTGCCCCTAATCCTCCAACCCCTAAAAATCCTCCATCCACTCTAGCGTTCATCCAAAAATTAAACAAGGCTGAAATGAAGAACGTAGAGCAAAGGGGTTATGTTACAATTGTGATGAGCAGTACACTTCCCGCCATCAATGTAAGAAACTATTCTGGTTAGAAATTGAGGATGAGGAACAAGAAGAACCAGAAATAGAGCAGCTAGAGGCTGAAGAACTTGCCATTTCCTTACAGGAAATCACAGGACTCCAGACCACCAAAACAATGCAAGTCTGTGCCTTAGTCAGTGATCATCCACCTTTAAGTCTTGTGGACTTAGGAAGCACTCATAATTTTTTGAGTTTCATAGTAGCCAAGTATTTACAACTTCCAATTCAAACTCGGCCAGTAGCTTCAGTTTCGGTTGCCAATGGGGAAAAGGTTCCTAGTTACGGGGTCAGCAAGGTAGTCGTGTTTAGTATTGCTGGACACCAATTTTTGACGTAATTTTTTATCATTCCATTAGCAGGATTTGATTTGGTTGTGGGCATCAATTGGCTCCAAACGTTGGGCCCAATCTTGTGGGATTTCGCAGCGTTTACCATGAGCTTTGAGTTTGAAAATGATAGGGTTAAATTACATGGCTGTCAACCTGAGGTTACAGCCCATGTACATGGACTTCAGCAACAGCACCCGACGGAGAGCACTTTAGATAACTTGTTGGATAAGTTTACAGACCCCTTTCAGGAACCTATCACTCTACCACCATTGAGACATTGTGACCATCAGATTCGTTTGAAGTCTGGGTCCGAAGTGGTGGTTGTGAGACCATATAGGTACCCCCACCTCCAAAAGGATGAAATTGAATGTCAATGCAAAATTATGTCAGAACAAGGCATCATAAGAATGAGTACGTCCCCTTTCTCCTCTCCAGTTCTATTGGTGATGTAACATGACAACACTTGGAGGTTTTGCGTGGACTACCGGGAATTAAATGCCAAGACCATTAAGAACAAGTTCCCTATACCATTTGTGGATGAGTTATTAGATGAACTGCATGGGGCACAATTCTTCACAAAGTTGGACTTGCGCTCGGGGTATCATCAAGTCAGAATGTACCCTTTGGATATAGAGAAGACCGTTTTTCGTACTCACCTTGGTCACTTTGATTTCATCGACATGACCTTCTGTCTATCTAACACCCCTTCAACATTTCAAACCTTAATGAATGAGGTATTTAGTGCCTATATCAGAATTTTTTTTTTATTATTCTTTGATGATATTTTGATCTTCAGCAAGTCATGGAATCAACATTTAAAAGACTTACGTCTGGTATTCCAACTTATTCGGACTCATCATCTATACTTAAAACGTTCCAAGTGCTCATTTGGTCGACATCAAGTGGCCTATCTGGGTCACATTATTACAACAACATGGGTCACAGTGGACCCAAAAAAAAATTGAAGCTATCATACACTAGCCACAATCGAGAAACATTTCAGCATTAAGGGGATTTTTGGGCTTAGCGGGTTACTATAGAAAGTTCATCCACAATTATGCGCCACTAGTAGCTGCTTTATCCAACCTGCTTTGCTGAAATGCCTTCCACTGGAATGATGCCACTGAACAATCATTCCAGACACTCAAGCAAGCTTTGCCCTCCGCTCCAATAATACAGTTACCCGATTTCAAAGCTGTATTTGTGGTAGAATGTGATGCATCTGGAGGCGGTATTGGGGCGGTGATCCAACAATCTCAGCACCCTATTGCATATTTCAGCCGTCAACTAGCGCTCCACCATCATAAGTTACCGGCCTATGAATGAGAACTCATTGGCTTAGCAAAGGCCGTCCGCCATTGGAGACCTTATTTTTGGGGCAGATTTTTTAACATCCGCACTGACCAGTCCAGTTTGAAGTTTTTGTTGGACCATCTCATATCAACTTCTCCCCAACATCACTGGATTAGCAAATTAATGGGGTTCAATTTTACAGTGGAACATAAGGCTGGTACATTGAACAAAGCTATTGATGCACTCTCACGTCGTTCAGAAGAACTACTACAGCTCTCTTACGTGATTCCATACGAGAGGAAAACCAGCACACACAAGAACTGAAGGAGTTGTCCCAACAGATTGCAAAGGGAAAAATGCCGTCCACATGGTCACTTCATGACAACATTATTATATATAAATGGCACATCTATTAATCTCACACTTCTCCTTTGGTGGCTGAGGCATTATCATCTTATCATGACAACACTCATGACGGCCTATAGAAAATATTACATTGAATCCGTGGGGATTTTTATTAGACAGGTATGAAATCCACAGTTGCAACATAAGTGGCTGCTTGTCCGGTGTGTCAGCGGAACAAGACAGACCATTTAACTCTAGTTGGGGTACTGCAACCACTCGAGCTTCCCACACAGGTATGGTCGGACATCTCTATGGATTTCATTGAGTGCCTCCCTAAGGCATCGGGGAAGTCTATTCTTTTTTAGGTGGTTGATCGATTTTCAAAGTATGCACACTTCATTCCTTTGGAGCATCCTTATACAGCAGCGACCGTAGCCCACGTCTTTTTTGAGAATATTGTTCGTCTCCACGGCATTCCGGAATATATCATAAGCGATCGAGATGTAATCTTTACAAGTAACTTTTGGAAAGACCTATTCAGATTATGCGGTACAAAACTTAAATATTCCTCCACGTATCATCCTCAAATAGATGGCCAGACTGAGGTGGTGAACCGCACCATTGAAATGTATTTAAGGTGTTTTGTGGGGGACAACCCTAAAAGATGGGTGCAATGCATTCCATGGGTGGAGTATTGCTACAATACCTCGTTCCACATGGCTCTACAGGAGACACCATTCAAAATATTTTATGGTAGGGATCCCCCTCATTTGTTTTCGTATGCTAAGGGGTCAACCAGGGTGGATGCAGTTGACCAAGATCTTATGGGTCGAGATCAATTGTTGGAGTATGCTGTCCAACACCTAAGAAAAGCTCAAGCACGGATGAAGGACTATTATGATTAGGGTCACCGCGATGTTCAATACACTCTGGGGGAATTCGTATGGCTCCGTCTCCAACCTTACCGATAAAATTCCATTGCGGGCAATCGACACAAGCTTTCTCCGAAATATTTTGGTACCTTCATCATTATCTAGCGGGTTGGCTAAGTCACCTATAAGCTCCAGCTTCCTCCAGAGTCCAAGCTTCACGATGTTTTTCATATCTCTTTGCTGAAGCCATTCAAAGGATCAACACCAAATTCCATTCCTTCCTTACCACTGATTGAAGACGGTAAAGTTTCTCTCACTCCCATCAAAATTTTGAGTGCTCGCCAGCAAGTGGAAAGGAGAGTGTTGAATTTATGGAAAAGTGAAATACTTCATTGACTTCAATAACTTGTTGTAATCAGAGTACATGAACCTCTATTTATAATAGAGGAAGGTAGTAGAGTCCAATTACAATAAAACTACCCTTGTCCCAATTACACCCAAACTCTAACAGTTAAGGTAAGTCCTAACATAATTAGGTAACTCAATATTAATAAAAGACAAATATAACTTAAACTAAAACTCTTCTTGGTCATGACCCTAAGATAAAGATACTTTTGTGAGTCCTTGATCTTCCAACTGATGTGATAAGGATGCCAGCTCTTGGTAATCATTGTGGGTCCTACTTCTTATGGGCTTGGGCCCATCTTGTGGGACTTCTTTGGTAATGTGGCCCATCATATAATAATCCTACATATGTAGGCCTTCCTTGGTGGTTTGGGCTTGATCTTATCTTCCAACACTGCCCCCTCAAGCTGGGGGTGAGAGAACAACATGAACTCCCAGCTTGCTGCAAATGATGTATAAAATATTTTTGTATAAAATGACACATCTTCCAAAATGCCTTCATCTTCCAACATTCCCTCTCACGCTATTGCGCCCTTCCATGAGTCCCTATGTCATTATAAGTGAGAGTAAAAATGTTAGGATCCTCATGAGCCATGGATCTTGTCACCCTCCTCTCTTCTCTTCCTTCCATTACCTTGCTTGACGTTGATATGGAATGATGGAATGATGAAGACAAAATTTTGGAAAAGGAATTGGGGAAAAATGGGAGAGAGCTTGAAGGAGCTCTTGACCTGTTTATCTAATTTAATCTAAGCTAGAGTAGACTCAATTGCTACTTTCTCATTACCCTAGCCATCCCCTTAAATAAGGTTGAGGACGCCCAAAACACTTTAGACCCCTTGGGACAATGGTTCAAACCAATAAATGCTAAACCAACCCAAACCAAAGACAAACCCAAACCAAAGACAATTACAAGGAAATTGAAAATCACATTAATTAATTCCTACACATGTTGGTAACTCTTGATGCTATAGAGTCCATAACATCACCCCCCTCCTGGAGAAAGAGTTTGTCCTCAAGCTCGAAGGAAGGATATAGGAGTCGAAATGCTGATAACGGCTCCCATGTGGTGTCACTAGGGTCGGCATCTGCCCATTGGACAAAAATTTCCCAATCACCCTCAATGTGGCGTGCTTTTAAAACCTGAACTGGAAGAGAAAGGACTCTGCCCTCATGTAGTGGCGGCAGTGGAGTGTGCAGTAGGGACGAGTCACCCTGGAATGGCTTCAATTGGTAGACGTGAAATACATTATGGATCTTTGCTTCCGTTGGTAGGTACAAGCGGTAAGCCACGGGCCCAATTTTGTCCAACACCTGAAATGGACCATAATATTTTGGAGACAACTTATGGCGCTTTGATGCAGTCAGGGAAAACTGGCGGTAGTGTTGAAGCTTTAACCACACATAGTCTCTAGGAAAATAAGATACCTCCCGTTGCTTGTTATCATAATAGAGCTTCATAGAGTGTTGGGCCTCCTGAAGATGAGTACGTACCTCAGTGAGCATAGTGTCTTTTTCAGCTAACGCTTGGTACAAAGTGACGACTTTGGATGCCCCAGGTTCATATGGTAACAGACGAGGTGGATCTCTGCTACAGACTACCCTGAAAGGATTAGTTCCCAGTGCTATGTGGTAAGATGTGTTATTGAAAAATTCTGCCCATGAAAGCCATTTCACCCACTGTCAAGGTGTGTCCCCCACAAAACAACGAAGATACATTTCAATCGTGCAATTGACGACCTCTATTTGTCCGTTCGTTTGTGGATGATATGTAGACAAAAATGCCAATTGGGTGTCATGTAATTTGAATAATTCCTTCCAAAAGATACTAGTAAAAGTGGCATCCCTGTCACTGATAATGGATGTGGTTATTCCATGTAATCGGACAATGTTGTCCATAAATAATTGAGCGACCTGAGCAGTAGTATATGGATGCGCCAAAGCAATGAAGTGACCATATTTTGAAAATCGATCAACGACGATGAATATCACTGATTTACCTGATGAAATGGGACAGCCAGCAATGAAGTCCAATGAAATGTCATACCAGATTTGAGACGGTAGTTGCAGAGG
The DNA here is from genome assembly GCF_029961685.1 of Aristolochia californica. Taxonomy (NCBI): domain Eukaryota; kingdom Viridiplantae; phylum Streptophyta; class Magnoliopsida; order Piperales; family Aristolochiaceae; genus Aristolochia; species Aristolochia californica. The sequence goes on along the minus strand of NW_027182290.1, from coordinate 9,779,274 downwards.
TTGCAGAAGGCTGGCAGGACTTAAAGATTCGGCCTTGTTTCGTTGACAAATCTGACAAGCAGCTACATAATCAGTAATCGTGCTCTTCATGCCCTACCTGTAAAAGTCCCGACTGATTCGGAAATATATTTTCTGTCGACACTCATGTGTGCTATCATGGATAGAAGATAGGATGGTGTGAAGAAGTGGGGACGTATGATGCATAAAAATCCTATTTTTGTAGAGTATAAGATGATCCTAAATCGTCCAATGAGGAGTTGCTGTCCCCTGTTGAATTTCCTGATATAATGACATGAGTTCCGGATATTGATGTACTTCCTCATGAATAGAATCTAGCACAAGTGAACGTGGCCAGATAGCATAAACTTGTGGGGCTGAAATATCCTGACATGACAAAGCATCAGCCCCCAAATTCGAACTACCTGGCTTATAGTGAACCGTAAAATCGAAGCCCATGAGTTTAGTTAACCAATGCTGCTGTGGGGATGTGGTGAGGCGCTGTTCAAGAAGATACTTGAGGCTACAATGATCTGTACGAATGAGAAATGGTCATCCCCATAGATAAGGTCGCCAATGTTGGACAACCTTGGCTAACCCAATCATTTCCCTCTCATATGCAGCTAACTTATGGTGGTGTTGTCCCAACTGACGGCTGAAATAAGCAATGGGGTGTCCCAATTGTTGTAACACTGCCCCTATACCTCCCCCGGATGCATCACATTCCACCACAAAGTCTCCCTCAAAATCTGGTAATTATAGTACTGGCGTTGAGGCTAAGGCCTCCTTTAACAGCTGAAAGGCCTGATCCACTAAAGAAGACCAGTGGAAGGCATGCTTTTTGGGAAGGTTGTTGAGTGGTGCTGCTATTTGGCCATAAGATTGGATAAATTTTCTGTAATAACCTGCTAGGCCCAAAAATCCCCTTAATGCTGTGATGGAGGTGGGAATCGGCCAATCTGTTACTGCTTGTATCTTGCTCTGGTCAACTTTCACGCCCACAGCTGATATGATGTGGCCCAAATATGCCACCTCAGATGTACCCATAGAACATTTGGATTTATTCAAAACCAAATGATGGGAGCGTAGAATGGTAAATACCTGATGGAGGTGTTGGAGACTGGTAACACATAGTTGCGCAGAAGCGATGAAAATACCTCATTCATGAGGGCCTGAAAGGTGGAGGGTGCATTGGAGAGACCGAAGGGCATGACGAGGAACTCGAAATGACCGTGATGTGTGCGGAACGCAGTCTTCTCCACATCAGTCGTGTGAACTCTTATTTGATGATAGCCCAATTTCAAATCTAACTTGGTAAAAATTGTTGCACCATGTAACTCATCCAGCAACTCGTCCACGACTAGAATTGGGAACTTGTCTTTAATTGTCTGCAAGTTGAGTTGCCTATAGTCGACACAAAACCTCCATGATTTATCCTTTTTGCGTACTAATAACACTGGTGAGGAAAAAGGAGATCGACTGGGCTGGATCACTCCCTGAGCGAGCATATTCAGGCATTGTTGTTCTATTTCATCTTTCTGTATATGCGGGTAACGATAAGGCCGCACCACTACTGGATCAGTTCCCAACTTTAAACGAATGCGGTGATCGCAGTGACGTACTGGTGGCAGACCCGTAGGGTCATTAAATAAATCCATAAATGTTGTAAGTAAAGGTGCTAACTGACTATCACCATTGTTCTGAAGCTATAAAGTGTGATGTGCATTAAGGACCTGTGCCACAATACCTTGTAATGTAATCTGGCCATGTGTTGCTATAAATATCATAGTCTGAGCCTGAAAGTCCCATAATATAGGGCCTAATAACTGAAGCCATTTGACCCTGAGCACCAAATCAAATCCAGCCAAGGGAAAGACCAGTAAGTCTACCTGAAATGAATGTCCCTCAATGGTGAAAGGGGTGTCTGCACATAACCCCACTGTTATGGACTCCATAGCATCACGAGTTATCCATAGGCATAGGAATTAAATTATGTCAATTTACTTTTCATGTAATTTCAATTCGGTTTGGTTTACTTTATTTGGTTTGGTTTACTTTGGGTTGATTCAGTGTAATGTGGCGTGAACCACTTGACCTATGGGTCATCTTTGTATTTTTGTCCTCAACCCTATTTAGGGGGACGTGAAGGAGAAGAGAGGCAAGTATTGAGAAAATTATATTTTACAGGTCAGATTCTCCCTCAGAGGTCTAGGTCGAATTTCTCCCTTTGAGGTCCAAGGTTGAGCTTCCTCCAAAGCTCCTTCATTCTAATTGAGTTCCACCATTACTCGTTCAAGAAACAAGAATTCTCTTCCAACGTCAAGATCATCCATGGAGGGAAGAGAGGAAAGAAGGGTGATTCGATCCATGGCAAGGGAGGAACCTAACACCCACACTTGAAATTTTAGCCCCATTGGCCACTGAAATCGAGAGACCCCTTTGCAGTTGAATTTCCAATCCCAATTGTGTCGTTGTTGGTTCACTGATAAAATTATGTGTGCTGCCCGAGTCAACTAAAGCAAGTAGCATGAGGTGGTGTAACTTGGCCTTTACCTGCATGGTGTTAGAACTACGCAGGCCATGCATGGCATGGAGAGAGAGCTCTGGTTCTTGCTGTACCTCTTCAACAAATTCATTTTCAAGAAGCTCATCAGAATCCTCTTCCAAAAGTTCAATACTGAATAAACGTTTATAGGTATGTCCTGGAAGGAATTGTTCGTCACAATTAAAACATAGGCCCTTGGCCTTTCCAGCCTCCATTTCCTGTTTAGTCAAAAATTTACGTGGAAGAGTGTGGGGAGGCACACAGTAGACTGATCTGATCGGTTAGGGGTAGAGGACCCAAAACGTGGACCAGATGCAGTACCCTGTATTCTATTGTTCAAAAGTGGTTTTCAGTGTAAAGATCCTTTTAGAACTCTTTTTTTGTGTTCCACAACTCTGGCATAATTCATTGTTGAGTCCAAATCTGTCAGACCAAGTAATTCCACTTCCAATCTAACCACCTCTGTCAATCCAGCAATAAAAATCTGAACATGTAGGTGAGGAGGAACAAATTCACTGGCTCGGGCCAACCTTTCTTGGAATGTTTTTTGGTACACTTTTAAGGTGCCTGTCTATTTAATGTTGATCAATTCCCCCACTGGGTTGCTGCTAGGTGGAGGTCCAAACCTCAACTGGCAAGCATGTTTAAAGTGTAGCCAATCTTGAGTGGAATGGACATTTCGATAGTGATGGAACCACATGAGCACTTCGTCGAGCAGGTGGTAGGCGGCAAATGTAACCTTGTCCATTTCCACCGTTTGTTGATGATAGAAGAATTGTTCACATTTTGTGAACCAAAGTAAAGGATCTTTAGAGCCATCATATGTAGGAAAGTTAAGTTTAAAGTACCATGGAACCGTGGTTGGTCCTTGTGCGTGAGTAGCCATGGGAACAGGTTGTTGGCGCATTGGTGGGTTTGGTGGTGGCGTGAATTGTGGGTGATGTACTGGTTGTGGTTGAAAGTTGGTGGCTGGTGGTGGCATTGGTGATTGAATTGCAGCAAGTTGTCGGATGACTGTTTGGAGAGATGATTCCAGCGTATGTAATGTATTATGGATGTGAGAAATTTCAGTACCTTGAAGAGTGGATCGTTGTTGAAGTTCTGAAAGTACTTGACGTATGTCCTCTGGAGAAGAGGAATTACCAAGGGTGGACCTGTCTGATACCACATTGTTAGGATCCTCACGAGTCATGGATCTTGTCACCCTCCTCTCTTCTCCTCCTTCCATTACCTTGCTTGGCGTTGATATGGAATGATGGAATGATGAAGACAGAATTTCGGAAAAGGAAGTGGGGAAAAACGGGAGAGAGCTTGAAGGAGGTCTCGACCTGTTTATCTAATTTAATCTAAGCTAGAGTAGACTCAATTGCTACTTTCTCATTACCCTAGTCGTCCCCTTAAATAGGGTTGAGGACGCCCAAAACACTTTAGACCCCTTGCGTCAATGGTTCAAACCAATAAATGCTAAACCAACCCAAACCAAATACAAACCCAAACCAAAGACAGTTACATGGAAATTGAAAATCACATTAATTAATTCCTACGCCTGTTGGTAACTCGTGATGCTATAGAGTCCATAACAAAAAATCACTCCTAGCTGGTAAGCCATTGCTTCACTCCAATCTTAATGCTGGATGTAGGGCACACTCCATTGCTATCAGTAGTGTGTCTCTTGGCATTGCTCTGAAGTGTCCACCACTGTGTCCCTCCACAGGACAACGACTCTCTAGTGGTAGGAGACATGAAATCCATTACAGGGGGGGGGGGGGGGGGGATAACATTGATGTAATCATAAGTTCCTCCGTCATGGACTTCCAACCACAAAATAATTTTCATCTTTTTGATGGGGATGAAGTTCCTCCTTCATGGACTTCCAACCAAAAATAATTTTCATCTTTTTGACGGGGATGAAGTTCCTCCGTCGTGGACTCCCAACCACAAACAATTTTGATCTTTTTGACGAGGTAAAATAAATGATGACATGACACTACCTCTTATTCAATAATAATATCCCCAAAGAGACATAATAGTTGTAGCTGAATATAACACGACCATCTGTTATGGACTCCATAGCATCACGAGTTATCCACATGCATAGGAATTAAAATATGTCAATTTACTTTTAATGTAATTCCATTTGGTTTGGTTTGGTTTGGTTTAGATGTAATATGTCATGAACCAATTGACCCATGGGTCTAATTTGTATTTCCGTCCTCAACCCTATTTATGGGGACGTCAAGGTGAAGGAAAGTAAGTATTGAGAAATTAGAATTAAACAGGTCAGATTCTCCCTCAGAGGTCTAGGTCGGATTCTCCCTCTGTGGTCCAGGTCGTGCTTCCTTCAAAGCTCAATCATTGCATTCATATTTCCATCATTCCACGTTCAAGAAAAAAAAATCCTCTTCTAGCGTCAAGATTCAATATGGAGGAAAGAGAGGAAAGAAAGGTGACTTGATCCATGGCTCGGGAAGAACCTAACATCTTGGTATTAGACAGGTCCACCCTTGGGGATTCCTCTTCCCCTGAGGATTTGAGGCAATTAGTTGAAGATAATCGCCAGAGGACAGACGTTCAAGCTCAATCCCTAGAAGAAGTGCGTTAGACTACATCTGACCTATGTGAGGCCATCAAATCCATGGATGCCACCATCCAAGCCCTCCTCCGGTGACAAGATGACAATAGTATACAAGCACAACCGCCGGCAGCCTACTCTCCACCGACCGACCACCATCACTACCACCCACGACCACCAATGCACCATACCAATCCCCATCTGGGGCCTGCCACTCAGGGACCAAATACGGTTCTCAGGTATCTAAAACTCGATTTTCCTACATATGATGGGTCTAAGGACCCCTTGATTTGGTTAACCAAGTGTGATCAATTCTTTTATCATAAAAAAACACATGCGGATGAGAAGTTTATTTGGCCGCCTACCACATGCTCGATGAAGCGCTCCTATGGTACCACCAATTCCGAAATAACCAATTAGTTCAGGATTGGGCAACCTTTAGACAATCATGCATGATGAGGTTTGGTCCTCCAACTAGTAGCAATCCATTGGGCAAATTAATCAATTATAAGCAGACTGGATCACTAGAGGTGTATCAAAAGACCTTCCAGGAACGTTTGGCCCGCACTAATGAGTTTGTCAGTCACACCCAATATGTTCACATCTTTACTGCTGGTTTGATAGAAGCTCTGCATCTAGAAGTTGAATTACATGGTCCTATAGATTTGGTCCACGCCATGAATTTAGCCAGGTCAATTGAGCATAAGCAGCGTGTTTTGCAGGATACACTGGTCAGAAAACCAGCTTGGCCAGGAAGGCACAATGCCACTGTGCCAGTAACATATTATGGGCCTCCACGTTCTAGAGCCAGTGCAGCACCGCGCCCAGACAGTTCTAACTCTACTCCACCATCTCCTTACTTCAAAAAACTGAATAGACAAGAAATGGATCAGAGAAAGGCCGAGGGCCTTTGTTTTAACTATGATGAAAAGTATGTCCAGGGTCACCTATGCAAGAGATTATTCAGTATATGTCTGTGGGAGGATTGTGAGGACATACTACTAGAGGAGGAGATTGTGGAGACAGACCAAGAGGGTCCAGAGATTTCACTTCATGCCATGACTGGTCTACGCAGTTCTAATACCATGCAAGTTAAAGCCCAGTTACATCATCTACACGTACTTGCTTTAGTTGACTCTGGCAGTACACATAATTTCATCAGTCAGCCAGCGGCCGAACAACTTGGGTTAGTCGTCCAGCAATAGACAGGCCTTTCTGTATCAGTAGCCAATGGGGTTAAAATTACCAGTGGTGGACGAGTTGCTAGATGAGTTACATGGTGCTGCAATTTTTACCAAGCTAGATTTGAAGTCTGGCTATCATCAAATCCGAGTTCATCCATCAGATGTGGAGAAAACTGTGTTCCGCACGCACCACGGGCATTTCGTCTCTCAAATGTGCCTTCCACACTCCAGGCCCTCATGAATGAGGTATTTTCCTCTCTCTTGAGGAAATACATTTTGGTATTTTTTGATGATATTTTGGTATATAGCAACAGTTGGGAAGAACATCTTCAGCACCTTTACCAGGTATTTACTCTTATCCGCTCACATCATTTGGTTTTAAATCAGTCCAAATGTTCTATGGGGACCTCAGAAGTGGCATACTTGGGCCACATTATTTCAGCAGTTGGGGTGAATGTAGACCAAAGTAAGATACAGGCTGTCACAGATTGGCCTCCTCCCACCTCCATTACAACATTAAGGGGATTTTTGGGCCTAGTTGGGTATTACAGGAAATTTATTCACAACTATGGCCAGATTGCAGCACCGCTCAACAACCTACTCAAGACAGTGGCTCATTCCTTTCAGCAGTTGAAAGAGGCCTTATCATCCGCATCGGTTTTGCAGCTACCAGACTTTGATGAGTCATTTGTAGTGGAATGTGATGCTTCAGGGGGCAGTATTGGTGCAGTGTTACACCAATAGGGACACCCGATCGATTATTTTAGCCGCCAACTTGGCCAACACCACCAAAAGTTAGCAGCTTATGAGAGGGAACTGATCGGTTTAGCTAAAGCAATACAACATTGGTGGCCTTATCTCTGGGGGTGCCCATTTCTGATTCACACCGATCATGGCAGCCTCAAGTATGTGCTTGAGCAGCGCCTCACTAGCTCACCGCAGCAGCATTGGTTAAGTAAACTTATGGGGTTTGACTTTACATTGGAGTAAAACCTGGGAGTTTGAATGTGGGGGCTGATGGTTAATCTCGCCGAGACATTCCAAAGCTGCAATTACATGCCATCAGTCAACCCAGAGCTCTCTTGTTAGATTCTATTTGGGAAGAGATACAACAATACCCAAAAATTATCGCTTTATATCATGAGATCTAGCATGGGAGATAAGAAAAACATTGGACGGTTCAGGATAGTCTGGTCCTCTTCAAAAACTGAATCTTTCTACACCACACATCACCACTTATTCACAACATTTTAGCCTCCTTCCATGACAATACACATGAGGGCCGACAAAAAACATATTTCCGGATTAGTCGGGAATTTTATTGGAGGGATATGAAGCGCAGTATAGCCGATTATGTGGCGGCTAGTCAGATTTGTCAATGGAATAAAGCTGAATAATTAAGTCCAGCTGGGTTGCTCCAACCACTTCAGTTGCTGTCACAAGTCTGGTAAGATATTTCCATGGACTTCATAGATGGTCTTCCCTCATCGTCCGACAAATTTGTTATCTTTGTAGTGGTTGATCGTTTCTCAAAGTGTGGCCATTTCATACCTCTAGTGAATCCTTACATTGCAGCTCACATAGCTCAGCTCTTTATGGTCAATATTGTCCGCTTACAAGGGATGCCTACTTCCATTACCAGTGACAGCGATGCTATCTTTGCCAGTACATTCTGGAAAGAACTATTCAAGCTGCAGGGCACAACGTTAGCATTCTCTTCCGCCTACCATCCGTAGACTGATTGTCAGACAGAGGTTGTCAACCGAACAATTGAGATGTATCTTTGTTGTTTCGTGGGGGACTCACCTAAATGGTGGGTTAAGTGGCTTGCCTGGGCTGAATTCTGTTACAACACCTCCTACCACAGCGCACTCGGAACTACCCCATTCAAGGTAGTATATGGTAAAGACCCGCCCAGCCTTTTATCATATGAACCGAGTGCCTCCAAGGTCACCACTTTGGATCAAGCATTAGCAGAAAGAGACACCTTGCTCACTGAGGTGCGCACTCATCTCCAGGAGGCCCAAAATACTATGATGTTCTATTATGACAAAAAGCACAGGGAAGAGATTATGTATGGTTGTGTCTCCGACACTACAGGCAGCTGTCACTGATAGCCTCCAAACACCACAAGCTCTCTCCAAAGTATTATGGTCCCTTTCAGGTAATGGACAACATTGGTATAGTTGCCTACCGCTTCCAGCTTCCGCCAAAGGCCAGGATTCACAGCGTGTTTCACGTCTCCCAACTGAAGGCCTTCCAAGGTGACTCTCCCTTGCTGCACACACCTCTGTCCCCACTACATGAGGGACGTGTCCTTTCTACTCCAGCACAGGTGTTACAGGCTCGCCGCATTCAGGGTGATTGGGAGATCCTAGTGCAATGGGCTGATGCTGATCCTAGTGACACAACATGGGAGCCATTCGCAGCATTCCAAACCTTCTACCCCTACTTCGAGCCTGAGAACAAGCTCTTTCTCCAGGAGGGGGTGATGTTATGGACTCCATAGCATCACAAGTTATCCATAGGCATAGGAATTAAATTACGTCATTTTACTTTTAATGTAATTCCATTTGGTTTGGTTTAGATGTAATATGGCATGAACCAATTGACCCATGGGTCTAATTTGTATTTCTGTCATCAACCCTATTTATGGGAACGTCAAGGTGAAGGAAAGTAAGTATTGAGAAATTAGAATAAAACAGGTCAGATTCTCCCTCAGAGGTCTAGGTCGGATTCTCCCTTTGAGGTCCAGGTCGAGCTTCCTTCAATGCTCAATCATTCCATTCCTATTTCCATCCTTCCACGTTCAAGAAACAAGAATCCTCTTCCAACGTCAAGATTAAATATGGATGGAAGAGAGGAAAGAAGGGTAACTCGATCCATGGCTCGGGAAGAACCTAACACCATCTTCCAACACATATAACACAAACCAAATAGTAAACTTTGTCAAAGAACCCATGAAATAATCCGATATAAAAATTTCTTCTTTGATGCACAAGCTTCATCTTTTGTGCTCCCCATTTCTTGAATATTTTGGTCACATAAACTTATCCACAACATAAGGAATAAAATACCTCTTTCTTGTACTTCTTCTGCTTCTCCCCCTCAAGCTGGGAGGTCACGGCAGTGATCCTAGCTTGAACCAAATATCATAGATGTAGCAATAAACCAAAATAACAGAGATTTATAAATAAGCCCTCAAACCAGGGAGAAGTGAGATATTTTTCTGATATATCAACTCAAAAAGTGACGCAAAACAATCGGCTTAAATTCGGATTTTTCAATACAACTGGATACCAGCCTGTCCTTTGATTCTTCCAATTCAAATATATCTTTCAATATAGATCAGATTGACATGAAATTTTTTCCTTCTGAAAGTAGACTTAAATAAATTTCATCCAAGTATAACATCTCTTCATAAAATATAATTATCAGAAGATAAATAATCCGATAGGTTTCGATCTCTGTCATTTGGCCGAACTAAGTTCTGTTTCTCTTGTTTTTCTTGAATGACCATTTACTCTTCCAAGATCAATATCTCCTTATAAAAAAATCATACCAAAATTTTTTTGAATATGAAAAAAAATAGACTTACACAAATTTCTCTTGATATATAATTATCCATATAAAGTCTCTTTCTTGATAGCTTAAAATACCTAGGAAGTTGACGCTTTCTGCTGCTGCTCGAACCTCTTTTTCAATCTGACCTTTCTTGTTTTAAATATCGATTTCTCTTTGTAGATAACTCAGATAAAAAATTGGTTGAATATTTATAAGAATAGACTTACATATCTTTCGTTTGATATATATTTATTCATATAAAATCTAATTCTTGATTGAAAAAAATACCTCGGAATCTGAAGATTGCTGCTGCTACTCGAACCTTTTTGCAAACTGACCTTTGCTCATTGAAATATCGATATCTCTTTGTCGATAACTCAGATTGGAACAAATAATTTTTCTTTGGAAAGTAGACTCAAATATATTTCCATCAATAGATATCTTACAATATGAAAAACAATGAATAGAGGTGAAAATTGCAACGAAATCTACGGGTGTATGGACTAAAAAAAAAAAACTACGAACCTAGACTTAGGGTTTAGGGTTTAGAGAAAAGGATCACATTACCTCCTTGAGTTGACCAATTCAACTCACAGAACCTGCTCTGATACCATGTTAAATTTATAGAAAAGTGAAATACTTCATTTACTTCAATAACTTATTGTAATCAGAGTACATGAACATCTATTTATAATAGAGGAAGGAAGTAGAGTCCAATTACAATAAAACTACTCTTGTCCCAATTACACCCAAACTCTAACACTTAGGGTAAGTCCTAACATAATTAGGTAACTCAATATTGATAAAAGACAAATATAACTTAAACTAAAACTCTTCTTGGTCGTGACCCTAAGATAAAAATACTTTTGTGAGTCATTCTTGATCTTCCAACTGATGTGATAAGGATGCCAACTCTTAGTAATCAGTGTGGGTCCTACTTCTTATGGGTTTGGGCCCATCTTGTGGGCCTTCCTTGGTCATGTGGTCCATCTTATAATAATCTTACATATGTGGGCCTTCCTTGGTCATTTTGGCTTGATCTTATCATCCAACAGAGAGAAGTACTAGTTCAGTGGACGCACACAAATGACACCGAAGCCAATTGGGAGGACCTAGAAGTATTCTAGCACGTCTACCCTACCTTTGAGCTTGTGGACAAGCTCTTTTACCAAGAGGGGAGTGATGTTATGGACTCGATAGCTGGACGAGTCATCCAAAGGCGACGTGGGTGAGTTGGAGACTCAGAGGATCATTCAAGTACCTTAGGATTTATATGTTTACTTTATTTTAGTAGGTGGTACCGCCAACAATGGCATTATTATAAAAACATTGAATCAGGTCCTTGGCGTGATTATCCTTTAAGAGGGCTTATGAAAGGGAAGAAGGCAAGCATCATTTCAACCTAAATCAGGATCAACACTCTCCTTTAATGAACCTAGGATCAGCATTCTCCTTGACGAACCCAAGGTTCAGGTCTCCCTTCAACAAGCCTGACTTCTCCTCTCCACTGAATCCACCATTCCATCCATTCTCGACAATATAGGTCGACAAGGCAGGTCTATTCTCCATGGTTCATCCCCTGCTCCCCTTAACGATCCTTCACTTCGTCGATTGATGAGGTCTATGGTCATAGACCGTAACAGTATGCCTCTGAAAGAAGTCCTTATATGGGCTTATATAGTGTCCTCAGGCCTGGTTTGATAGATTTAGCCAAGCACTACTATAGTTTGGATTTCGTCGGTGCTCAGTAGATCATTTAGTATTTATTAGAGATACCTCAAATGGAAATATATTATTGGCTTTGTATGTTGATGATATTGTCTTAACCAGCAATGATGCAAAAAGTATACAAGAAGTTAAAAACATGATATATGTCATGAATTTAAAACTAAACATCTTGGACTTCTAAACTATTTTTTTGGGCATAGAAGTTCTTCAATCCAAGTATGGGATAATATTATCTCAGAGGAAGTATGTCTTGGACCTCCTAGAAGAAATGAGAATGATGGGGTGCATCCCAACTGACACACCTATGGATGGGAATATTGAATTATGTACAAGTTCTGGAGAAGATATTTAGCAAATATCAAAGACTTGTGGGCAAACTTATCTACCTCAAGGTAACTAGACCAGACATATCATACGTCGTAAGTGTGGTGAGTCAATACATGCATAAACCACAGCTTACCCATTCGCAAGCCTTGGAAAGGATATTACAATACTTAAAAGGAGCCCCAAGAAGAGGATTGCTCTATAATAAAAATGGCCTCTTCAACATAGAAGGTTTCTTAGATGCAGATTGGGCTGGATCACTTGATGATAAGAAGTCGACTTTTGGATATTGCACTCTTGTTGGAGGGAATCTGTTTACATGGAGAAGCAAGAAGCAAAATGTAGTTGTGAGATCCTATGCAGAAGCTAAATACAGGGCTATGGCTCACACAACCAATGAACTCTTATGGATCAGGTCCCTTCTTACCGAATTAGGATTTTTAAAAGGAGGTTCTATAGGTCTATATTGTGATAAACAAGTAGCTATTCATATCACTTCAAAAATCTGGTCTTCCATGAAAGGACCAAACACATTGAGGTGGACTACCACTTTATACGGGAGAAATTTCAAGCGGCTATAATCTCCCTCAAACATGTTTCATCACAAGAGCAAGTAACACATATTCTTACTAAACCAGTTATGTCTAAGATCCTATCTTTTATATATGGCAAGCAAGGTATAGATGATGTTTTTTCTCGTCCAGCTTGAGGGGGAGTGTTACAAGATGGGCTCAAGCCCACATGTCCAAGAGGTAGCATATTGGTAAATAAGAAGAGTTCTCATAAAGATGGCATGAAGATGTCATTATTTGTCTATTTATGTATCTTCTCTTGTAATGCTGTAGCCTTAAGGGCATTGTAAAAACTATAAATAGAGGTCTTTGGCTAAGAGGTAGAGCATTAAGTTCTCTCCTCTCTTGTCAAATTTGTCCAAACTCTCCTCTCGCTCCTCTTGGAAGCCAATCTCTAAACTCTCTCTCCTTTCTCTCTTCTTCTCTTCTTCTTCTCTTTCTTCTTCTTCTCCTCTCCCTCTTTTGCTCGAGATCAATATGGAGTCCTAAATTCTATAGAGGAAGTGTAGGGCTGATGTGACATACTACTGGTGTGGCAGTGACAGGGCGTAAACTATCTAGTGTGGTATTTTGACTAGTCAAAAGTTTGATATATTTCCTAATTAAGTGTGAAATTGGTTATTTTCTAAATTATTTTTAAACATTGGTTATTTTAAAAAGTTTTCTAAAAATTTCTTACTGAAACACAACCATATCAGTTCAGAAAGTTATATAAAACACAATGTATTCTGCTATTCACTTCCTCGCATGAGAAGTATCCAGGAATCAAAATGCAACGTCAAAAGTTTAAATAAACTCACTAAATCATATCCCTATGAATACATGTGCTTGACAAAAAACATCTAGTTTAATACCAGAGATACCAGAGAGACCAGGGAACAGCAAGATACTAGCAAGTTTCAAGTTTTATGAGTGCTAATAATGGCAACTCGAATTCATCAAGATTTCATGTCGGGTTCACCAAAGACATAAGAAAGACTTTTCCAAAACTCCTCTTGCTGATTTTGAATCCAGATCCTCAAGAAACAACAAAAGGAATCTAGTTTACAAAGACATCTCATTTTTGTTTTCCAAACGCAAGGAAGAGTTGTTTGATTTGTTTCATCTTGTTTTCGAGAAAAGAAAACCTAACAACTAGCTGCTACTTCCCTTTCATTTTTTGGATCATGATTCAACAGAAAAAAGCAGAGATGAAATGGTTACTAGAAAGAACAAGTAACATTAGGTACAAAGAAAATACCAGAGAGAGATGATCAATATAGACCCAACAAATTTTACTCACAGAGAACAAAATTTTAATAGTGTAAGAAATCAGTAAAACCAGCCTTGAATAACACAGGTATAAGCTAATTATTATAAACTTCTAACATCTATGTTGTACATGTATTTATTTCTCTAAATATGAGACATGGGGAAGAAATCAAGAGAAATAACTTATCTCTCTAAATCAAATTCAGCAGCTCCACATCTCATAAATCCAACAACCCATGTCGTCTTCTACATGTTGGAAGATATGGAGGATTGCCATTTTATACGAGAAAATCCTATACACCATTTGTATCAAGCTGGGTGTTTATGGTGTTCTCTCACCCCCAACTTGAGGGGGAGTGTTCGAAGATGGGCCCAAGCCCACACGACCAAGGAAGGCCCATAAGTCCATGTGTGTGGAAGATGAGATCAAGCCCATTAGACCAAGGAAGACCCACACATCCAAGACATGTGGAAGATGGTCCCAAGGCCCATAGACCAAGTAGAAGGGCCACAAGCCCATATATTGATGGCAAGATGATAAATAAAGAGTCATCTCATAGAGATGGCATTGATTAAGTTAAAGTTTCAAGGGCATTATTTTAATATTTTAGGATCATTAATTTATAAATTGAGGGGAAGGGTTAGGGCATCCAGTCCATAACCTCTTCTTCCTCTTGTTTTCTCCCAATGGGTCTCAAAATTCATGGAGTTCTGAAAATCAACATGGTATCAGAACTGTGATTTTCAAGTCTCACATCTATGGTTTTGAGGATTGAAAAAAAACCCATTATTTTTTTTCTTTGCTCGTATTACTGTTTTGTTTTTCATCATTACTGGAGCTATGTTTCTGCTGCTGCATATTTCTGGCAACATCAGCCAGCAATCCGATAAAATATTTTTGTTATGATCTTTTGGCACTGTTGTTATCCTGCACACTGATGAAAGAAACTCAAACGAGATCGGGATCTTATTTCTATTTCAAACACTGTTTGGGAATTTATCTCCCGAGTTTCTGTTTCTTATTCCAAAAAACTCCTTTCATTGTTGGCTACACCATCTCTGTTTATCGTTGTTCTTCTACTGATGGGAGTTTATCATCGATAAGAAAGTTTCCTTCGTTGTTATTTTGTTGTTTCTTTTGGGGATATTACTGCTAGTTTTACTCTGTCCACTGTCTGCTTATCCGAGGTATTACAACTAATAATCCGGTAGATTGGAAGTTGCTGGTTTCATCTCTATTTCTTTGCCTGTTTATTTCTGACTCTTGTTTTTGTTGTTGTTAATTTAGGGAGTTATTTGAGATAAGATTTGCGCTGACGAGATGGGAAATTGCTGGTGCTTATTATCTTCTCATGATCGTCTCTTTGCTGGCATTAGATTCTAGAGATGTTTCTTACTTTGGAAAAATTATCCGCCATCATTACATTGTTGATCATCCAAAATCATCTCTACCGCAGAAACTGCTGAAAATACATTTGATCCTCCCCTGTTCGGAAAGTAATCTCGGGACTTATCTTTGTTCAAAAAGTCTTAGGCAGTCTCCTTTGCTGGCCTGAGAAGTTTTTGGATATTGGGATTTTGGGATTGATCTTTTGTGCTGCTCTGTCAGTGGCATTTCCACACCGAGATAGAAATTCTGCCATTACATTTTTCAGAGAATCTCATAGCTGTCTCGTCATCTGATAGTCTCTATGTTGTCTTTGGTAATTGAAGAAAGGCTTGGGAGACAGTTGGTAAGCTTTTTGGTTTCCATTTGAAGCCCGAAACCAATTCGGAAGGGCTGCTCTTTGTTGGTGCAACGATACCTCCCTGCCGTCTCTGGTCTCCCGATTTGTTCGGTGCCATGGGGAAGAAGAACATTTTAGAAAAATTATATTTTTCCTAGGTTAGGAAACTGGTTTTAGTTGAGAACCCAGACCAGACATTACTAGGTCAACCCAACGAACCGGCAATCTCCTCTGGCTTCCAGATTGGCTGACAAAGAAGGGAAAGCTTTGGGGGTCTTAGAACGCCCAATGATGTAGGAACGTGAGCTTTTGAAGGAGCTCCACCCTTAGGCCTCCTTAGAGAGAGTACCCGATCTTGTCTATGCTAATTGATCAATGCTTGTTTGCCATCATTCACCCGATGCCCTAAATAGATCAGGGAAAATGTCAAAGGTTCCATAATTACAATTAGACCCTTATTGAACTTCAAATTATAATTAAACCCCTAAGATACTAAAATACAAGTTTACTCCATCTATCCTCTTCTCCTGTTCGCCACTCTTGATGCTATGGAGTCCATAACATCACCCCTAAGAGCTTGTCCTCAAGCTCGAAAATGGGGAATAAAGTTTGGAAGGACTCGAGTGTCTCCCAAGAGGCTTCCACCAATTCCGCATTTGTCCAATGAACGAGCACCTCCCATGCGTTGTTAACAAGCCTGGCTTGAAGAATCTATGCTGGAGTGGGCATAGATCGGCCATCTTTGAGCGGAGGTAGAGGGGTATGCAGTAGGGGAGAGTCTCCCTTGAACAACTTGAGGAGGGAGACGTGGAAGACGTCATGTAGCTTGGTGTCTGGTGGAAGCATCAATCGATAAGCCACAGTGCCAATTAGGTGAAGAACCTGGAATGGCCCATAAAATTTTGGAGAGAGCTGATGGCATTTGATGGCTGCAAGAGAGAGTTGATGGTATGGTTGAAGTTTGAGCCAAACAAATTCTCTGGGTGCAAAGGAAAGGGGATGATGTCCTTTGTCATAAGTGTGTTTCATCATGGCTTGTGAATGTTGTAACTGAAGGCGGACCTGAGCCAGCATTTCATCTCTGTCGGCGAATGCTTGGTCCAGTGTTGCTACCCGAGAAGACCCCGGTTCATAAGATAGTAGACGCAGGGGGTCTCTTCCATAAATGACTTGAAAGGGGGTAGTACCCAGTGCGGTGTGGTATGACGTATTATAACAATACTCTGCCCATGCTAACCAATGAACCCATTGCCAGGGAGTGTCCCCCACAAAGCACCGCAAATACATCTCCAATGTGGCATTTACCACCTCTGTCTGGCCATCTGTCTGAGGGTGGTATGATAAAGAAAAGGCTAACTTGGAGCCATGGAGCTTAAATAGTTTCACCTAGAATTTATTGGTGAATATAGCATCATGGTCACTAGTGACGGTCTCCGGAAGCCCATGGAGCAGGACAATATGATCCATGAAGAACTGAGCGACTTGTGTGGCTGTATAAGGATGGCTGAGGGCCATAAAGTGTTCATATTTCGAGAACCGGTCTACCACAACAAGAATAACAGATTTCCCTGCAGAAGGAGGAAGGCCATCGATAAAATCCATTGAGAGATCTGCCCATACCTGTGAAGGAAGTTGAAGGGGTTGTAGCAAGCCAGCAGGTTGTAAGGATTCAGATTTATTCTGCTGACAGACCTGGCACGCGCAACATGATCAGCAATGACCCGACGGAAGTATGTCTTCCGCTGGCCCTCATGTGTACTGTCATGAAAGAAGGCAATAATGGTGGGAAGGAGTGCCGAAGAATGATGAAGATATATGCGTCCTTTCTAGAGAATGAGACCTTCCTGTAGTGTCCAGTTATTGTCCTTGGAATGGTTCTCGATTTGAGCTTGTAAGGCAAGGAGATCTGGATGATGGCTAGTATCCTGACGAATTGTGTCCAGCAATAGGGACCTGGGGTGGCTCAGTGCGTGTAGGTGTGAATCCCCCAGTTCTCTGCATGACAAGGTGCTGCCCCACGGTTGAGATAACCCGGTATGTATTCCACCTGAAAATTGAATCCCATTAATTTGATGAGCCAATGTTGTTGTGGGGATGTAGTAAGGCGCTGTTCCAATAGGTATTTGAGGTTACAGTGGTTTTTCTGGATCATAAAAGGTCTACCCCACAGATACGACCTCCAATGCTGCACGGCTTTGGCCAAACCGATGAGTTCCCTTTCGTAAGTGGCTAACTTGTGATGGTGAGGAGCGACGTGGCAGCTAAAATTAGCGATGGTGTGTCCCTGTTGCTGAAAGATAGCACCTATGCCTCCCCTGGATGCATCGTATTGTATTATGAAATTTTCGGCAAAGTTTGGCAATTGAAGAACTGGAGCTAACACTAATGCTTGTTTCAATTGGTGAAATGATGAGTCCACCAACTGAGATCACTGAAAGGCATGTTTCTTCAATAAATTGTGCAATGGTGCTGCCAACTAACCATATTCTTTTATAAATTTTCTATAATACCCAGAGAGACCAAGGAACCCTTTCAAAGCTGTGACGAAGTGAGGTGTGGGTCATTCCATAACAGCCTGTATCTTGCTGAAGTTTTGTTTCATCCCAGAGGCAGAGATCACATGCCCCAAATAAGCTACCTCGGAAGTGGCGAAGTCACATTTGGCTCTATTGAGAAATAAATGGTGTGCTCGGAGAATTGTGAAAACCTGTCTCAATTGGTGCAAATGTGCTTCCCAAGTTTTGCTATAGACCAGTATATCGTCGAAAAAACTAAGACATGCTTCCGTAATAAAGGGCAAAATACCTTGTTCATAAGCGCTTGAAAGGTGGATGGGGCGTTGGATAGCCCAAATGGCATCACCAAGAACTCGTAGTGACCATGGTGGCTGCAGAAGGCAGTTTTTTTGACATCCTCCGAATAAACCCGAATCTGATGGTATCCAGATTTCAAGTCCAGCTTAGTAGATAATTGAGATCTATGTAACTCGTCCAATAATTCATGTACCACAGGAATTGGAAATTTATCTTTGATGGTGCGAGCATTGAGTTCACGGTAATCCACACAAAAGCGCCAAGATTTATCTAACTTTTTCCCTAGCAAAATCGGGGACGAGAAGGGGGAATGGCGAGGCTGAATAATACCCTGTTGGAGCATTTGTAGACATTGCCTTTCTATCTCATCTTTTTTCACATGTGGATAGCGGTAGGGACGCACTACCACTGGTTTTGTGCCCATCTTCAAACGAATTCTGTGATAACAACCTCATATAGGTGGGAGGTCTGCAGGTTCCTGAAATAAATCGGCATATTCAGCCAACAATGAAGCTAAGTTATCCCGCTCTGAAGGACCCACGGAAAGTGTGTGGAGGGTGCATGGGCGCTGGGAGCTATTGCTCTGGAGGGTGAGCTAATGGTTGTCCAGTGTAAAACTCATGGTAAGGGATTGGAAATCCCATAAGATCGGACCCAATCGTTGTAGCCATTTAATGCCCAATACCAGGTCAAAACCAGCCAGTGGTATGACAAAAAAATCCACCACAAAGGAGTGACCCTCAATAGTAAAGGGCATTGCTGAAGAGAAGCCGACAGTGGTGACCTTGTCACCATTAGCCACTGAGACTGATATTCCTCACTTCTGCTGGAGTGATAAACACAACTGTTGTGCTGCTTGGCTGCTTATAAAATGATGGGTGCTGCCTGAGTCCACCAGTGCTAGCCGAATAAGATGATTCATGGTGGCGTGGACCTGCATGGTATTTGTTCTATGCAAGCCTGTCATTGCGTGAAGGGAGATTTCTGGTTCCTCCTCCTCGGTGTGGTCCACATCCTTTGGAAATTCATCCTATGTTGGGTCTTCTATTTTTACCCAAAAGAGTCTTTTGCATTGATGGCCCCTTATGAATTTTTCATCACAATTGAAACATAGTCCCTGAGCCCTTCTCTGATGAATTTCTGCTTTTGTAAGACGTTTGATAAATCCAGGTGGTGGTGTAAAGGCTGGTGGAGGTGTTGTAGAGGGGGTGTGGGGTTGAGGCCGTGGGTTGTGGCCGAGGTTGCCATGGGGGACGTTTGGTCAATGAATCTTAGAAGAGGCACTGTTTGGTGTCCAATGGTCTTGCCAAATTCATGGAGTGGGCTAGGGAGGTGGGGGCTTCCAATTCCACTTCTAGGTGAAGTGGTTCCACTTGGCCAGCAGTGAACAAACTGACATAAAGTTCAGGGTGCACCAAATGACTTGCATGGGCAAGCTTTTCCTGGAAATTTTTTTGATATTGTTCGATTGTTCCAAGCTATTTTAAATTAACCAAATCCCAATTGGGTTTCTGCGAAGTGGAGGACCAAACCGTAGCATGCAATTTTCCTTGAAAAATTCCCAATCATAGACCACAAACTCGTTTTTGAATTGATGAAACCACATAAGCGCTTCATCGAGCATGTAGAAGGCAGCTAATTGAACCTTGCCCTTGGGCAAAGTTCCTTGATTGGAAAAGAAATGATCACACCTGTGTAACCACATTAAAGGGTCGGAAGACCCATCATACATTGGAAAATCAAGCTTTGTGTACATGGGCACGGTAGGGGGTGCTAGATTGATGCCCCCATGAGGTAGAGGTGTTTGGCGCAGGGGAGGAGGTGGTGGCGGGGGTTAAGGGTGGAGATGTTCTGCTGTGCGTGAGGACGAAGCCATTTGGGTGGAAAGCTGAGCAAAGCCCTCCTCCACTCAGGACATCAACATCTGAAATTTTCTATCAAGGCCATTGATTTGAGAATGTAGATCAGCATGGTTCTCTTCCACAAAATTCCGAATTTCTGTCGGGAAAGAGGAATCGCCAATGGTTGTCCTGTCTGATACCACGATGTTAGGTTCTCTTGCCATGGATAGAGTCACCCGGCGATCTCCTTTGGCTTCCAGATTGGCTGACGAAGAAAGGAAAGCTTGGGGGGTCTTAGAACACCCAATGATGTAGGAACGTGAGCTTTTGATGGAGCTCCACCCTTAGGCCTCCTTAGAGAGAGTACTCGATCTCGTGTATGCTAATTGATCAATGCTTGTTTCCCTTCATTCACCTGACGCCCTAAATAGATCAGGGAAAACGTCAAAGGTTCCATAATTACAATTAGACCCTTATTGAACTTCAAATTACAATTAAACCCTTAAGATACTGAAATACAAGTTTACTCCATCTATCCTCTTCTCCGGTTCACCACTCTTGATGCTATGGAGTCAACCCAACGAACCGGGCTGCCCGTCAAGCTACTATCGAGCAGCATTAGTCTACTGAGCCACACCAGTTATGCCGAGTTAATTGGGACCAACTCGGACCAAGTAAGCCCAGTCAGGGTCAACTTGTCTAGGTCTACCCGACTTGGCCCAAATATTTTTTTCTCGGTATACATGTCAGGATCCCAAGTTTATACATATTTCTTCCATGACTCGGCTATATTAGTCTTCTATCTAACTTGGTGTGATTTGGTTCTTTTTCTCTAGCTAGATTATTATGTTAAAGTATTGGCAGCTTATTCCTTGGTCAATATATTATTTGGTGCATAGACACATATGATTATTTCATGGGACCTTTTACATAGATTTTTATTACTTGGGACATGTTATTGGGCCCATGCCCATTTTAGCTGCTGCTATTGTGTCTCTTTGGATGAGACATTATTATTGAAGGACTTCTTAATTGCTGTTTTTTATCAACATTAGCTATTTTGATGATGACGAAAGCCAAGGTGGCCCCAGAATATTATCTTCCGATTAATTACCTGTTACCCCCCTTAATTGGCATTTATTACTCCTACCATTTGAGAGTTGGTGTCTTGTGGAGGGACACAGTGATGGAGGAGTTTTATTATACTTCTGAGTACTATGTATAGACCCACTACCTACAAAAGATAGGAGTGTGCCCTACATCCAACATGAGTTATGGCTGGAATCTAGAGCAATGTCATATGATTTCGAGTGATTTTACTATCACTTATCTTATGGTAGTTGGGCCTCATGGAATAGACCACCCGCTTGAGGGGGAGTGTTGGAAGATATGGATTACTGCCATTTTATACGAGAAGATCCTATATACCATTTGTAGCAAGTTGGGCCATCATGATGTTCTTTCACCCCCCATCTTGAGGGGGAGTGTTGGAAGTTGGGCCCAAGCCCACACGACTAAGGAAGGCCTATAAGTCCATGTGTGTGGAAGATGGGCTCAAGCCCATAAGACCAAGGAAGGCCCACACATCCAAGAGACGTGGAAGATGGGCCCAAGGCCCACATGCCCATATAGTGAAGGCAAGATGGTAAATAAAGAGTCATCCCATAGAGATGGCATTGATGTAATTAGGTTAAAGTTTCAAGGGCATTATTGTAATATTTGAGGATCATTAATCTATAAATTGAGCTATCGGGGAAGGGTTAGGGCATCAAGTCCATAACCTCTTATTCCTCTTGTTTTCTCCCAATGGGTCTCTAAATCCATGGAGTCCTGAAAATCAACACTACATAACCAAGCAAAAATTAAGTTGGAATCCTAAGAGAGAGAAAGAGAGAGAGAGAGAGAGAGAGAGAGAGAGAGTTGTGAACGTGGGAAGAACAAAGGAACGTGAGAGAAAAAGTGGGAAGAAGGTTAAAGTTGTGTTGAACATCCTCTAACCTTCCCCTTTATACATATGTGACCTCAACCCTAAAGGCTAGAATAAAAAACAAAGAAAGAAGATGAAATTAGAAATGTATCACTACCCTTCTTATTTTCCAACAACAACTAATGGAAGTCCCTCATCTTTGTAGATAATGTATGTAAATCTAGTTGAGTTCAAAGCATACTCTAGTAGGTCTGATGACTATAGAATTTTATTGAGTTTAGGACCCCATGGTTGAAACCTCGAACAATATGAGAGAGGGAGAAGGAAAAGAGCAAATAGAGGAGAGAGCTTGGGTAGAGAGGAGAGAAGAAAAAAGAGAGAAAAAGAATTTAGGCTAGAGAGAGATTCTTCACGAGTTGAGAAGTGGAGTGCTTGATTGAAGCCTTCAACCAAGACCCCTATTTATACTATGTTCATTACATATTTAGATATAAGATAGGATCCATAATATCCCTAATTACATCAATCAGGAGTATCCAAATGTACATAAATCAAGGGAAGATAAATTGATTACAATAATCAAGGAAGATTGCCAAATCTTCCACCTCATGTAATAAGGATGCCAGCTCGTGTGATGAATCATCATGCCACCACACATGATCATGGTGGATCTGTATGGTCTCTCGCCAAGGATCTAGTAACTCGGTGAGTGGAATAAGGATCCAACACTGTTTGAGGGTTTCTTAACACATTTTTGTGAAAAGAACTCTCTTCTACTTCTCCTTTCATGTTAGGATTGAAAAGGTGTTTCCTTTTCTCAATTATAGATGCAACCAACAAGTTAAAGGAATGCTTAAGCATTCATATATGAAACCCCTATTTTATAATTCACGTCAACAAGTATAAATTCCTAAAACCATGCATCTACTGTGTTATACATAAAAGAGACTAGAGAAGACCTTTCCAAACTTAGAAAAGGTAATCAGAAATAGCTCTTGAAGATCTCCTCCAACCAGCGACTCAAAAGCCTTCTCCTTTGATGATAAGCTCACGCAAACCTCCTCCTCTTGTTGCTGGTTCATGGCAGAGATAGATTTCTCTTGCAGCTTGGAAGAGAAGGGTGATTCCTCTTCCTCCCATGATCTCCTCAAGGACTCTTCAATGGATTCAGCAAACCACCAAGAGAGTTCACGCCAAGAACCCTAGAATAGGGAGCCTAGCCAGAACCTAATTACTCTATTTTAATCTAAATCTGAACTTACCTTTATTTCTCCTTCCTTACCCTTTAAATAGGGTCATTCACGCCAAGATAGGTTAGGGTTAGGGTTATCAATCCCAACTATACCCCTACCTTCAAGTCTTATTACATACTCAATAAAATTCGAAATTAAAAGCAACATAAATAATAAAAGTAAAAGTAGGTGACTCGGTGAGTCATTGTCTCCTCGTCTGGGTGACTCGGTGTGCTATTGAGTCAATAACAGGATCCCACCTAGTAACACTTCCCCTCAAGCTGGAGGTGAGAAAACATCGTAAATGCCCAAATTACTATAGATGGTGGACAAGATCTTATGAGTGATTGGTTTGGTGAGAATGTATGCAACTTTCCCTTGTGAGGAGATATTTTTGAGAGATAATATGTCGGCTTGGAATTTCTCTCATATGAAATAGCAGTCAACTTCAATGTGCTATGATCTCTCATGGAAGACCAGATTTGAGGTGATATTTATTGCCACTTGATTATCACAATGTAGATCCACAATGGGCTCCTTTATAGAATATCAGTTCAGTGAGAAAGGATCTGATCAATAGAAACTCACCAACTGTGTGTGCCATGGCCCTGTATTCTACTTCTGCACTAGACCTTGGAACTACATTCTGCTTCTTACTTCTCCATGTAACCAAGTTCCCACCAACCATTGTACAATATCTCGAAGTAGATTTTCTATCATCCATGGATCCGGCCCAATCTGCATCTAAGTACACTTCTAATTCTGAAATGACCATGGTTCTTATAGAGAAACCAATATTCTTTCAAGTGTTTGCCAGTGAGTAAGTTGTGGTTCGTGCATGTATTGACTCACCACACTTACTACATATTGTATATCTGGCCTTGTTACACAAAGATAAATGAGTTTCCCCACAATTCTTTGCTATTATCTGATATCCACATCTTCTCTAGTGCCTGCAAATAATTTTGTATTGGAATCCATAGGGGTTTCCATTGGTCTACACCCTATCATTCATGTAACAATGTGGGACCCACCATGGTGCTCGAGCTGGTGGGACCCGTCATGAGGACGTGGGACACCAAGAAGAGTCCTCACCCAAGCTAGCATGAGTTAAGGAGTTAAGAAGCACAAGCTGAATTGAGTTAGAAGACTTGAAGATCAAGTGGGACCCACAAATATCTCACGAGCTGGCAACCTTATCAAGATAAGTTGGAAGATCATAAGGGACCCACAAGGATAAGGCCACGAGCTGGCCTCCTCCCTTATATTCACGTGATTGAAGAAAGAATTCTAGTTCAACTCATATTAGTCTTCAAGTAGATTGTTTTGAATAGGCTTATCTTATAGAGTTAGAGTTGGAATGTAATTAGGAGATTGAAAGGCTAATTGTATAAGGACTCTATATCTTCCTTTACTATAAATAGAGGTGTTTTAATTCAGAATTATCAAGTTACACATCTCCTTCTTGAGTTAATCTCTCTCTCTCTCTCTCTCTCTCTCTCTCTCTCTCTCTCTCTCTCTCTCTTTGCTTGGCACCACCTCTCTTTTCTCTGTTATTTTCTCTTCTCTCTACCCATGAGTTCTTCTTCCCTTTTCTTATTTTTCTTTCTTCTTTCTCTTGCTTGGAATTATGGAAACGGGATCCTAAATTCAACATGGTATCAGAGTATCAAATTTAGGATCCCTCATCAAAGGAATGCACTAAAGATGTGATGATCAACACCACTCAAAGAAGGCTCATTTGTGCTGGAAGATCACAAGCCGTGAGATAAGTGCTTAATTTTTTTTTCTTCATGTCACTGGTTTCTGAATTTAGAGGATGATTTAAAGATGAGTATTTGAATTCTTTCATATTATTATATTATGGATATGCATGCCTCTCTATCTAGAAGAAGCTATCAAAATAGTTTTGTCGGTTTGGAAATTCTGTTAACTAGATTTTTTTTTCGTGGGAACAAGAGTCCCCTGATATAAAAGATTGTTATTGAGTCTCTTATGAGTGGTATTAGATAAAAAAATAGAATGATAATTTAACATCAATGCTACCCATACATCGAGTTGTTTGAAGAATACTACATGGTGTTATTATTAGAATTTTTTGAAGAAGGGCCTATCATGGCTGGAGAGAATATGAATATCAAAAGTGATATACTAAGAATTACCATCATACCCTTATGTGGGGTATCAAATTTTATGAATTGGTGCACATCGGTTCGAAGGTTCCTTATAACAAAAGACCTATTTGGTCACCTCACCACTTGAGGACCACCCATTGATGAAGATAACATTTTTTATAACAAATGGTTGAAAATTGATACTTTGGTGATTAGTTGGCTAATCAATAGCATGAAAGAACATGTCTCCAACAATGTCATTCATCTTGACACTTCTAAACAAATGTTGGAGACATGTGCTAAACTGTACTCTTGCCCAGATACTCTACATAGACCATATGACATTCTCTAAAGAATGTTGAATACTAAACAAGGAGAAAATATCCATGAGTACTTGGCCCGCTTTAGAGGCTTTTTTCAAGAGTGGAAGTTAGCTCAACCTTCAACCACAAATATTTCTATCCAAAACAAGCAGAAGGAAGCCTTAATTACTGCTATTTTCCTTGCAAATGTTAAACCCCATCTTGAGCTTGCCAAGAATCAACTACTGAGTGCTTCTATTGTCCCTAAGTTTGATGATGTATGTGCAACACTACTTTGTATTCCAAACAATTCTTCCTCCACTACTGAAGTATCATCCGCTATGTATTCTGATCATAGAGGATCACCATCTGACCGCGGCCTAGGCTGAGGTAGAGGTTATAGAGGAGGCTGAGGAAGATGTGGAAAGACTGGTGTTGGCAGAGCAGATGGGAAAGAGTGTACTCATTGTACAAACTTGGGCCACACTATAGATCAATGCTATTACAAGGATTCCAGGGCATGCAGTTATTGTGGACAATATGACCATTATAAAGAGATATGCTATAAAGCCAATGGATAGTTAGAATTGACAAGGGCTAATCAAGCCTTTGTAAGTGATACAAATGAAGAATAGCCCTCAAAATCAGCAGCACAAATTTTTTTTACTGATGATGAGTATGATCTATTTTAGAAAATGAAGACAATGCTAGGTTCTTCTCCTAGTTCCTTCACAACTACTGCTGCCGCTACCGCTTCAAGTATGCTATTTGCTTCATCTTCATCCTGGATAATTGACTCAAGAGCCTCAGAGCATCTTATAGGTAACAAAAATTTATTATATTCTCTATCTTTGAGTCTTTCACATAAGTTTGTTACCATAGCTAACGGTTCTCAAACCAAAGTCCAAGGGAGAGGTTCCACTTCTGTCACACCATCACTTCCACTCACTGATATTCTTTTGTTCCTATTGTCCCTTTGAATCTATTATCTGTTAGTCAGCTAACAAAATATTTTAATTGCTCTGTTACCTTTTCACCCACTTCATGTGTGTTTCAGGATCTTATAACGAAGCAGGTGATTGGTGTAGACCATGAACAAGGGGGGCTTTACTACTTGGATGTGCCAAAAATGAATATGGTTTCCACTACTGAAAATGAGACAAGGTTTTGGCACAATTGGTTGGGACATCCATCTGCACAGTCTCTTCATTATATGTTTCCTTCTCTTAAAGTAAGGTCAAAATTTCATTGTGAGGTTTGTCAATTAAGTAGACATCAAAGGAGTACATACTCTCCTTGAGTGCTACCCCATTTTTTTTAATTCATACAGATGTTGGGGGCCCTTGAGTGTCTCCAACATTTCTCAAGAAAAATATTTTATTACATTTATTGATGATTTAACTCGCACAACTTGGTTGTTTATATTTAAGGAGCGTTCTAAGATACCATTTATTTTTAAGTCATTTCATGCTATGGTACTCACACAATTTGGTCAGAAAATAAAAATTCTCTGATCTGATAATGCCAAAGAATATGTTTCCAAAGACCTTGAATCTTTTTGTCAAGAAAATGACATTATCCATCAAACATCATGCATCTAAACTCCTCAACAAAATGGAGTAGCCAAACGAAAAAGTCGTCATATTCTTGAGGTAGCTCGAGGTTTATTATATGCCATGAAAGTTTCATACTTTTTTTGGCCACATGTAGTCCTTATATCTTGCTTTCTTATAAATCGTCTACCATCTTCCGTTCTTGGTAATAAATCTCCTTACTCTAGATTATTACCAAATGATGATCCATTTTCACTACCTTTAAAAGTCTTCAGATGTCAATGTTTTGTTCATAATTCATTTCCTAGACACTCTCGCACACAAAAGGGTTATGTTTGTTATAGTCTCACTCTTCAACGTTTATTTGTGTCCAGGGATGTAACATTTTTTGAAGACTCCTCATTTTATTCTGATAGTGCTCCTCTTGGTCTGACCTTTGTACTAGGTTCTCCTCGACCAGTTGTGCCTCGTGATATAGAGATTATTCAACCCCCCGAGCAAGTGGTCGACACCACACTTGCCGAGTTAACAGATCCAATAGAGGTAAGTCCTTCATCACCAGTTATTTTTTGCCCTCAATATGATACTCATCCTATTTCTATAAGGAAAGAACCTAGATCATTCAGTAGACCTTCTACTTCTCATCCCATTTCAAATTTTGTGTCTCATCATCGCCTCTCACCTTTATGTTGTCAGTTTCTTTCTTCTATTTCCTCCCTATAAGTTCCACAGTCCTATCAGGAGGCTCTACAACATCCACGGTGGAAGGCAGCAATGGATGAAGAAATGAAGGCACTTAATGACAATCATACATGATCATTGGTTCCTCTTCCAACAGATAAAAAAACCCGTTGGTTGCAAGTGGGTTTATACTGTCAAACATAGTCTGGATGGGTCAATTGCACAATTGAAGGCTCGACTGGTTGCCAAAGGTTATACTCAGTGTTATGGAATTGATTATGAAGAAACCTTCTCTCCAGTGGTAAAAATGAACTCAATATGTATATTATTATCTCTAGCGGCCAATTCATCATGGCCGATATATCAACTTGATGTGAAAACTGTATTTCTTAATTGTCATATTAAAGAAGAAATTTATATGCAACAACCACCTGGGTATGTGGTGGAGGGGGAGTCAGTATGTCGCCCAAAAAAATCTTTATATAGTTTAAAGCAGTCCCCTCGAGCATGGTTTGAGAAATTTAGTCAAGCCCTCATACGGGCCGACTTTTCCAGATGCTCTGGAAATCACTCGGTATTTATTGAAAATATACTGAGAGGTAAGGTGATTCTGGCTATATATGTTGATGATATTATTTTAATTGGTAGTGATTCAGAGGACATCCATAAAAAACAGGAAAAAATATGTGTTGAATTCAAGGCGAAGGATCTTGGACTACTCAAATATTTTTTAGGTATTGAAGTATTACAATCCAGACATAGGATTGTGCTATTCCAAAGGAATTATGCCCTTGATCTACTAGAGGAGACAAGAATGATGGGATGCAAACCAATAGACACTCCTATGGACTCAAATACAAAAATTATGTGGAGGCACTAGAGAAGATGTAGATATTGGGAAATATCAAAGAATAGTAGAAAGACTTATTTACCTGTGTGTAACAAGGCCGGATATTTCATATGCAGTATGTTATGGTCCTAGAGTTAAGTACCTATGTCTTCCGCTCCTAACAGGCCGGTCTTTTGGGTAGTATTGGCTAGGTGCTTGACATTTGGTATCAGAGCGGGCGCTATGTCGCGACTTTGAGTCCCCATGTGCGCAGGTGGACCGCACGCCCCTGGCGGGGCGCCATAAGGGAGTATGGGCTCCGGTCTCCATTGCTGTGTTAAGGCCGCCGTGGTCATCGACTCAGGAGGGCAAGGTGTACTATTATGGTCCTGGAGTATTGGCTAGGTGCTTAACACAGTAAGTGTGGTAAGTCAATACATGCACAAACCACAACTTAGTCACTGGAAAGCACTTGAAAGGATACTACGATATCTAAAAGGAGCTCAAAGAAGAGGGCTTCTCTATAAAATCCATGGTCACTTCAACATCGAAGGATTCTAAGATGCAGACTGGGTCGGATCTCGGATGACAGAAAATCTACTTCGGGATTTTGTACAATGGTTGGATGGAATTTGGTTACATGGAAAAACAAGAATCTTAATATAGTAGCACAGTCTAGTGGAGAAGCATAATACATAGTCATGGAACACACTGTTAGTGAACTATGGATAAGATCTCTTTTCACTAAATTGGGATTCTACAAAGAAGCTCTGATAGATCTATACTGTGACAATCAAGCAGCAATACACATTACATCGAATCCAATCTTCCATGAAAAAACAAAGCATATTGAAGTGGGCTGCCATTTTATACGAGAAAAGTTCCAAGTAGGTTTCTTATCTCTAAAGCATATATCATCACAAAATCAAGTTGCAGATATTCTCACCAAGCTCGTAACTCACAAGATTATGTCTACCATATGCAGCAAGTTGGGCATTTATGATGTCTTCTCACCCCCAACTTTAGGGGGAATGTTACAATGTGGGACCCACCATGGTGCTCGAGCTGGTGGGAACCACCATGAGGACGTGGGACACCAAGAAGAGTCCTCACCCAAGCTAGCACGAGTTAAGGAGTTAAGAAGCACAAGCTTAATGGAGTTAGAAGACTTGAAGATCAAGTGGGGCCCACAAATATCTCATGAACTGGCAACATTATCAAGATAAGTTGGAAGATCATGAGGGACCCACAAGGATAAGGGCACAAGCTGGCCTCCTCCCTTATATTCACGTGATTGAAGAAATAGTTCTAGTTCAACTCATATTAGTCTTATAGTAGATTGTTTTGAATAGACTTATCGTACAGAGTTAGAGTTGAAATGTAATTAGGAGATTGAAAGGCTAATTGTATAAGGACTCTATCTCTTCTTTTACTATAAATAGAGGTATTGTAATTTGGAATTAATCAAGTAACACATCTCCTTCTTGAGTTAATCTCTCACTATCTCTCTTTTCTTGGCGCCACCTCTCTTTTCTCTTTTCTTTTTTCTTCTCTCTACCCGAGAGCTCTTCTTCTCTTTTCTTCTTTTTCTTTGTTCTTTCTCTTGTTTGGCATTATGGAAAAGGGATCCCAAATTCAAAAATTCATGTCTCCTCAAATAGATCAAGGTCATAATTCCTTTGAGATAATAAAATCTCATATTTGGACTGTAGTACTTCAATACCCAGAAAGTATATAAGTAGTCCAAGATCTTTTGTCTGAAATTCTTCACATTGTTTCCTTGGTTTCCTGAATGTGTTCAGGATCACTACCGGTTAAGACAATATCATCAATATATACGACCAAAATCACTTTGCCTTTAGCTGTGTCTTTAAGAAATACGGAGTGATCTATGAAACATCTGTGAAATCGGATCCGTATGAGTGATTGGAAAAATTTATCAAACCATGCACGAGGAGACTATTCAGACCATAAAGGGATTTCTTCAATTGACATACCGACTCCCCCTCAACCACAAATCTAGGTGGTTGTTGCATATAAATTTCTTTCTTTATCCCCTTTGAGAAAAGCATTTTTCACATCAAGTTGATAGACTGGCCAGGTAGAATTAGCAGCAAGGGATAATATAATACATACCAAGTTAATTTTGGTCATCGAAGAGAATGTTTCCTCCTAATTGATCCCATAATACTGCGTATAGCCTTTAGCAACGAGGTGGGCCTTAAGGCGAGCAACTGACCCATCCAGATTGTGTTTAACAGTAAAAACCCACTTATAGCTGACAAATTTTTTATCTGATGGAAGGGGAGCTAGAGCCCATGTCTGATTCTTGTAGAGTGCCTGCATTTCTTCATCCATTGCCACCTTCCACCCAAGATGTTTTAGAGCTTCCTGATAGGACTGTGGGACTAAGATGGAGGAGATAGATGAAAGAAAGTGACAACATAAAGAGGATAAATGATGGTGAGACACAAAATTGGATATAGGGTGAGAAGTAGAGGACCTAGTGCAAGTTATGGGTTATTTTCCTAAGGCAATAGGTCATGTATTATATTGTGGTTCAAAAGGAATATGAGAAGATGGACTTACCTCGATGGGATACACAAACTCCGTAGGTGTGGTGTCATCCAGTGCTTCAAGGGGTTGAACAGTTTCCCTAGCATGGGGCATAATCGGTCGAGGAGAGGTTGGTATAGAAGAGAGACTTGGAGGAAAATTTTTAGAGGAGTGTTAAGAGTCCTCAAAAAAACTTACATCCATGGACACAAGTAACCTTTGGAGAGTGGTATAGTAGAAAATATAACCCTTCTACGTGCAAGAGTATCCTAAGAAAATACAGTTGACAGATTTTCGATCAAGTTTACTATGTTGTGGAGAGGTAATATGCATGTACAACCGAAGACTTTCCAAGGGAAGCGAAAAAGGATCACCATGTGGAAACAATAACAAGATGGCCTCAAGCTCACAAACTCAAGGCTAGACGCCCACAAGTGAAAGGCATGGCAAAGTGGTAATTTATGATAAGTTCCATAAGGATGGCATAGAGAAGCCCACAAGATCCGATAATGATAAGGAATATTTTTCTAATGAGTTTAAATCGGTTTGTGATGGAAATGGGCTTGTTCATCAAACATCCTTTGCCTATACTCCTCAACAAAATGGTGTTGATGAAAGAAAGAATCGTCACCACCTTGAAGTTGCTCAGGGCCTCCTCTACTCTATGAAGGTACCCTACTTTTATTGGCCTCATGCTATTCTCTCCACATGCTTTCTCATCAATTGGTTACCTTCATCAGTGCTTAGAAATCAAACTCCGTATTCTGTTTTGTTTCATGGTGAAGATCCTTTTTCTCTTCCTCTTAAAGTGTTTGGTTGCACTTGGTTTGTTCATGATACTTGACCACGAAAGATTAAACATGATCCTCGATCTCTAAGGTGTATTTTTTGGGGGTATTCTTGAACTCATAAAGGATATATTTTTTATAATCCTACCCTTTGGATGTTGATGGTATCTCAGGATGTGACATTCTTTAAGGACACTTCCTTCTACTCCTCACATGAGTCTCCTCCTGGATTTACATTTCCTCCTACCACTTCATGCCCATTCGTGCTATTTACTGGAGATATTACTCAACCCCCTGAAGCACCAGTCGTCCCCTCACCTGTGGATTTGTCGAATCCACCTGAGGTAAGTCTTTCTCCTCCTCCTATGTTTGAGCCTGAATTTGATACTCGGCCTATTGTGTTACGAAAGGAACGCAATTCTTGTACTACGTCTCATCCAATTGCCAATTTTATGTCTTTTCATTCCTTATCTTCTGTGTGTGTTCAATTTCTTGCTTCTCTTTCATTTGTTTCCATTCCACAATCCTATAAGGGGGCCCTGAAGCATCCAGGATGGAAGGCGGCTATGGATGAAGAAATGCATGCCTTATATGAAAATCAAATCAGGACATTGGCATCACTCCCAAAATGGAAAAGACCGGCTGGTTGTAAATGGGAATTTATAGTGAAACACAACCCAGATGGGTCAGTTGCTCGTCTTAAAGCACGACTTGTTGTAAAAGGTTACACTCAGTGCTATGGGATAGATTATGAAGAGACTTGCTCTCCATTTGCAAAACTGAACTTGGTACATATCATCCTATCTATTGCTGCTAACTCATATGGCTCATATATCAACTTGATGTAAAGAATGTATTTTTAAATGGTGATATACACGAAGAAATTTATATGGTCCAACCACCAGGATATGTGGTTGAGGGGGAGTTCGTATGTCAGTTAAAGAAATCTTTATATGGGCTTAAACAGTCCCCTTGGGCCTGGTTTGATAAATTCAGTCAAGTGCTTCTACGATTTGGCTTTCATCAGCACTTGGTTGATCACTCAGTATATTTTAAAGATACTATCAAAGGGAAGATATTACTAGTCGTGTATGTTGATGATATTATCTTAAGCAGGAATGATGCTCATAGTATACAAGAAGTGAAGAATATAATATGTCAAGAGTTCAAGACTAATGATTTGGGTAAGCTCAAATATTTTTTGGGTATAGAAGTCCTTTAGTCAAAACATGGGATATTATTGTCTCAAAGAAAATACACTTTGGATCTTCTTGAAGAAACAGGAATGAAGGGTTGTGGACCAGTTGATACACCTATGGATGTGAATGAAAAATTGTGTGCTACGACTGGAGAAGATGTTGACATTGGAAAATATCAAAGACTCGTGGGAAAATTGATCTATCTCACGGTAACCAGGCCAGATATATCAAATGCGTTGAGTGTGGTAAGTCAATTCAGGCATAAACCACAAATTACTCACTGGCAAGCATTGGAGAGAATACTACGATACCTAAAAGGTGCTCCAGGAAGAGGATTGCTATATAAAAAATATGGGCTCTTCAATATAGAAGGCTTCTCAGATGCAGATTGGGTTGGATCACCCGATGATAGAAAATCTGCGTCTAGGTATTGTACCCTTGTTAGGGGGAACTTGATCACATGAAAAAGAAAAAAAGCAAAATGTGGTTGCAAGATCTAGTGCTGAAGTAGAATACCAAGCTATTGCCCACACTATAAGTGATCTTATATGGATAAAGACTCTTCTTACCAAATTGGGATTTTATAAAGGAGGCTCCATGCGCCTACATTGTGATAATCAAGCAGCTATTTACATTACCTCAAATCCAGTCTTCCATGAAAGAACTAAACATATTGAGGTAGATTGTCATTTTATACAAGAAAATTTTCAAGTAGGAATAATCTCTCTTAAATATGTTTCATCTCAAGAGAAGTAGCTGATATCCTTACCAAACTGGTTACATCCAAAATTCTATATATTTTCTCTTCCAGCTTGAGGGGGAGTGTTGGAAGATGGGCTCAAGGCTAGAAGTCCATACATCAAAGGAGTGGCAAAGTGGTAATTTATGATAAATTCCATAAGGATGGCATAGAGATGTAAATAAGTGTTCTAATTATGTCTTTTAATTTATTGAGTTGTAGCCCTAAGGGCATTGTAACACTATAAATACGAGCTTTGGCTAAGAGGTAAGACATTCAAGCCTCCTCTCTATCATAAATTGTCCAGTCACCCTCTCTTCTCCCTTGACACATTCTCTCCTTCCCTTAATCCAAAATCTCCTCTCTCACGTCCTTCTCCTTCCTCTCTTCTCTCTCTCTCCTCTCTTTCTTCTTCCACAGTAACCTAGAGTCCTTCTCATGGGATCCTAAATTCTACAAGGAATATGGGGATTTATGACCTAGAACGGAAGAGGGGAGCCTATTTATAAGAAAGTATGCAATAAGAAATTTTTGAAAAGAAGAAGGTGAGCCTTCACGTCACTCCTTTAAATTTTTTTTGAATTAAAATAAAAAATTATTATCAAGGTAGACATATAACCAACCATACACAACTTTGGTTATAATCATTTACCTTGTAAAACACTATTATCACCAGTGAAATACCCTCATAAATACATATATAAACTAGTTAAATCACTAAAAATTCTTGCGTATGTTTAAGATTAGATTTAGCTTGCTTTTTTTTTCAGTGGAGTCAAGTTGAATAGCACCCTAAAAGCTACATATTATAATGTTCATGTGAGGTACCACTTAGAAACCACTAACTCATTCTTTCAACTTTAAAATAAAGAGATTACAAAATAACAAAAGCTGTATGATTGCTAATTTTGGATAAGACAACATCAAAACTCATTGGTGCTTAAACACCACTTTTATTATTTAAAAATCTTCACTGGGTGTGTTTTTTTTTTTTTGCTGGATTATTTATGGTAAGTAAAGAGAGAATCAAATGCATGCAACTGACAACTATATCAAGCTTGCCCATAAATAGAACTTCAAAATGATGGTGACTGCATGGATCCAATGAATAGATGCAGGCTAGTGTCTCTCCATGGAGTCCTATAGGCAATAACACTGTACCAAAAGCTTATTCATATCAATCCCTTTTCAACCATTTTAAGGCCAAATCCAAGGACAAAATTGGTTGATCACATCAACACTCAATTAAAAATCCCCCGCCTCCCCCATTTCCCGACAATTACAAAACCTAATATATAAAAACTAGAAAGAGTTTACAATCCCTAAAAATTACATACACTTTTTGGAATTATCTCTTTCTACATTTGTGCATTTCCATTTTAGATGTATAATTTTTTCTTAAATCAAAACTCGAGTTTGCACCTTTTCCCTTTATCTCATGAACAAAAAAAGACAAGGCAAATAGATCACAACAAAACAAAAAATTTGGAGTTTATGTATGCAAAAAATTTAAAACAACAACAAATGTAAGTAAAGAAAATTTATTCACACACCACAAATGAACACAAAAGTTTTGATATCCAGGTTTGGGAAATTCCACTAGTTCAACCCTAATAGCTTGGAATTTTATAAGAGAGATTTCTAATTGATCCTACACATGTTTTAAATATGGATATGCATGCTTGAAACATGTTAAAGACGCAAATGACCTATGGATCCAAACCTCATTAAATTCTCAAGTGAACGTGCGATGGGATATTTGCCCGAGTGAAACAAGCCATTATTTTGTCCATTTAAAAAAAGTTGACATAACAATCTTTGATGATTTTAAAGTGATTTATCGGTCAATCATACGCAAAAAAATGAGAATTTCATGGTATACAATAAGTTGCAAGCTACCTCAAGGAAGCGACTGTTCTTCCGTTCTTCTACACCATTCTGTTGGGGGTGTAGGCACAAGATGTTTGATGGAAAATGTCATTCTCTTGACAAAAATAGTCAAGATCTCTGGAAGTATATTCTTTGGGTTTATCAGACCGAAGTACTTTGATTTTTTACCAAATTGAATGAAAACCATAGCATGAAAGGATTTAAATATGGATGGTATTTCAGATCGCTCTTTAAAAAGAAATAGCCATATGGTAGGAGTAAAATCATCAATAAAGGTAATAAAGTACTTAACTCGGGAAATTTTTGAGATGCTCAAGGGCCCTCATACATCTGTGTGGATCAATAAAAAAGGAGCAACACTTTTTAAGTTCTGGACGAGGTGAGTATGTGGTCCTTTGGTGTTTGCTCAGTTGACACACTTCACAATTTAAATTTGTCCTTTCTCTAAAGGTAGGGAAAAGAAGATGAAGAGATTGTGTGGATGGAAGTCCCAACTGATTGTGCCATAGACTAGAGACGACATTTATTTGAGGCACGTTCAGGTAGTAGAGCCCTCCTTGTTCATGGCCTCCACCAATCACCTACTTCATTATAAGATCCTGAAACACACAAGAAGTGGGTGATAAGGTAATTGATAAATTAAAATATTGTGTTAGGTGACTAACAAATAAAAGACTCAAGGGAAATTTAGGAACAAAAAGAATATCTGTGAGTGGAAGTGATGGTGTAACAGAGGTGGATCCTTTCCCGATAACTTTAGTTTGGAAACCATCAACCATGGTAACAAGTTTATTCAAGAAACAAGGAGAAACAGAGTTGAGTAGATTTTTGTTACCTGTGAGATGATCGGAGGCCCCTGAGTTTGTAATACAGGATAAAGAGGAGGAAGTGGTAGAGCATACCTGAAGCGGTGGTGGTAGCAACAGTTGAGGAGGAACTTGGAGGAGAGACCATCAGTGTTTTCATTTTCTAGAATAAATCATACTCATCATTTTTTAAGGGTTTTCTTTTTTGTTGATGGGGTAGACTGGAAGACTGGTCCTCCTTTGTATCACTTACTAAGGCTTGATTAGCCTTAACCTAATCAGGTATGCCATGGATTTTAAAACACTGATCTATAGTGTGGTCATATTTCCCACAATGGGTGCACTCCCTGCTATCTGTTCTGACAAAACCACTCATTCCACCTCTTCCTCGTCCTCCTCCATAATTTCTTTTGTGGCCTCAACCACGGTCGGTTGATGTTCCTATA
Source organism: Aristolochia californica (assembly GCF_029961685.1). Taxonomy (NCBI): domain Eukaryota; kingdom Viridiplantae; phylum Streptophyta; class Magnoliopsida; order Piperales; family Aristolochiaceae; genus Aristolochia; species Aristolochia californica. The sequence continues at coordinate 9,742,094 of NW_027182290.1, read as the reverse complement.
TGCCCAAAGTACATAAAAAATGACACTTCAGTAGGAGAATGAGAAGAAGAGTCTACAATGCGGAGTAATGTGGCACATACAGAATCAAAGGTGGGAATAACAGAGGTGCTAAGGAGTTGGCTTTTAGCAACATTGAGATATGGCTTAATGTTTGCTAGGAAACTGGTAGTGGCTAAGGCTTCCTTCTGCTTGTCTTGGATAGAGACATCAGTGGAGGTAGGCTGAACTAGCTTCCATTCTTGAAGAAGGCCTCTAAAATGAGCCAAATAATCATGGATATTTTCTCCTTGTTTAGTGTTGAACATTATTTGGAGAATATCATATGGCCTGTGTAAGATGTCAGAGCTAGAGTACAACTTAGCACATGTCTCCCAAATTTTTTTGGCGGTGTCGACATGAATAACATTGTTGGAGATAGGTTCTTCCATGTTGTTGATGAGCCGACTAATTACCAAATTGTCATTTTTTAACCACTTAGCATAAGCATTATCTTCTCCATCAATGGGTGGCCCAAGTTTGGTGAGGTGACCAAGTGGACCCCTTGTTATAAGGAACAATCGAACCGATGTGGACCAGCTCAAGAAATTTGATATCCCTCACAAGGGTATGGTAGTAATCTTGAGAATATCATTCTTGTTACCCATGTATTCTTCAGCCATAAGAGGCAATTCAAGGGTAATAATGTACTCAAATTTGATGTAGCCTAAGTAAGTTGCTTGGAGATTCAAGACCAGCCAAGGATAGCTCAAGGAGATGGGAGGAGAATTTGATCTTATAAAGTCTTTAGGCAAGGAGGGAACCCTCTTAGGCCAGTCAAATTTCTGGCCAAAAATTTATATAATTAATTCTCTACTCTTCCTTGTAGAGAATAGCAAAAAATCTATCAATAAGCATGAGACCAAGTAAGGTAAGGTAGCAATTCCAAATTAGATTTTTCAAGAGCATTCCAAAAATATATTTGAATCTAGCTTGGGATAAACCAGTATATGTTAAGTCCCTCATGAATTAGGAAAGATATAATTGATCAAAAAACAAACAAAATCAGGCCTAATCAAGAAGATATTGAAAGATCTTCAAAAATAGCAATCTTTCTTCAAATGGATTGGAGTCAACTAACCACTTTATTTCTTATTTTATGCTTGATTTATTTTATGTAAAAAACAATATCCAATTCTTGATTTTCCAAGAAAAATCAACCACCTCGTCACACTCAAAAAATTCTCCAAAAATCACAAAACCGAGTAGAGTTCTTCAAACAACTCGATTAATGGAGAAGCTTCGCATAGAAGCTAAGTAATTTGATTTCTGAAATTCAATGGATAAAAATCCACTCATAATAGGCTCAAGAAAAATTTTATTCATCAGGAAAATCTTGTTCCCATAAAATTATAACCTTTTATGCAGAAAATCTCAACATACACCGATTTTCAGTCAAGAACTTGCAAAACTACAAAATTGCCTTGGTAAACTTCTTCTAATCCGATATGCATAAATCTCAATAATTTCATAAGATGAAGAAAGCAATAAAATCATCTCTGAACCATCTTCTAAACATCCGAAAACCAAGAGCATGAAGTAATAATAACAAAAATGAAAAACTATCTCACAAGCTTTAATCTTGCTTCACAAAGAGCCTTCTATGAGTAGCTTTGACCATAGCTTCTTAGAGCATTCTTTTGACTTGGGGATCATAAATTTGATGATATGATACCATGTTGAATTTAGGACCCCATCATTGAAACCTCGAGCAAGATGAGAGAGGGAGAAGAACAAGAGCAACAAGAGAGAGAGAGAGAGAGAGAGAGAGAGAGAGAGAGAGAGAGAGAGAGAGAGAGAGAGAGAGAGAGAACTCAGGTAGAGAGGAGAGAAGGAAAAGAGAGAAAAAGAGTTTAGGCTAGAGAGAGATTCTTCATGAGCTGAGAAGTGGAGAACTTGATTGAACCCTTCAACCAAGACCCCTATTTATACTATTTTCATTACAAATTTAGAGATAAGATAGAATCCCAAATATCCCTAATTACATCTGTCATGATTATCAAATTCGACATAAATCAAGGGAAGATTAATTGATTATATTAATCAAGGAAGATTGCCAAATCTTACAAGTCATGTGATATGGATGCCACCTCATGTGATCATCGTGGGTCCCACCAGCTCGTGTGATCATGGTGGGTCCCACCTTGTAACAAACGTCATTGAGAAAAACTCAGTCATTCGTTTGTTAAATGTGATTTGAGCTTGTAGACTCCTTGGGTGGACTCTCCTTCTTTCGTGGTCTAGGTTGATAATTCTATTTTATTCCTACCTCATGCAACAAAGGTATTTTTGTAAATAAACACTACAAAATTTTATGATTGTGTAAAAAGGATAGTATGTTATATTTATAATGATTATATGATAGAATTTAAGCCGCCCCAAGAGACTTGCAAAGATATAATAAAAGAAATGAACTTCAATTTAGGACTACTTGAACTTCCATAGGAAAAAAATAATAAGATGGACATTAAATTTCTTTTACTAATTTTTGTAATAAAAATTTTAAAATAGTAATACATTATATTTAAATAATTTTCTCTCATATGTATCTTCTCAATTTATTTTTCCAGTCATATCTTTTTTGAGTAATAGAAAGTTCATTGTGTTATACCTTTTACCTTTTCTAATAGTAAGATGAACTGGGAGTGAAATTTTATCATCTCCTAAACTGGCATAAACACCATAAATTTTACTCGAATAAAAATTTAGTATCTACATTTTTCCTTATTACTTCCCAATGATACAAATACACCCTAATGTTGAAACATTTCTTCCCATCAATAACAAGTTCTATCTATAAATAACAAGTTTCAACCAACTCATGGTCTACCTTTTGCCCCCTCTCTCAATTTAATACTAGGGCATTGGCTTCAATCTGGATCGACCAAAAATTGAGATTGGCCAAATTCCAATATCCAGGTTTGGATTCAAGATCGAATAAAACATCAGAACCCAATATTAAAAATATATATATGCAGCATAAATAATAAATAAAACTAATAAGAACCATTAAGAATAAAAAACGAAAAAAAAGTCCTTATATGAGCAACGACAGGGAAGAGAGGGAACATGGGCAGTTGCGAGAAATAGAGAAAAAAGAAAGAGAAATAGGGGGTGCGACAGTTGGGAAAGAGTTGGTAAGGAGGCAAATAGGAAATGACAAATGAGAGGGGGAGGGAATGTAGGTGGGAAAAGACACTAAACCTCTACAGAAAAATTTATTTTTGCTGGCAGAGCTCGTTATCACCAATGAATTTAGAAATTCATTGATGGTAAAGACAAAAAAACCAAGACCCTGCCAACAAATGCAATTATTTTGGCCGAGTCAATTAATGCCAATGAGTTCAGAATTTTCTTAGCAATAAAGACAAAAAAGAGCAACGACTTTTGCTAGAGAATCTGTCTGAAGAGATCTCAAAGTGGCATTAAGGTAAATACCTTACCCACATCAAGGAGGTGGCAAAGGATGTTATTTAATGGTCTTCCAATAAGGATGGCACAAGGGTGTGATTAAAGAAGATGTTGCATGTCAACTATGTCAACTTATGTCTTTTCTTTTTCAGAGCTTGTAGCCCTAATGGCATTGTAGTCATTGTAAATTTCCTTCCTCAACTATAAATAGAAACTCAAGGCATGAGGTAGATCATTAAGTCTCCCCTCTTCTATCTTAAATTCTTCCGTAGACTTTTCTCTCAAACCTTCTCTGTCTCTCTGTCACTCTCTGTCTCTCTCTCTCTCTCTCTCCATCTCCTTAGTCGTCCCTCTCCTTTCTCCTCTCTTCTTTTTTCCCCTCCTTTTCTTCTTCTCTTTTACTTTCTCTCCTTTCTTACCCTATTGGTCAAGGACCTTATCAAGGGATCATAAATACAACATGGTATCATAGCTATGGGTTTAGGATCCTGACATTAAGGTGGTGATTAAGAGAGTTTTATCGAGCATCATGTGGTTTTGTTGGTAAAGCAAAGGTTTGACTAGCAAAGATAAACTTTTTTTCTACCTTTCATGAGATATTTTTTTTTATGATGTCTTCATCTCGGCAAGATGTTTAATAGTTGATTCTTCTCTGGATAAAAGATAAGTTTTCCATCTCATGCAAGATTTCTTATGCTCGGTTTACTTTGAATCATGCAAGAGAATGTTAAAGGCTCGGTTTAAGTAAAGAGACTCATTTTTTCTCCTAGGAAAACATATGTTGGATGAATATTTTCTCCTCTTCTTGAGGTATATGTAGATTTTTATGATCAAAGCATGATTAAATTCGTTCAAGACTGGTTTATGTTGATGTTTGTATGTTTACTCTCCAAAAAATAGCACGGTGAAGGCAGCTTTCTGATTAATGAAAGGAGGAAATATATTTTGAAAATGTGTTGGTCTTTTGAATGGTTTTTGACATTCCATTGGTTATATTATCATTTGGATTATCTTACCTAAAAAAATCAAGGAGAAAATATAAGATCAAGCTGTGATTTAATCACAAAGTTGGTGCACTTTGTACAGATGAGAAGTTTCCTTCTTCTAGAGCTTGCCAACAGGAAAGTTCTAGAAAATAAAGTGTTGTGATTTATCTGTTTAAAGGCTTCCTATATTATATTATTCTCTAGAATTTATTACCTAAGTCATTTAAGGAAATAAGGAAGTCAACTATTGTGATCTTGTATTGATAGTTGGAGCAAGTGATATAGAAGGAAAGTTTTCTTCTTTAAGAAGATCCTCTAAGTTGTCCAAGATCCCTTGAAATTTCACTTGCATTTATAATTATTTATTAATTTATAAATTTATAATTCTTTCTTAATTTAGAAATATTTGGAATCAATATTATATGATTTGGGTTAGCATGCGGAGTCAAAATCTTCGTGATTACGTGCATGATTAAGACCTTGGTTTATATAGTGCATTGAATATTCATTAGTGACGGGTGAAGAATATATGAATATGAGTAGTAAAAGTGACTTACTTAAGATTACCACTATACCTTTTGAGAGGGTTATCAAATTACTTAAGTTGGGCTCAGTCTGTTAACAGATTTCTCATTACTATACATCTCTTAGAACATTTGACTAAACCAGCTTCACCCATAGATGAAGATGCTAGTTCCTATATTAAATGGCTTAAAATGACATATTTGTCATTAGTTGGCTAATTAACAACATGGAGGAACATGTGGCAAATAATATTGTCCATGAGACCGCAAAGAAAATATGGGACACTTGTTCATAGTTGCACTCTAGCACCGAAAATTTACATAAATTATATGATGTGTTTCATAATATGTTTAAAACAAAACAAGGAGAGAACTAGCATGAGTACTTGGCTAGGTTACAAGGCTATTCATGAGAGGAAAATTCCTCAACCCTATTCCACAGATATATTAGTTCAAGAAAAGTAATGGGAGGCCTTAGCAGCTGCTATTTGTTTGTCAAATATCAAGGCATATCTTGAAGTGGCCAAAATCCAACTCCTTGGCTCCTTTGCACTTCCATCATTTGATGACATAAGTGCAACATTGTTAGAAGAAGGGCCCAAGCCCACACGTCCAAAGAAGGCCCACATATCCTAGTGTGTTGGAAGATGGGCCCAAACCCATAAGATCAAGGAAGGCCTACATATCCAAGAGTGTTGGAAGATGGGCCCAAGCCCATAAGATGTGGGACCCACTATGATCACGTGAGGTTGCAGAAGAAGTCTTACACAATAAGAAGTCTAACAAAGCCACAACAATTATGGAAGTAGGTCTCATAGAGGAGTTTTAGTTTAAAGGTTTTAGTCATGTTAGTCTTCTATTTTTATTAGATTATTTAATTATACTAGGACTTATCTTAAGTGTTACAGTTTGGGTATAATTGGGATAAGGGTAGTTTAATTTTAATTGGACTCTACTACTTTCCTCTATTATAAATAGAGGTTCATGTGTTCTGATTAAAACAAGTCAATGAAGTATTTCTCTTTTCCATAAATTCAACATGGTATCAGAGCAGGTTCTATGAGTTGACTCGGTCAGTCCACAGGTAATGTGATATTTTTTTATTTATTATCTCTAGCAGTTTGGGTTCGTATTTATCTTTTTTCAGTCCCTATACATGTTATTTAATTTATGTTTTCACCTCTATACGGAGATTTTAATATTGTATATTATATATTGACAGAAATATATTCTAGTCTAATTTCCAATGAAAAATGAATTTTGGTAATCGGAGTTTTCTACAAAGAGAAATCAATATTTGAAGTAGCAAAGGTCAGATTGCAAGAGAGGTTCCAACAGCATTAGAAAGCTTCAACTATCAAGCCATTTTTTGCTACCAAGAATGAGAATTTATATGGAGAGTTATATATCCAAAGAAATATTTGTAAGTCTATTTCTTACATATTCAACCAATTCTCGATCTGAGTTTTTTATATGGAGATATTGATCTTGGAAGAGTCAATGGTTATGCAGGCAAAAGGAGAAAGGATACTTAGTTCTGCTAGATTACATTGACTGAAATCTATCAGATCATATATCTCAATACAAGTATACTTTATGAAGATAAGTTATACTTGGATGAAATTTATTTAAGTCTATTTTCATAGGGATAAAGTTTCATATCAATGTGATCTATATTTAAGGATATATTCGCATTGGAATAACCAAAGGTCATACTGGTATCCCGTTGCATTGAAAAATCCGAATTTAAGCCGATTGTTTTGCGTCATTTTTTGAGTTGTTGTTATTGATCAAGTATATCAGGAAATTTCTCACTTACCCCTTTTTTGGTTAATATTTTTGGTTACTACATCTATGTTATTTGGTTCAAGCTAGGAACACAGCCATTACTTCCCATCTTGAGGGAGAGAAGTACAAGAAGTACAAGAAAGAGGTATTTTATTCCATATGTTGTGGTAAGTTTTATGTGACCAAAATATTCCAGAAAGGGGGAGCACAAAAGATAATGTTTTTGCATCTAAGAAGAAATTTTCGCAGCAAAGAAAATTGAAGATCAAGAATCCTGACACGCAATAATAATTGTGGTAATTATTGGTGATACCTGACTCGACTTGACTCGATTCGATTCTATTTCTCCAACTGGATTATTATTTTGAACTATTTTCAATATATTTCTTGGTCAACATATTATTTGGTGTTGTTACAATGTGGGACCCACCATCGCCCCACAAGCTGTGGGACCTACCATGAGCTCGAGAGGTATCAACAAGAGTCCTCATACAAAGTGGCTCTAGCTAAGATAAAGAACATGTGCTAGAATTGAATAGAAGATTTGAAGATCATGTGGGACCCACAAGATAAGACCAAGAGCTGGCTCTCTAGCTTGATTCACATCCTTAAAGAAGGTGTTTGTAGTTGAGTTAAATTCGTCTCTTAAATAGATAATGTAATCTTATCATGATAGACTTATCTTGGAGAGTTCTAGTTGGAATGTAATTAGGAGTCCTAAAATTACTTGTACATGGACTCTATGACCTCCTCAACTATAACTAGAGGTGATTGTAACTCGAAATTGACAAGCAAGTTTCTTTTTTTTTTCTTCTCTCTCGTGTGAAGTGTTCTCTCTATACTCTCTTTTATTTTCCTTCTCTTCTCTCTCTACCCGAGATCTCTTCTCTTTTTCCGTTTTTTCTTTCTCTCTCCCATTGCTCGAGGTATTATTAATGGGATCCTAAATTCAACATGGCATCAGAGCTACCAATTTAGGATACCCATTATGTTTTATGAAGATATGATTAAAAGCTGCTCATAGAAGGCTCCTTATGAAACAAGATTGAAGCTCAAGAGATAATTATTTATTTATGATATTATTAATTTTATGCTACTATTTTTTGGTATTAAGAGGTGGTTTAGAGATGCCCTTATGCATTTTTTCATCTTATGAACTTATGAGAATATATGCATATTTGATTATCTTTGATTAGAAGAGATTATCAAGGCAGTTTTTATCGGTTTGCACAATACTTTGACCAAAACCAGTACATATTGCATTTTTTTTTTATAAATCTGTGGGAACAAGATTCCAGGATAAAGAAGGATGATTTCGAGCCTTTTATGAGTCATTATCCATTCAAATTAATTAATTATCATTTATGCTAAGATCTCCATTAACTGAGTTGGTTAAAGCCTTCCACTTGGTCATATTTAGATTGGAGAACTATTTCACTTGATTTGCCTACTATGGCTGAAGATAATATGAGTTACAAGAGTGATATACTCAAAATCACTATTGTACCCATATGGGGGGTATCAAATTTTATGAACTAGTCCACATCGGTTCGTTGGTTTCTTATCACAAAGGACCTAGTTGGTCATCTTACCAACTGTGGACAATACATTGATGAAGATGATATATTCTATACACAATGATTAAAGGAGGATACATTGGTTATTAGTTGGCTAATCAATAGTATGGAAGAACATGTCTCCAATAATGTCATTCATTTAGAGATGGCTAAACAAATTTGAGAGACATGCTCCAAGTTGTATTTAAGCTCCGACAACTTACAAAGGCCATATGATATTTTACAATGGATGCTTGCCTCCAAACAAGGAGACAATATACAAGAATAGTTGGCCCGCTTTCGAGGCTTTCTTCAAGAATGAAAATTTTCCCAACCAACCTCTATAGATATCTCTGTCCAAGATAAACAAAAAGAGGCCTTCAAAATTGCCATATGCCTTGCTAACATTAAACTGCATGTTGAAGTTGCTAAGACTCGCCTTCTTAGCTCTTCCGCGGTTCCCACTTTTGATGACGTATGTGCTACACTTCTTCGTATTCCAGATGTTTCTCTCTCTACTACTCAATTGTCATCCGCTATGTACTCTGGACATAGGGGAACACCATCTAACCAAGGCCTAGGCCGGGGCAGATTTTATAGAGGAGGAAGAGGAAGAGGTGGAAGAACTGGTTTTGACCGAATAGATGTGAAGGAATGCACCCATTGTAAGGGAGATGGCCACACTATAGACACGTACTTTCACCTGAAAGAATGCTCTATATGTGGTAGATTGGGCCACTCTCGCGAAACATGTTATAAAGCTAATGAGACTAGGGCTAACCAAGCCTTAGTGAGTGATACAAAGGTAGAGCAATCTACCACAACAACTCCAAAGCATGCTTTTACTGATGAAGACTATGAACTATTCTAGAAAATGAAGACCATGATGGAGTCCTCCCCAAGTACTTCTCCACCAACCTCTCCCACCACCGCTTCAAGTATGTTTTCTTCCTCCTCTTCATCCTGGATAATTGACTCAGGAGCCTCCGAGCATCTTACAGGTAACAAACATATTCTATACTCAGTTTCTCCATGTCTTTCACATAAATTTGTTACCATTGCTGATGGTTCATAAACTAAAGTTCAAGGGAAATGATCCACTTCTGTTACACCATCACTTCAGCTCACTGATATCCTTTTTGTTCCTACTTTCCCTTTGAATCTTTTATCGATTAGTCAGCTCACCAAACATTTTAATTGCTCTCACTTTCTCACCCACTCATGTGTGTTTCAGAATATTACAACGAAGCGGGCGATTGGAGGAGGCCATGAACAAGGGAGTCTCTACTACTTGGATGTGCCACAAATAAATACTGCATCCACCTATGACACTAAAACTACGTTATGGCACAACCGGTTGGAACATCCGTCCACCCATTCTCTTCATCATTTTTTTCCTAAAGCGTTTTCGGACCTTCATTGTGAAGCATGTCAAATAAGTAAACATCAGAGGTCTACATACTCACCTCATCTAGAAATTAGAAGTGTCTCTCCTTGTTTGTTAATTCATACTAATGTATGGGGACCCTTGAGTGTCTCCAACATTTCTCACGTGAAATATTTTATAACATTCATTGATGACTTCACCCGTACCACTTGGTTATTTTTTGTTTAAAGAGCATTCTGAAATATCATTGATATTTAAATCATTTCATGCAATGGTACTCATTCATTTTGGGTAGAAAATTAAAGTCATTCGGTAGGATAATGCCAAAGAATACACATCCAAAGATCTTGACTTGTTTTGTTAAGAAAATGGCATTATTCATTAGAAATCATGTGCTTCCACCCTCAAAAAAATGGTGTAGCCGAATGGAAGAACCATCCTATTCTTAAGGTAGCTCGCGGTTTACTATATGCCATGAAAGTTCGATATTTTATTGGCCGCATGCAGTTCTTACCGTATGTTTTCGTTAAACCGGTTACCCTCTTCCATTCTTTATAAAAAATCTCCGTACTCTCTATTATAACTTGATGATTATCGCTTTTCACTGCCTTTGAGAGTCTTCTTGTCAATGTTTTGTCCATATTTCCTCCCCAAAACACAGTAAACTTGATCCCAAATTTGTGAAGTGTATCTTCTTAGGATACTCTCGCACACAAAAGGGTTATGTTTTCTTTAATCCCTCTCTTCAACATTTACTTGTGTCTTGGGATGTCATATTTTTTTAAGATTCTGCATATTATTCTGATAATGCTCCTCCAGGTTTATCTTCCGTATCAGGTTCTCCTCGACCGATTATGCCCTGTGCTGCTGAAACTACTCAGCCCCCAAAAACACTGGTTGGCACCACATCTGCTGAGTTGTCAGATCCTACCAAGGTAAGTCCATCTTCTCTGATTATTTTTTGCCCAAAATATGATACTTGTCCTATTGCTATTAGGAAAGAGTCCAGATCATGCACCATGCCTTCTACTTGTCATCCCATAACAAACTTTGTGTCTCATCATCGTCTATCCCCAATTTGTTGTCAATTTCTATCGGCTATTTCCTTTATACATGTACCACAATCCTATCATGAGGCTCTCAAACATCCAGGGTGGAAGGCGGCTATGGATAAAGAACTGTAGGGTCTTTATGAAAATCAAACATGGGCTCTAGTGCCCTTTCCTTCATATAAGAAACTTGTCAGTTGCAAGTGGGTATTGATGGTGAAACACAATCCGGATGGGTCCGTGGCTGGGTTGAAAGCTCGCCTTGTTGCTAAAGACTATACACAATGTTATGGCATTTATTATGAAGAAACCTACTCTCCAATGACTAAATTAAACTCGGTACGTTTGTTATTATCTCTAGTAGCTAATTCTTCCTGGCAGGTCTATCAACTTGAAGTAAAAAATGCTTTTATGAATGGGGATATAAAGGAGTACATTTATATGCAGAAACCACCTAGGAATGTGATTGAGGGGGAGTCTGTATGTCAACTAAAAAAATCTATTTATGGTCTCAAATAGTCGCCTTGTGCATGGTTTGAAAATTTTAGCCAAGTACTCATACGGGCCGAATTTCACAGATGCTCTAGAGATCACTCTGTTTTTATTAAAGCCACATTGAACGACAAGGTAATTCTAGCCGTATATGTTGATGACATTATTATAATTGGCAGTGATCCCGAGGGCATCCAAAAGACAAAAGAAAAGATATGTACTGAATTTAAGACAAAGGATCTTAGACTACTCAAATATTTTTGGGTATTGAAGTACTATAATCCAGACATGGAATTATATTATCTCAAAGGAAGTATATCCTTAACCTACTGGAGGAGACTAGAATGCTGGGATGTCGACCAACAGAAAATTTTGTGGATCCAAATACAAAATTATGTATAGGTACTGGAGAAGAAGTAGATGTCAAAAAATATCAAAGATTGGTGGGAAGACTTATTTATCTCTACGTAACAAGGCCTGATATTTCATATGCAATCAGTGTGGTAAGTCAAAAATGCACACACCACAACTCAGTCATTGGAAAGCACTAGAACGGATATTACAATATCTGAAAGGAGCACCAGGAAGAGGGCTCCTCTAGAAAATTCAAGGACACTTCAACATCGAAGGATTCTCAGATGCAAACTGGGCTGGATCCCCAGATGACAGAAAATCTACTTCGGGATATTGTACGATGGTTGGAGGAAACTTGGTTACATGGAGGAGCAAGAAATATAATGTAAATGCAAGGTCTAGTGTAGAAGCAGAGTACAAATCCATGGCACACATAGTTAGTGAACTCCTATGGATCATATCTCTCCTAACTGAACTGGGTTTTTACAAAGAAGCTCCTATATATATTGTGATAATCAGACTGCAATTCACATCACATCAAATCTAGTCTTCCATAAGAGAACAAAGCATTCATACAAGAAAAATTCACTGTCGGCATCTTTTCTCTTCAGCATGTATCTTCACAGGACCAGGTTGCAGACATTCTCACCAAACCAGTCATTCACAAAATTTTGTCCAACATTTGTAGCAAGCTGGGCATCTACAATGTTTTCTCACCCCCAGCTTGAGGGGGAATGTTACAATGTGGGACCCACCATGAGCTCGAGAGGTGTCAATAAGAGTCCTCATACAAAGTGGCTCTAGCTAAGAGATAAGGAACATGTGATGGAATTAAATAGAAGATTTGAAGATCAAGTGGGACCCACAAAGATACCATGAGCTAGTATCTCTATCTACATGAGCTGGAAGATCATGTGGGACCCACAAAATAAGACCAAGAGCTGTCTCTCTAGCTTGATTCACGTCCTTAAAGAAGGTGTTTGTAGTTGAGTTAAATTATTCTGTTAAATAGATAATGTAATCTTATCATGATAGGCTTAACTTGGAGAGTTCTAGTTGGAATGTAATTAGGAGTCCTAAAATTACTTGTACATGGACTCTATCACCTCCTCAACTATAAACAGAGGTGATTGTAACTTGGAATTGATCAAACAAGTTTCTTAATTTTTCTTCTTCTCTCTTGTGTGAAGTGTTTTCTCTATACTCTCTTTTATCTTCCTTCTCTTCTCTCTCTACCCGAGAGCTCTTTTCTTTTTCTGTTTTTTCTTTCTGTCTCCCCTTGCTCGAGGTATTATTTATGGAATCCTAAATTCAACAGGTGCAGATACTTGCATTGGATTATTTCATGGGTGCTTTTACAAGGATTTTTATTATTTTGGTTCATGTTATATGGGCCCAGGTGATCGGTGCAAAACTACAAGTGCACAGTATCAAAATTTTATAGTAAAGTGATGAGAAGAGTATCGTCCTCAGGGATTGGTAACTTACTTTTGACAAATACCAAAATTATACTAATCTTAATTTTATCTAGAGAAGTCACTAAGATTTTTTTAATTTCAATTCAAAATAAAATCAATTCAAAGAAAAATACGCAAAGGAAAAGAAAAATGATGTTTGAAAATCAAATTAATGGGAAAGAAAACTTCTAGGAAATCGATTTCACCTAATTCCTCACTATGTTTACTCATCTAACTAGTTTAATTTAATTCTTTCTGTTTATTATAAAATCTCTAATTCATCCAAAAGCCTCTTTCGATAGTCAATTGGAACTTATTTTTGTTCATCTTTTTGCACAATAGTATGCAAATTAATAAAGCAAGAGAGCAATAAGACTAAATATTTAAATACTACATAGGTTCATACAAGTCTTTCAATCTCTATATTTACCTATGCCGAAATATTCAAGATCTATCCTATAATTCTCTTTTTTTGAGCAAATCATAAGATTAAAATCATCTAATTAATGGCCAGTTAACTAGAAGCAATAAACTCAAAATAACTCAGATAAACAAAGAAAGAATTACTTTAAATTAGCATAAAAAATCAAGCATAGTTCGGAACTAGATTACATCATTTTCCTAGAATAAATAAAATTTAGTTCATGCTAAAAATTAAATTCAACATAAACGAATTCACTATAATTTTTCCGAGAATAATGGAAGGAAAATGAACACTAAAAAATACGCCTCGCAAATGCAGCTCTCAGTCCCAGCGTCCTCATAGTCGCAACTCGTCTTCCAAAAACACCAGCAAAATATTCACTCCCTTTTTCTCCCCTTTGTGCCCGTCCATGATCCCACCTATGTGCAATGCCTGGAACTGGTTAAAAATAGATCGCTTCAAATCTGCTTCCTTTTCCATGAAATAAAAAATGAAAGGCTAAAGCTGCTCCGTTCCTTCCATAAAGACCAAGTCAAACTCGCCGACTGCCTTCCACGTCCAAGAGGATATCAAAGATGATTTCCAATTCTCTATCTTCTTCAGTCTTGAAGTCCACGTGTAGTTGGGATCCTTCAACTTTTTTTTCTTCATCAACTTATCCCTTATATCTTTAGCATCTTAAAAAAAAATCAAATTTGATCTTTATGCTCAAATTGCACTGGTAAAATTTAGATCCTTATTTTCTTCAAATCTGACATAAATTTTAAAAACCAACAATGAAACCTAAAATCAATGAAAATAAATAAAATTAGACTAAGTTTTAAAGTTAAAAGGTGATAAATATATATTAAATTATGCAAGTCATCAAACACCCCCAAACTTAAAAACTTTGTTTGTCCTCAAACAAAAAGAAAATAAAATAAAACACTACTTTAGGCAATATCAACTAGACCCCATAGAGAAGTATCATCACTCACCAAGTCACGATCTGAATTTAGATTTCATGACTAATATCTTACAATTTTAACATCAAAGCAAGCAGGAAAATCAATAAAAAATTTAGCAATTTGTCAAGCAAGAGTTAAGCGTTTACTTCAACCTAAAGCTAAGACCTTGAGTATGTGTGTGTGATATAGTCAATTTAACCTCAAACCATCTGCAAACTCAGATAAAAGTAGAACAACTAAATTCAGAAGAATTCTCTCAAAACTTAACGGCATAAGTCCAATTTTCAGAAATCCTCTCCACTAATGTAGTCAACACCAAAATCAGAGATCAAAAGGTCTTTAATCAGGTTGTAATGACAGGCCACAAGGTGAGGGCTAAGAAAGAAATGGATATGGAAAATCAAAGCGAACTGGGAAAATACTTGGTGAAAAGAACAATAAAAGAGATATCCATAGGATTCAAACCATGGCTTTTCCTCAACCATATGCTCATACTGGTGACATTATTGTTGCTGTAATCAACAAGGTAATACCAACTACTCCTTTAACAAAATCTGAAGTGATACGTACTCCACTTTTTTTTTTCACTTTGATCAAACAAAGCAAACATAATATGGATAATTTTCTTTGAACTAACTTTCTCTTTAAATGTAAATTTCCACCAAAGTATTTTCTCAAACTATAAAAGGTAGATTCATGGTTTTTCAGGCTTAAAGTGGGAATGGTTTATGTGGTTAAAAGAACAAATAAAGGCTTACGTAAAATAAGGCTCAAGGGGGTTGACTATGGAAATAGACCATACAATGATAGCATGATACTTAGGATGGCTAGGAAAGCTTTTTGGTTATGACAAAAAAAAATTGCCTAGATCATTTCTCTAATATTTGGTATCAACTAGGATTTTGCCTCAAGGATCCATCAATGGATTCTAGAGCAAAGCAAGATTGAACTTCCCTCTTCCAGCCAGTTCAACTTCTTCTCTTCATAAGCAAGATGGAATAAAAGAAAAATTACTATGTGCTCAAGTATGTTCTAGGTCAAAGATTTAAATCAAAGTACCCACAAAACTTTGCCTGACATAAAAGAATTTTTTCTCAAAACCATCTTCTCTCTCAAATTTCAGAGTCATAGAGAATTTAATCGTACTCAAATACACACTTGGTAAGAGAATCAAACACTCATGACTTATAAAATCACAAGTAAAATAAAATAAATAACAAACAAGAAGACCAAATGATTATATGAGTTTACACCCCCAAAATTAAACTAAACAATGTCCTCATTGTAATGCTAAAGTGAAAATGATTGAAGAAATGAAAGGAACTTCCTTGGTTTCATGGTGAATCAGCCGTAGTTTATAATTTTCAGCTCTTTATTCATGTAAAATAAACCTGCATCAAAATCCAAATTATTAAAAAAATGATAAAGATATTAAAAAGTAAAATAATAAAAAAATTTCTATGGGTTGCTTTCCATAAGCGCTTGTTTTAAAGTTTATAGCCAGACTTTTCAATCTTCATCAATTAGGATCTCCAAGAGGAATAAATGCATAGTTCCTCTCCACTTGTTCTCCATAGTAGTGCTTCAATCTCTGACCATTAACTTTGAATATATTCCATGTCTTGTCCTTCAAGTCTATTGCTCCAAAAGAGGAAACTTTGTCAATTGTATAAGGACCTGTCCATCTTGATTTTAACTTACCCGGGAAGAGTTTGAGTCGTGAATTAAAAAGTAAAACCTGCTGTCCTGGTGCAAAATCATGCCTAAGAATCTGTTTGTCATACCATATATTCGTCCATTCTTTATAGATCTTTGCATTTTCATATGCATCATTCTAGAACTCATCCATCTCATTCAATTGAAGAAGTCATTTTTCCCCTGCTGCTTTTAAATAAAAAATTAAACTTTTTTATAGGCCAATAAGCTCTATGCTCCAACTCCAAAGGGAGATGACACGCCTCTACAAACACTAATCAGTAAGGAGACATCCCGCTTGGTGTTTTAAAGGCTGTACGGTATGGCCACAAAGCATCATCAAGTTTCTTTGCCCAGTCCTTTCTATTGGTGTTGACCATCTTCTCAAAGATGTTCTTGATTTCTCGATTTGAAATCTCAGCATGGCCATTAGTTTGAGGATGGTAGGCAAGTGCTATCTTGTGCTTTACACCATATTTAGAAAGAAGATTATCAAACAACTTGTTGCAAAATTGGGTCCCTTGGTCACTAATAATAGCTCGTGGAGTGCCAAATCTTGTGAATATATTCTTAAGCAAAAATTTGAGCACTACCTTTGCATCAATTGTTGTTGTAGCAATTGCTTCCACCCATTTTGACACATAATCAACTACTAACAAGATATAAACAAAGCCAAAAGGAGGAAAAGGCCTCATAAAATCTATTCCTAAAACATCAAATAACTCAACCTCTAAGATATTTTTCAATGGTAACTTTTGACGCCTTGAAATATTTCTCATACGTTGGCACTGGTCACAAGTTTTCACCAAAGTATAACTATCACAAAAAGTAGAAGGCCAAAAAGAAACCACTTTGAAGTACTTTAGCTGCTGTTCGGGTTGCTCCAAAGTGTCCTCCATATGATGATGAATGGCAATGATGGAGAATGGCTTCCATCTCTTATTCTGGCACACATCTTTGAATGATTTGGTAAGGGCATCTTTTGAATAGCAAAGGCTCATCCCAAAGATAATATTTCACATCATCCAGAAACTTCTTGCATTGGTGGTAAGTAAGATCTGGTTGCAGTACTTTAGAAGCTAGGTAGTTTACAACATCAGCATACCAAGGAGGCTTGATCTCACATGCAAACAACTGCTCATCTGGGAATGCTTCTTGGATCACTGAATCTGATCTTTCTTCCTCTTGCTCCAGCCGGGAGAGATGATCAACAACCGAATTTTCTCTTCCTTTCTTATCTCGAACCTCCAAATCAAATTCTTGAAGAAGCAGGATCCAACGAATTAGCCTAGGCTTAGCATCCTTCTTACCAAACAAACAACGTAGTGCTGCATGATCAGTGAGCACTATCACCTTTGTAACAAGGAGGTAAGACCGAAATTTGTCACAAGCAAACACCACAGCAAGCATCTCCTTCTCAGTTGTTGTATAATTTAATTGAGCTTCATTCAATGTCTGACTTGCATAATAGATGACCCTAAATAGTTTATCTCACCTTAGTCCCGACACTGCTCCAATTGAAAAGTCACTTGCATCACACATAACTTCAAAAGGTTGAATCCAATCAGGTACAATCATATTTGGTGCTGAAATTAGTTTCCCCTTGATTGCATTAAAGGCTTGCAAACAAACATCATCAAAGTCAAATGTAGAATTTTTTTCAAGAAGATTATATAAAGGTTTAGAGAGTTTAGAAAAATCCTTGATAAATCTTCTATAAAATCCCGCATGTCCCCAAAAACTTCTGATTCCGTTCACATTCTTTAGAGGTGGTAGTTTTTCTATGGTTGAAATTTTAGCTCGATCCACCTCAATTCCTTTTGATGACACTCTATGGCCAAGCACAATCCCTTCTTGCACCATGAAATGACACTTCTCCCAATTTAGGATTAGATTTTTATCTTCATATCTCTGCAAAACAAGAGCTAAATTATGTAAACAATGATCAAAAAATGTACCAAAAACTGAAAAGTCATCCATGAAAATTTTCATTATATCTTCCACTATATCAGAAAAGATAGCCAGCATGCAACGCTGAAATGTCATTGGAGTGTTGCACAATCCAAAGGGCATCCTCCTAAAATCAAATGTTCCATAGGGGCATGTGAATGTAGTTTTCTCCTGATCTTCAGGGGCTATAGCAATCTGGTTATACCCTGAATAAACATCTAAGAAGCAATAATAGGAATACCCAGCCAATCGATCCAAAATTTGATCAATGAATGGAACTG